>NC_071090.1:68264273-68624273 GCF_027358695.1 Spea bombifrons | reverse complement strand
GTAAGGCAAATATTTCTTTGTACAATCTTTACAAATACATCACAGTTCAATGGAATATGTTTTTCATTCATGAAGTATTTATTTTGTAACATATTCATCAATGCTTCTAAATATTCTTAGGCATTTGCCCCTATATTTTCACTTTGTTTTGTGTTTCAGAAGCATTGAAAAGCCTGGGCATAGGGTGGTAGAATAACTTGTTGAAATATTTACACCTAGTAATAATTTAACTTGCATTTGATTACATTACCAGTTTTGCAGTTTACCAATTTTTATGGACGTTATGAAACTTAATTTACTATGTACAAATGCTTTTCTGTTTACTTTTTCCAGATTTTAACAGCTCTGGATCAAGATGACCAGGCAGGAAAACAAAAACTTGCCTACAAACTAGAACAAGTCATTGCCCTGATGAGTATAGACAGCTGAAAAATGTCCTTCCAGGTTACCCTGGAAGGGATAAACCAAGCCGTGCCTCAGTCGAGATCGTCATATTTACCAAGTGCAAGTTTTCGTTGGCTGGATGCAGGGTCTTCTGTTCTGCTTCCTTTTCTTCTGTGAACCCCATGGATACATTAGAATGTCCAGTGGATTAAAGGAGAACATTCAGTGAGGCTGACTTTGGAATACAAAGACATTCTGGTTAAGACCTTTTCTTACACATAAACATTTAAATAATCAGTATCGGTATGGGAAACTAGAAAGTCTTATCTGCTGTGCTGCTTGTAATGTCTTTCCTTGCCATGACTTGGTACGGATGGAACACAAACCCAGTATTAATGTATTGTAACTATTGACGGAAAAAGGAACCCACAAACCTTCTTTGGCAGAACAAGAAAATTTCAATATCCTGAAATATGACTTTTAATCCGTCCTTAATGGAAAGGAATTCATTAACGTTCTGCATGAAAAAAAACCATATACATTTCCTTACTCAATCTCTCAGAGGCAGTTGGAAGTACAATATTTTAATTTGATTTATTTTTCTATTAATTTTTTTTTTTTTCCCCTTGGAAATTTTGACACTGATATATTTAGTAGTGTGTCTTGTTCTCCGTGAGTTATATTAACGTCTGTTTTCTTGTTCATACAAAGCTATTGGATAACTGAAAAATATAGAGGTTATCTAAAGAAGTAACATCCAACAATGATTGGGTTGCAAGTAAATATTAATGATGTATTTAGGTCAGCCTTTCAGAATCTATTTGCTCAGTTGATTACAACTGTTTAGTAAACGGCTTCATGTGATCTAGAACAAGCTCTTTATTTCTGCAGAATGCTTCGATCATAAATTTGGATTTAAATCCACTACTTTTTGATCCTGTAATTGTAGGGTCGTGGGTATAGGGATGCCTAGAATTTCTGATATTATTGGAATAGATACTTTACCCTGTTCATTTTTGATACAGACAAAAAAAAATTACATTCGCTGTATAAACTTTGATTTTGCACATAAAGTACAATTTTTTTCAAGGGTTTTTTCAGGATATATGCACATTATGGAGAGTTTAAAAAATACAACAGAAAAGCAAATCATTTTGTGGCCAAATTGGGTTTGGAAATCCCTATTAGCTTTATTAAAGCAATTTTAAAAGGATTACATATGTTCTAAATGCTCGAAGCATATAAGTCCATAACTTGTTTTTGTAACTGCCATATGGAATAAGGAGCACAAAAAACAATCAAGCAAAAAAAAAAAAGTCTCAGCACAATTTTTATCCTGCATTACGGATGGGGGATTATCTTTTTTGAGAACAAACTGGCATGGGTGACTAAGAGTTAATCTTTTTTAAAATTCTAATATTTTAAGTGGTCAGCTGTATTCTGGGGACAAAAATAAAACGTGAAAATCTTCTATCATTTTAAGCATCTAGCAGTATGGAAATTATGATTTTACTAATTAGAAAAAAGCCTTCTAATTTGATTTGGTTATAAGGGATAATTGCCCTTTTTTGGTAGGAAAAAATATCTGTAAAACATTTTTGTGTTTAAAAACACTTGGCACAAGTTAGGAACCACTATATAACAAACACAGGGCCATATTTTTTTGGTTTGTTTTGTTCCTTTTTTTAGGATACTATTATGCGTTTGTTTTTTCTCCAGAGCATTTAAAACCCTACGCACCTTATTTGAATGTTTTTCTTCTGGCTACTAATGAACAATAAAAATATTCAAAGAACTGCAGTAAATCAAAATGGTTGTAGTGAAATGCAGGTGACCAGAATTATTTTGTTTATGGTTTTGTATGTTACATTTTTCCCAAAACTTTTCCCAGGACTTAACTTCCCCAAATCTGGAGTGCTAAAAAAAAACAAAAACAAAGAAAAAATGTAAATGAAAAATATATAAAATAAAAAACTACATATATCAAATTCTCATATCTGTGTGAACCACTGTGAGCTTCGAAGCCGCCTGTCTGACTTTTTTTCTCCTGTAACTCTTCTCTTTGCCTTGAAATATGCCAGAATTGTGCTGTGAATGTGTAGGGGTTCTTCCCTTCCAGAGGTATACCTTGGCTTTTAGTTAATAATTATTGAAAATAGCGCATGTTAAATCCAAGAGAATCTAAAGCCTTGCTGATGACGTGGATGTGGTTTTCATTTATTCATTTTTAAACATTTTCTTTCCTACTTTTTGGGTGTTTTTTTTATTTTTTTATTTTATCTGCCTAAAAACATTGACAGTGATTTGTCATGTGACTATAATCTATGTTAAGGTGGAAACTTTATCAAACACTGTCATATGGAATGACTTGTTAGTAGGAAATACTGTTTCATGGGTCTTGTTCCATAAATTAATTGTATAGACTGGCTATGCCAATACAGTTACAACTACAGTTACAAAGGTTGAGGTCCCGGATATAAGTTGCAATCTAAACAATTCAAATACGAGCATTTGTTCTCTGGAACCTTTGAAAAGTCTTTATCCCATTGTTGTATCCCCACCATTAGGGACCATTGAAACCTATTGTACAAAAAAAAAGGTATATACCAATCTTCTTCAACTGGGAAAATATTTTAGAAAACAAAAGTCACCAAATGGGTTTATCTAGCAACGTTTATCAAAATAATTTAGCTTGCAACGAATGCAAACATATAAAGTTCTAATTTTAGCAATCTATATGGATATACAAACATTAATATAAATTCATTCTCCAGTGGGTGGGGTGTCGGTACCCATCACAGCAGCTATAGAATTCCTTTATACATACCCTGTAGCTACCTACCCTTAAAAAACTGACTACATAGGTACAAGAGAAGACATCTGTGTGATGAAGGTGATGAGTTTTTTAAGGTTTTTTTTTATGCCAGAGTTATGGAAGAATATAGGTATCCCTAGCTCTAAATAGAATGCTAGAACATTTGGTGGACATTAATGCTGCATTAAAACTGAAGCACACCTTATAATTTTAACGGTACCATATGTTTTTACGTGTGAGGAACAATAGTAATAACTAGCACTTTCTACATCTGGAGCCTTTTGAGGTCCATCAGACTGTTCTTATTGTTCCTTAAACCTAATAAAAACACTAGTCTTCTTTAATCAGTGTCTCCCATATACATGCAGATACCACGAAAATTATAAAAATATTAGTTAGGTGACCCAGGTTGTATTAAAATCTCAAACAATTTCCATGTATTTTTATTATAACATTTCATTGAAAGTTTGAAAATAATGATTAAAGGGGCGGCTGTAAGGTAATTTTTATAAAGATTGCTTGACAAGTGAATATAACAATGTTTATTTAAAGAAAATATATAGACATATACTGTATCAAACAAAAATGATTTTACCAATGAGTAGATTATAAATTCTAAAAAAAAAAAATATGAAACCACTAATATTAGATAATTATATCTTAGGATCTTTAAAAAAAATCCAGAGGATAGCTGCTGCAGTATGAATGCTTATTTGTTTTTCATGTGCCATATGCAAGACCACTTTAGTTAATAAAGGATTTATGGATAATGCCATAAAGGTATATTAAGAGCCTACGTAGCCAGGGCACGGGTGCCTTTCATAAAACCGTGGGCAAGCCCAGCATTTATAAATACCGGCGTATTAAGAAATTGCAGAGTATAATGTGCACTACTGTACCAGATTTATTTTCACACTAGCATGATGTCCCCTTGAAATGCTGGAAGGAGATGTATATTTAATGAAGAGGAACTTGAAATAATTTTATTGTTGTGACCTCGTGCTTGCATAAATTGTTTCATACATAAGTAGTTAGAAACAGCGACGTATTTTGGCCTAGGTCCACTAGCCGCATAACGGGGGGCATATAGCCCTAGCATTCCAACCCTCCAGAGGGCGTTTGTAACTGGCCCATAAATGTGCTGTGGAAGACTGCACCTAGCCAGCACATCCTCCATAGTGAAATTACTTTGAGCTTTGCATACAGTGCATATGGATATGTCTTGTGTGCAGCATAGTGGACAGGAGCCACTGGCAGTGGCTGGGGCACTGCCCTGGGTCAAGCATAGGACAAAAGCCCAGCCAATATAGATAGATAGATAGATAGATAGATAGATAGATAGATAGATAGATAGATAGATAGATAGATAGATAGATAGATACCAAATTATATCATGTAGGAGCACTCTCAGATTATAAGTACAATGCAGGTATACAGTGGACCAGTGTTTCAGCTTCAAGACGGTTCTGTAATGGAATTACAGACTTTATCCACCATACTTGCATTGTTTCACAAGAAAAGCCATATATGAATTAATAGTATCATTTTATTTGATTTAAATCAAACAAGTTAATCAGATTGTACCTAGGGATACATGTCATTTTATAGATTCTTAAATGTATGCTGAATTCAGCTTTCAGAATGTACATACTGCCAAAATATAAAAGGAATTGGATGAATTAAGTGTTCAAGTGTTAATAGAACAATTTATTAAATGGAAAGCAAAGATGTACATGACTAAAATAACAAGGCACCAACCAGTTGGACATATGGACAGCTACCTAAACAGACTTTTTTTGTGTGGTGATTTCTTCATTAATTGTCAAAGCCTAAATCAACTTTGGAGTACAGTGAACATAGTAAAGTAAAAAACAAAAAACAAAAACAATTTGTGTTTCAGTCAAATTAAGACTTGTGTGGGGTAGTGTGTCTTTTGTAAATTAGAAAGTTAAATACCAGCATTCTAATTCCCAAAAAACGCACAACCAGGTAGTTTTGGACTTTATGGTAGCATATACTGTTGGCTTTCTGTAATGTACCCAGTCCTTACAACTGTGTACAAAACTAGCAGGTCATGTGCTAGCTTTATATTCTTTTTTTATTATTATTTTTTAAGATACTGCTAGGATACTGTCAGGAAGAATGTTAGAGGTTATTTTATTTATGTATCTTCCATCATATTAAAATTAATACTGTTCCTGGTCACACAGGCATTTTGCTTATTGGTTATATTTTTGTATATATAGTTTTTTTTTATAGCCATGACCATGTAATGCCCATTCAGAAAATTCCATTGAATGAAACAGCAGTTTAACAATAAATTAATGTGATATAGTAAATTATTAATTCACTTAAAAACTTAAAAACACTTCCAAAAATGTCTTCCTATGAAAGTTAGGTTCAACCCTAGTCTATCTGCAGCTTTCCAGTAGTCTTGAAGAGCAGGGCCTAGTCAGGGCTGGAGGTAGAAAAGAAATACTAAAAACACAACAGCCATGCTATAGGCTGTACATGCTCCAGCTATCGGGAATATTATACTCTTAATAACTTGAAAAACAGAGTTTAAACAACTTCGATATTGTAAATGAATTCCATTGTATTAGCTGAGACAACACCACAAATCATTACAAAATAAATAGTCAGGTGGCACAGCAGTGGGTGAATGGGCAATATTCACCAACTATTCAGTAGGTATATAAGATGTCATTTGATGAATCTTACAAAGGTACCCATGGACTTTTATGCTATTGCACAGTTTCTATGCAAGTCCAAATTATTTTTTTTCCATGGCTAAGATGTATTCTTCAGCACAGGAACCCCATTGGTTTCTGTAGGCCACAGTGGTTTTGATAAAGCTTCCACCAATAATATCCATATCCTTTAGAGTCCAGTGTTACTGCAAGCCTCAAAGAGATGGTAAAAAAAATATTGCATAATAGAATGGAGGTTTTTACTATCCTAGATATTATATTTAAATTGGAAAATAAATAAGAGTTGTAACTTGGTAAAGGCAAGCTTCTGTACGTTTGTTATAATTAATTGTATACCTGTGTATGTAAATATAATGCATTCCTATTTTGCAGTCCAAAAAACAAAACTATTTGTAATATAGAATAAAGTTTATTAAAAAAATGGCATTGTGTTTCTGATGTGTATTTATTTATGAGGTAATTTAAGAAAACTCTTGGGGTATTCAACAAAAAAAATGTTCTTCAGAAATGAAGGTGCTGTGAAGAAACATAGGCACAAAACACACTTCTGCTCCAATCCATATATAAAAGGGTAAACATAGTGTGCATGTTAGTCAAAAATACACATCTCACAATACATCGAATTCAGCGAAAACCAAGAGAGTATTAAACCGAAGACAAAAGATTGTATTAGCTGAAGAAACACCACAAACCAAAGTAGTCAGGTGGCACAGCACTGGGGTGAATGGGCAATATTCACCAATTATACACCACATAAACCTGTGATCTTCTTTAAGTGATTAACATCACCATTTATAACCCCCCTATAGAAACATTGCTTTTATATGACTAACAACAAAACATTGAGACCCACACATAATCTACTTCCAACGAACCTTCAGCATTCAACCTCCCTCCCAACATTCAAGAAACATCTCAAAACCCACTTCTTCAGAGAAGCCGCACCACCTTATCGGTATGTATCTGTTTGTCTTAGTCAGTCAATTCTCATCTTGTCATACCCCTTGAATATATGTATTGTATTAAGTGCTGCGTAAATTGTTGGCGCTATATAAATAAAAGATAATAATAATAATAATAATTTGGTATATTCATTAAAAGTCTTGTGGTAAATTTGACCTGACTTAACAGTTTTGAATGAGGTGATGAAACCTAATGAAGTGAACCCCACTCAGGGGTGAGCTTGGTGGCCACTGGCTGGATATGCGCAGTTACAGTTAAGTTTAGCCAGAGAGTCTGTGGCCAGGAAAATCCAGCTGCATGCCGCAGCATCCTATTTGTTGTACCAGCCCTGTTGGCCAGTATGCCTCTTCCTAATTTTCTAAACAGGGCCTGCCCACCCATGGAGGGGCTACTCAGCAGGGACAAATAGCACAATGTTACGTGACCCTGTGTTAATATTGTGAGAGCTCACATAGTGCGGGCTGCAAGACTCTATTCAGGGTGAGTGATATTTTGTGTCTGTGTGATAGAGTAAGTGTGTGTGTTAGACTGCGTGTTTGTGTTTAAGTAGATGAGAGTTTTTGTGTGTGTTACTTCCTGATTAGTGGACCATATGGCTTTACAGAAGGTGTGAGTCCTCCCATGTCCAAACACCATAAGCTAACAGTCACTTTCTAACACTGTGCCCCCGCCTCATCATCCTTTATGGTTTAGAGTATAGACCAGAAAGGTACTTTTCCAAACATACATTTTGTACACTGTACACAGAAATACCTACTTTCCAACTTAATGCATGTGGACCTAATAAAAATCCACAAATTGTGTTATAGATGCAGTATATATTCCCCAGTATTTCTCAAAATTCTATAATGCTTATTATTATTATTATTATTATTATTATATTACAAAATAACTTAATAATGATTTAGACCAGCAGGAAATGCATTTTAAAGATGTGTAGCTCATTTAAGTGAAGATTTTGACAGTAAAAATGTTCCCTAATGTGCTTAAGCTTTTCACGACCCTCGTTTATCACGATAATACGGTATTCTAACTACAAATGCTGCTTTCTAGTTTACGCTGAGCTACAGCTTTTAAATTCTTGTTGATTTTTCCCTTTAAATAATAAACTACCATGGCAACTTGGGAACAGGAATAAACAGACAGAAGGAATTCTAAAATATCTGTGGAAGAGAGATTAATGCCAAGAAGAAAAAGTTCAGTGACAGGCTGACATTCAGAGATCACCGAGAGATCACAGGACTAATTTAAGGAAACACAAGTAACATCCTGTACATTGATGAAATCCAAAACCAACCAAATTATACATAATAGACAGAAATAAATTGTTCATTATAAAGGACATTTGTTGCATCATTTTTTGAAACTACTATATCCCCAAAAAACAACAGAAGAAGTGAATGCCAAATAATGTTATAACAGTGACAGTATTTAAGTCTTTTGGGGAGATGCAGATTAAACTAATAAACATTTGCTAGCATAATGTAACAATAACACTAAAATCTGTCTTCAGCTACTTTAAGACAAAACACCAGTTGACGCATGTTGAGGTTTATATGCAGAAATTGATTTTTTTTTTTAATTACAGTATGTGAATATATTTACATATTATTAGTGCTGGTTAAAAATAGTTTATGCTGGTTAAAAATAGTTTAAAGAAGTGAAAGGTTGTGAAAACCAGTATCAAACCGTATATAAAGTGAATAAAAAAATAGAAAAGGGGGATACTACCCTTCTTGGACCGGCTACACAGCTGCAACCCTGTTATACACTCTCCAGGTGTTGAAACTTTGCAAAAGAAACAATCCAACCAGGTGCGCTCGTGTTGACCGATAAAATAAAATGGTACAGAAAAGAAAAAAATGATAGTGTAGAGGTATAGACAGTAGTTCTGACTGATACGTTTGCTTTATGCACTCACAAGTGTACGTGATGTTTCAAAGTGAGGTTCTCTTTTAGGTCCGTGTGTCCCCTGGAGCATGTGGACAAAACACACAAAACCAAAAAAACATGGGATGGTATCGCTTAGGAAAGGAACACCGCAAGGTGATGGATGCACTTACTCTTATGTAGAAAGTGTTCAGCGTGTACTATTTCCAGATCTCTCCAGGGCCGTTCCTTCCTCGTGGGTGTCTGCAGTCCCGTGATGGTCTCAGTGGGTGTTTAGGAGCCACTATGAGTTAGTGTCCAACCAAATAGTTAAAAAAGAAAATTTATTTAGGGGCAGAGCCCTGTATATATTTCAGGTGAACTACAGGTACATGATTTCAAATAAATAAATAAATATTGCCTTAATAAATAGATAAATATTTAAAAATCCGTCCGTATGGTTCAAATTCCTTAAATATATATATATATATATATATATATATATATATATATATATATATATATATATATATATATATAAAATAAATAAATGAATAAAAACCAGTCTTGTTGTAACAATAAAGATACTGGAAAAAATCCTCTCTCTACGCGTTTCGCCTGCAAGGCTTCCTCAGACTCCTGAGGTCAACACGAGCGCACCTGGTTGGATTGTGTCTTTTAAAAATAGTTTAGAAAACTATTTTGAACCAGCACGTGAGCCAGGAAGATATCGGGTTATGTATGTTACATCACATGACCCCCGTGGTGAAACCGAGGCTGCCCACACAGTGTGCAAGCAGCAAGACAGAAGGTTACAGGAGAGGAGTGAGAGGTAAGCGGGTGCAGGCAGGAGAGGCTATGTATGTGACCATGAATGCATATGCATAAGTGTATGTGGGCATTGATGTCTATGTATAAGTGGGAATAAGCATTGGTGTCTATATATAAGTGTGTGTGAGTTTGAATGCGTTAGTGTGTTTTAACATGCAAGTGTGTGTGAGCATGTATGTATAAGTGGAGTGAGATGGAGTGTGTGTTAGCATGAGTATTGTTAGAAGGAGTGTGTGTGTTTGAATGAATGTGTCATTTGTGTAAGTGGGTTTACAAATGTGTGCCAGAGTGTATGTTGGGGGGGGCAAAGAAAGCAGAGACAAGTTGTTATGGGGCACTGACAAGCTGGGGCAAATATAGCACAGGCAGGCTGTTTGGGGGTTAGGATGGCCCTGATAAGCTGCTTGGGGACAAAAGCTTTCACAAGCTGTTTGGGGCAAAGGTGGAACTGTGGAACATGTTGCTAGGTGGCGATGACTGGTTGCCACACATAGTATGGTGTTATCTATATGAGTGAGTACATGTCTGAGAGTATGTGTAAGTGAGTATGTGGAAAAAACACTTTGGTTCTCATAAAATGTCTCCACTTCAGATATGGAGATCACCAGCTACAGGAGATGGTTTTGTATGCCCTGATAAACTGGGAATTTGCAAACCATGCATATATAAGTGTAACAAACTTGTATAGAAGACTAGAAAAATAAACATACTATTATGCAATGTACAGTTTTTTTGCACCCAGTGCAAACTATGTCTCTGTTGCTCTGCCCTGCATACACTTACTTACCAACAAAGTTGAGCGCAGTTTGCAGTTATGCAGTTTCCCTATATTGTAGGGCCCAGCCTGGTTAGGTTAATAAAACACTTAGATCAAATACAAGTATGAGAAGAATAAAAATGAAGAAACAAAACAAGGGTAGTTAAAGCTGTCCAGCAGAGTAGAAGATTTTGCAGCAGTGTGTCTTATGAACACCTGGGAGCAGGGGACTGGCAGGATAAAAATAACCTGAAAAGTGAACAGGCAAAGGGAAAACCAGGTAAATAAATATATGCATTGGAAGAGAAAGCAGGTGACTACATTATTAGTGGTATCAGCTGCATTGTCCTAGCGGCTATTGAAACAGACACAGGAATAATGAACCTGCCTGGAAAAGACTGTTGCCACTACCGCCCTCCAGTGGCAAGATGTTAGACTACAGGGCATACAGCTAAACAAACAGATAAATACAACAAACATTGCAAAATGATGTACAAAAATATGCTATGACAGCTGTACCAGAAACCAGTAGACTGATCTAGATGGAATTGGATGTCTTTTGGACACTTCTGTAATCCCATTGGACCAACTGATACCTAGGGATTGTGGTGCAAACTCTTTAAAGTGGTCTTATTACCATATTAGGAGCATTCATGGGCTGCTAGGACTTGGCAGGAGAATTACACTTTACAAATAATCCCCATATTCCACTGCATACAAAATGTATAATAAAAACACGAAAGTCACATAAGCATATACTACTGCCTACCATTTATCTTTGTAGTGTTCATTTCCTGGTACTGAAAAGGTTAAAGTCCCTTGATGAGCTGGGTTTGCTCACCATTATGTGACACATTTGCTGTGGTGGTTAGTTAGATTGATTGATCCAAGGCAATCAGTGATTTGAGATGTGTGATGTGCCTCTCAATTTTACAGCTAAAAGTCTCATTAAATTCCCTTTATGGAGTGACTGTTGCTTTAGGGGATTCTGCTTACTGAAGAGCCATCTACGGCATGCTTTTTAATAGCATTATCAGCCAATTTTTATGCTTTGCTTTTGTTTGTACTGATTACATATTTTAAAGGTCAACACCATCAATTGTATTGTGATGAAAAATCCTGATATAAGCAAACTAGTTCTTTTTTTATTAGCATTTGCTAAAATATAGCATTTGTTAATATAACTGCAAATAAGTTTGCAATATGAGTATAGTGAAACCGTTTCTCTGGGGTAAGGGATAAGAAACCAATGACCCAGGTTGCCCTAAGCTTCTGCTGATCCTTGAATGGGATCTTCTAGGGTTGAGGTAGGAGTTCCATTACCGTCAAATTTTGGAGGCGGTATAGCAGCTAATATATGAAGCAAAAAGAAATTTGTTAAATAATTAAAAAGAAAATAGACAAACCCCAGCTAAATAAGGACAGCGATGGCCTAAGACACCTATAAAAATAATAAGGTAACGGCATAAGCTGCCAAGAGCAGGTCCATCTTCTCCTTCTGTACCAGTCTGTCTTAACATTTCTTAATGTTATTATACATTTTGTACATTTCTCTCCTATTAATAGTAATAGTTGTACAGAATCAGCTGGCTGTCTATCAATACAATGTAACAAAAAGTCAAAGTTTTTTTTATTCCTTGACTTTCAACATTTTTGATATCATATATTAAAAATATTATGACTCAAAACCTCTTGTGGGCCCATGAAAAATTTACCTATAGAACACAAAATGGTATATTATCATTTATAATCTGTAATAATTTCTACCCAAAATAATAGCTCCTGTGTCTTTCCCGAGCAAATCGAAGATGTCTTTAAAGATTCAACATTAATTCCAATCTAGTGACCTCTGGATTATTTAACACAGTGTTGTAGGCTAATTGTTTACCTGTTTCATAGATTTTAGTAACACTTGCAATTGCTTATACAGCCACATGCAGACAATAGTTTATTCCGCAATTGTACTTTTGTGTGTGTTGGATTAGGTTGAGACACATGTCATGGTCCGCTTCACTGGCCTTCCCCTTTAGTCAAAAAAGTTGTCAGCATGCCTGTGATCTTCCGAGGGTAGGCTAGTTGACTTTTCCCTCTTCTTAGGCAATGGCTTCCTGAAGCGGCTGCTTTATTTGCACATAGAGAGCAGGGCTTGCTGCATGTTGAAGTAACACTACTAGTCCCAGAGGCGCTTTGGTGGGTGGGGAGTTGAAGGAAAATGGACAGGGAGTGAACATGACTACATTTTGGTTCTCTGCCTTGAGAAAGAAAGAAAAAAATAACACAGAGACCAGGGGAAGCAGAGCTTCATCCGAACACCCTGGGTCCAATCTTTAGAGTTCACGGCTATGATTATCAGCCTGCCAGTACATTGGCATTGCAAGAGATACTATATACATGAGATAAGGGTATACATGAATGGTGAGACCTTCAATATGATTAGCACAACAGTAAATATTCTGAAGTAAGTGCAGATACAATATTCATTCAATCTGCATGTTTTGTTACCATTTATGAATCTAACCTTTGAACCTGGCAAAAACAAAAGTAAATACGGTACTATGACTCCAAAGAAACTAAATTGAAACCATTTGTTTTGGAAGAAGCCTAAAGTTTTTTGTTTTTGTTTATAAATCATCATGTTATTGATAAACTGCACAGCATTAAACATTGCAGTAAACTCCCTGGTGGTTATTGATCCTGATAAAGAGTGTCCTCAGTAAACAGACTCACATGAGTCAATTTCAAGGCCACGTATTATCACATCATGCCATCTTTTCTTTACATGTCAGTTATTCAATTCATAATAAAGTTAAATCAGATTTTCTGTTTTCTCCAACAATAACTCTATTCCTATCTATTTCAAAGTGTTTTATGAAACATAGCTGATGCCAAAGAATGTTAGATTGATGGCATTTCAGATGATGGTACAAATGCAATTTGTGAAGGTCTCTGGGAACAATGCCTTCGTATTGATCGCTAGCCTGAATCCACTTTACTCCATATTAAAGACTAGGCACAGGCCTTGTTTGATAAAGAGGAGATAAAAAAAAATGGCCAAACAAAGGAATAAAGTGTGAAAAGAAGCTGAGCCAGTGACAATTTTTCCAAGGCTAACAAAAGCTGACATTTAAGATCTGGATGCTACATGTTCCTCTAACTTAACAGGAAAGGAAAATAGCTCTCTCCCTGTTGATCATGTTTAATTTGTGTTAACAAAAGGATTTGTGATATACTTGACAAAAAGGAAAGAGAGCAACCTTGGCTGAATTTTCCTCCTGACTCATTACAAATTTGAGGAGTAATTTGGGGACATGCATCTTGTCCTTCACATTAGACAATCAGTGGGGACTCTTCTAAAAGCAATCAAAATTCTGACTGTATCATTTATTTTATTTGTATTTATAATAATACAATTGAAATAATAATACAATGAAACCTCTATTCTTATAAATGCCCAGTGCTGAGCACAAAACTCTTGTCCTAATTGTAACTACGCTGGGTGTTATGTGACTATTTGTCCTCCGCTAGTGTATTATAGCCTTGGCTTGCAACCAATGTCATGTTCCTGCTAATTGCATCTATTTTTCTATTTGGTATCCGATTTGATCTCGTTTTCCGATTACCATGATTCAGCCACCAATGATGCTAGAGAAGGGCCTGCTATACAAGTTTTTATAAGTTTTTTCATTTGTGTCATTCCTATTGTCATACCTTACTTAACAAGTAAAGCAGTGAACACATAAATTATAATTTTTTTTGTCAGAAGATACATACCTTTGACATAAATAACCACAATAACAATAACCAAAGGAATATATTTTATCATCATGCAAATATAAACTTAAATTGTGCCAGTGTATAAGAATGGACTGGCAAATTGAGTCTATTCTTTCAGAAGTTGAAGCATATTTTATTGCTTTTTTATATTGCTTTTTGCACACTACAAACGGTAGCCAATTCCTGTATTTTGAAAGATATTTTTTTTCTTATTTGACTTTAAGGTTATTTCTGGTGTCTGTTTTCTATCCTTTCTACTAAGAAGTACTCTTTTTGCATATTATGTCTCAATCTATTATGCTCACCACTAAAACATTCGTCATCAGATACAGGACATGTTTCTGCTACAGTAGTAGCTGTAAACCTTCATTGGGACATTAGGTTTCTGCCATTCTTCCCACACCAAACATGATTCTTGTAGATTGTGTTATTAATGCTCCATACAGAAACTGATTTGAGCACGGTTTTCCTGGCTGAATTTAGTAAATCTTAGAGGGTGTCTTGAGATTGAGATACAAGTATGATAATGAAGAACAATAGCAGTATTTGGTCACTGCTCAGTATGATGATTATCAATGATTCTTCTAGATATTACAAAATAAAATATGTAAATAAAGATATAAATAAGTTGGCAGTCAGGCAGGGACCCACAATTGTCCTTGTCTTTTTGACCTGCTCTTGAGTGTGGTGCTTGTAGTAGTAGTGGGCTAGCAACGTGGCAGCTGTACTAGTTAGTAGAGCTACTAGCGAAGGCACAATATTAAATAGCAAAAAAAGAACAAACTGTGAGGAGAGCACCACCTCTGATATTGAAGTAAGTTCCAAATAAGGTTTGAAGTTTTTACAGCAGAAAAATGGGCCAACTAGATAGGCCAAAGCCTTTTCAACCTTTCATAAATAATAATAAGGTGGCTGCCTAGGGACCAAGGCTGGACTGGGATAACTAAACAAACCTTGCACTTTAAGGCCAGCATCCGCCAAATGATATGGATAGATGTGGCTGCACTTTATGGTTTAAAATTTGTATAGTGTACAGATGCCCGTATCCAGCCAATGGAGCATTAGTATCTGTAAGTATGCAGCCATTTTAGCCACTGGCTCACTGGGTACTTACAAATCTAGTTGTTCTGTCTTTATTTTAGTGGCCATGAATCCATGACTGCAGTTTTCTTTAGTCAGATGTCTGGATCACAAACCATGAATTTTGTTTAATATTTGTTTCTTTCCATGACAAAGTATTGTCATCACTTATATATCCAGACTTTACAAGGATGAAGCCCAAATATCCATTCCTTTTAGCAGAACCACTGCTAACCAGTGCTGTATCTGCTGCGAGGCAGACAACTGCCTTGGGCAGCACATTTCAGGAGGGCGGCAAAAAACACCACCCCAAACACCATTGAATGCCCCCACAGCAGTTACTACTTCCCAGTCCCTCCCTGCAGTCACACTGAGGATTGACCCCACCCCTTTCTTCTTCCCAGTCCCTCTCTGCAGTCTCACTGATGATTGGCCCCGCCCATTTCCTTATAGCATCCACATTGGTCTGCAACTCATCTAACAGTACGTATAAAATGAATATTTGGGCTGCTGAAAGTTAGGGGAGGTGGGGGTTAATTTAGGAGAAGTTGTGGTTAATGGAGTGTTTAGGGTTAATTTAGGGACAGTTATGGTTGATGGGGGTCTTTAGGGTTAATTTATGGGCAGTTATGGTTGATGGGGTCTTTAGGGTTAAGTTAGGGGCAGTTATGGTTAGGGGGTGGGCCAATTTTAGATTAGGGGGGTGCCCGAGTTTAGTCTTGTAGCACAAAACCAAAATACACCACTGCCGCTAACATGGATTAAGGTTTATATGGGTCATTGAATCGAGTCCCTTATATCTAAACCACTGTGCTGCTGGTATGTCAAGATCGAATGTGACATTAAAGGGTCCTGGGCTAAATTCCCCATAATACACTTGCTTAAAACAGTTTAATCCTACTAAGACTTTAATGTAATTTAAAGCCTTGTCAGGACACTATCAATAAGGCTCCTCTATGGCAGGTGGGGTCCTTAAATCTAAGGTTTGGTCAGAACCTGCAAATGAGCACAACAAATACAGGGAAGCAAACAATTAAAAGCATTATCCCTGCTGAAATGACTGACATGTACACACAAGAAGGCACAAGATATATATATATATATATATATACTGTATCCCAACGTAATTATAAAGGGTCTGAACCTTCATACATTTGGGTCGGTTTTCGGTATTTTCCTTAACTGGATGGCAGCCTGTGGCTTCTTTGATTATTTTGTGCTGAAACATTTGATGACACTTTCTCTGTACTGAACTTATAGAAGAATCCAAGTACAATGATAAAATGTCAAGTTGCAGTTAAATGTGTGTCACCGGAGACTGGAGCACTGACAGAGCTCCAGACAGTCCTAGATGTACTGAAGTGAAGGGTCCTCTTCTAAAACAAAATTGTTACATGCTGACAGCAAGCTTTCTGACAGTTCTTAGCAAAGGCTGTTTTCTTCAACTCATCCACGCAATATGAAATGTGTTGTAAGATGAATGTAGGTGCGTGTCTCGCTTTTTAATTCTTTGTAAAGCCAAAATACTTCCTAGGATAGAAAAAGAAATACTATATGCTGAAGAATGAATATTTAGAATTTAGCACATCACTCTATGAACACTGAATAATAAATTTGTACCAATTTTCAAATCTTTGTTTCTAAACAATAATTTCCACATAACTCAAGCTTCCCTCGGGGGTTGTAGGTTCTGGGCACATATGACATCATATCTCATGATGCGAGACCATGACAGACAACAAATGTCAGGGAGCGGTAATTTGCAGCACTACAAGGCCCGGGAAAGGACTGATTTTTTTAACATCTGCAGGCATTGGAAGGCATGCACAGTGCAAGCTAAAATTTCCTTTAGTAGGCATGGATCAGGGGAGCTCTGAACTAAGGAGTCCAAGCTACTAAATGAGAACGTCAGCTCACTGGCCCTTTAACTAGATCCTGTGCTGCATGACACAAGAGGCCTCATCCACCCAATCCTGGTGGATGAAGCGCCACAAGGTACACATTTCTTTATATAGGAGACATTGGGCCTAAAATAAATCTGTTACTACTTAATTGAAGAGTAATTCTTCAATAGATTGCAAAGGAAAATATAGGTAAAAAAGAAATACAATTATAGTCTATGGAAGGATTGATATACATTTACGAATGATACATTTATCTCTGGGAATTTAACCCAGCTCTATGTCCATTGCATTGACGGGGAACATTTTTGTCACTTTTCCTACCATTCCGCCAGGGCCAGACTGGAAATTTAAACCAGCCCTGGAAATAATTGAATACCAACCCCGTATTTCTTTGTGTCATTTTGGGCACATGATATATGAGCAGGGTGGCCAAAAATGACACCATGAAATATGGGGCTGGCATTCAGTAATATTAGACCCTAACAGTAGTAAGTGTATATCTACTGTATATATATATATATATATATATATACATAGATATATTTATATAGATATATATCATGAAAACACACCAATCTGCTAAAAAGAAACCCAACAACAATCCAATGCACAGGCAGTGAAAAGGATGTTTTGGACAGTCCAATAAGTCCTCTCAAATTATAGTCCGATGTGGAGTTAGTTTCAAACCACAAAAAAGCATAAACTAGAGATAACAGAAGCGCACACATACTGTATAGCAAACTGTAGTGTTATGAATTTATTGTTAAAAGCTGCAACGCTACCAGTCATGATACAAGGTTTCAAATGTAGTGAATATACCCATAATAATCTGCCACAGCTGCCACTTCAAACCTGTTCAGGCCTGTTGTACATGAAAAAAAACTTGAGGTAAACTGTAAACATGAGGTTATAGAGGTTCCAAAGCTCATTGTAGGGAGAGCGCTAAATGTCCTGGGACCCAAGATATCCTTATAGCCTTGGTGGAATAGTGCTATATGTCCATTTAGGCCCAAAAACTACAGTGAAACGCACAGCAAAATGCATAGACCCTAAACTGGAAGTGCTCATTCAACACCAATGTATGAGGGGAGGAAGATGGCAAATGCAGAGAGTGACTGCTCCTACATGTTTCTCTGGGCCTCAATTTAACCTCATTTAATTCATTTTAAACACTAAACAAAGGGTCGTTAAAAATGGTCTCAAAAAAGACCTACCTGCCCTTAAAAACACTTTATTACCCTCACATCCTTTACTTACATAAATGTGTGCATCAGTGAATGGCAGAGTGTAAGTGTACATACAGTTGAGTGTGTGGCAGAGTATAAGTGTGCATGCAGTATGAGCTCTCCATAAACAAGTGAGTGGCAAAGTCATGCAAGTGTGTGCATGAATGAGTGGTTTTGCTTTTCTTTTCAATAGGGTTGTTATATTCAGGCCTTTTCTTTTTTCTTTTATTAAAATCTAGAGTTTGGGGGGTCGTCTTATAATCATGGTCGTCTTATAATTGACCAAATACTGTGATATTTAAGCAACTTTTACTGCATCGCTGTACTGTAATTTTTTTTTTTAATATGGTAAATTAAGTTGAATTTAAATGTATAAGTTGTGACTTTGCATTGTACACCATGTGTTGAAAACTTGTAACCTTTCAGTAAGTCAACAGACAAACAAATTATGTGTGGGACATTTACCCACTAGAGCACAACACTTAGAATTTGCAAGATATTGACACTACAAAAGTGTACTTATTTTTATAGCAATGTAATTTTATGTTATTGCGACTTGACAGACAATATTTCATTCTTGAATGAAATAAAGATTTAGTTGCAAAAATCCCCTTTTGACCTTTACTTTGATATATGACACAATATAGTGTTTGATTTGCTGTGAGAAGTTGCGGGAATGAGTGATGGGAATAATGTATCTCTCACATTTGTTTAAACAGATGGCATTGCCCTGAAGTTGAACAAATCCCCAGGATAGATGGTTATAAGAGACATACGGTGTATCACATCAAATCAATGCTCATTATTCATATTGCCACCTATATGTGACACTTTCATAATACAAAACTATTTAACCTGTACCAGGCATTGGATTCAACAAGTTCAATGTAAAAAATGACTTGTAAATATAAATGCTAGAACCAATAAATCTTAAGTTAAACAATAACACAGCTCATATCTTGCTGTAACAGTCCAAAGTATTGTGTTCAAATGAAATAGTAACATATGGGGCCCATTGTAACATAATTCTTGCTCTAAATGAATAAACAATGTGGGAAAACAAGGAAACGAGTGTATCAGTCATACATTAAAAGAACCCCCATTTGTCTCCTCTTTAAAGCAAAACAATGCTGGATTGTGAAAGTCTACAATACTTTATAACATGTAAAGCATACTGTGACACACTTAAACAGTAAATTGCAAAACCTTCAGTTCCAGTTATTAAAATATGAGTGAGAGGTTTCATACCCCTGAAACTTTAAACAATTTGCTCATATTCCCCTAAGCCATAGATCTACACCAACAAGAGGTTCTGCTCTTTCCTAGGTACCCAAATTCCCCAACCAAATTGCTGCCTTCTCATTGCAGATTTCCAGTTAAATAATCTCTCTTGCTGATAGTACCACCACAGCCACCACATTTGACTCCTTAAATGCTCCGACTCTGCCACAAAGCCACGTCTCTTTCAAGGCCAAACCTGACACCTTTTTCCTGTTTTATTCAAATGCACCCCATCTTTCCGGAACATCCTGGCATTATCCTCCTCCAAATTCGAGTGTGCTACAACAAAGCCTCCCAAATGATAATCAAACTTGCCTATAGCCTTGCTCAGCTTAACCCATGCTCTGCTAACCCCTTGCATTAAACAAGCTCCATGCCATTAAAAGAAAGGGTCAATATTAGACCAGCCCACTATAGGTGATGGGAAATGGTCCTACAAGCAGAGAAGGTCACATTTGATGTCTTGCATGAGGACCCTAGGAGGCTTGTGGCAAAAACCCTTTGCTAAAGGTACCCCGATGTGCCCTAACACATGCTGAACTGTAGTCAAAATATACCACAAATCCCAGACTCTGCAGGGATATCATCCAAAATGATAAATAATGGATGTCGTCCCTAACTCCTCTATAACCCATTCCAAAAAGGAACTAAAAACACAACTGTATAAATAGTGAATTTGAGTAGAGGCATACTCATGTAAGAAAAAGTAGTAATAAGGAGACCCCTGCTAAAACAGTCCCAAGTAGGCAGAAGCCTCCTTGCTCAGTTGAACTACCACGAGCCGCATGCTGGAACAGTACTGATCATCCTCGATCTACTAAAAGTACTAAAACCTTGTTCACCCCACCTACCAAAGTAAGAACCAAGGCATGAGGTGTCATATGCTAGTGGCTTGGTGGGATCCAGGGGGAAGATAGCTTGTAAGCTATATATGGTGAAGCATGGAATAAGACCACTACTGCCAGTGCTACCACTACCGCCCCTGGTGCTACCACTCCCACAAGTATTGGGCAGATTTGGTCCAGAAGAGTGGACCTTACACCTCCTTCTGCCCAGGTTGAAAAGGATGTGGTCACCTACGTCGACAATATTATTGCTGATAACGATGACTGGATTAAGATCATGAGCCAGACGAGTCAAACGTCACATCATTAATACTTTTTGTGTTAGATATGTTGCTCCTTCCACTCTGCAGAAGCACCAGCAGTGTACCTATGCCACAGGTTCCCCTACATGCACTGACAGCCCTACCACCACCATCACGAATACTAATATGGGGAAAAAAAACACAAGTACAAGTGGAGGTTGAACAGCTGATCAGCATCGTAGGCTGATTATGGACACCACAGAGTACATGCTGGCCATCCTCTGTGACCCAAGGGTTAAGGGAAAGTTGGCCCTTAAAACGGTAGAAACTTAGAGGGACATGTTTGTCTGTAGGGTGCATGAGATACAGCACAAAATAGGTATGCTAAGGAGAGATGCAGGAGTTGGAAATGGAAATTCCCAACAGCAGTGGCAGTAGTGCCAGCCACATGTCAAATTCCTAACCACTTGCACCCATGCAGAGCATAAGCACTTGATCCACAGGATCGTCAGCCATTTTGTCAGCAGCCCTTGATACTTTGGTGAGTAGTGCCACCCAAGCACAAGATATTTATATCTTTTCTAATATGGCGGAAGGGATTCAGTCTTGTGGCTGGATGTGCCTCGTGTTTTTTTTTTTATATACTATGAGTTTTTAATGCCATTTTTGAAAAGTGATTGGTGTATATAAAAGTAAAAGGAGGAGGGAAGACAAATAAAACCAAGTGCCCATACATACAGTTTTGGTTATAACATATTAGTTGTGATACATAAAGCAATACTGGTGGGTTGACAAAGCAATATACTGTACAATGAACCTTGCCCTGCCCATCTCAACCAGATAGTATGTATAGCAAGATATGGGAATGGGTATATTTGCTTAGGTGCGCTCCCAGGGCAAGGAGAGGCCCTGAACAAGAAGGCCATCCCGGAGCCAAGTGAGGCAATACCTGCCTGGACATTTTGTGTGCTGTCTGGGGGAGGTTTTCCAGAGCCTGGCATAGCTGGGTCTGGCTGGGAGGTCGGGTGATTAGGCTGGTCAGTCTGGGCCAGCATAGTTTAGTTAGAGAGGGCTGCAATTGGGAGCTAGGTTTTCTTTTTATGATTTGGTTTTTGGGGGTTTGAGTTAAAATAAAGTGCTGTTTTATTCAAAG
Source organism: Spea bombifrons (assembly GCF_027358695.1). Lineage (NCBI taxonomy): Eukaryota > Metazoa > Chordata > Amphibia > Anura > Pelobatidae > Spea > Spea bombifrons. Next base: position 68,602,438 of record NC_071090.1, on the reverse strand, counting down.
CTGGTGTTCCTGACTCTGATTGCCCTAGAGGACTGTGCTTAGGACCCCTAAATGTAACATGTATGGCCCTCATGCTACAGGGTTTGTCACACTACATATATCTCTTTAATCATACTATACATACATACATACATTATATTATATAAAGAAATAAGTGGAGAGATCTCTATGTGCCTACGTCAAATATTTGTTTGGGAACAAATACATAAAAAATGCAAGTACTTTTATTATGCAGAAATAATGTAGCGGTGGAGTAACATTGAAAAATGACTTATCCGCATCAGTGTCACCAATGTAATTCAATCAGATCAGTAACACAATAACACAAACCAAGATTAGTTAAAAGAACAAAGTCCTAAATGGTATCAAAACATGAGTTAATGAGAGATAACATATCTGAGCTCTTAAGGAGGTGAAAAGATTCTAATTATTGAATTTATTCACTGGTTTTACTTCTACCATTTTTCTCAAGGCAATATAATACCAATTTAGTGGAATTAATCTATCTAATTAAGACTTTTCTATACTATCATTAAAGTGTGAAGTTTGAATAGTGTTATCTGATTTTTTTTTCTTTCTGAAGCTAGTAGAGACAGTTGGTGGCCTTAATCTCATTCATCCAGATGTTTCACTGACAGGCATGTCAGCATGAATTTAAAAGTCACTCATTTGCTTTCTGATGAGCCGTTTTCCATAGCAGTTTTGATTTGTACTAAGCAAATGCTGTTCATACAATTAGATCTCTCATTTGCTTATAAACTCAAAAATTGATTTGAGGATTAATATGGAATTGTTTTAAGGGTAATCTTTGACTGAACAAATAAAAAGATAATAGTTGCAAAAAAACCAAGCCGTGTATTTGAACCCCCCAGCAACTCCACAGCTAAGAGGTGTACAATTTGACCATAATTAGTTTGTTTTGTGAGCATAATGTAACATTTAATATCTTATATTACTTATTTGCCCCTGGTCCCACACTTTCCTTATTTATTGGATTTTGAAACAAAATGTAATGTGCGCTTCAAATTTTGAAATGTGATATATAGGCAATGGTTTTCCATTGAGTTTAAAGAATAGCCTGGGAAATACACTTAAATAATAAACTGTACCAAAGTTGCTAAAATGTCCCACAATTTATAGAAAATATATAACATTATTGGTCATCTCTGCATCATAGGTAGCTATAGGTGGAGCATTTTTATCATCATATTTATATTTATATCCTCCCAAGTGCGGCCTAAACACTTAGAATTCCTCAAGTACCATTTGTTTATGATGGTGTCTTATTGTTTTACTAACCTTTTTTTACATTTCCTTTGTGCCGTTGGTAGCTGGAGCGTTAATCCAGCCATGGCTTTATCTGGTGATACTTTTAGCTCACTCAAGTCTGTAATTTATTCGCCCCTTGCCCAATTTTTTTGACACTTTAAGATAGTACCAATGAATGAGAAACTGGAGTAAAAAAAAATAATAATAGCATATACACATATGTAATCCCATACAAAATGGAATCTGATTGAAACTAATTATAACAATTTGTATGTCAGTAGATTAAAATCAAAATCGTATGTTGATTATAATTTCCCAATTATGTTACACAGGCCAAGGGCACTTGTAGCACAAAAGGCTATAAAACAAAAAAGAGCATAAGAGAGAGGACAAATCGAAAGTGTTACATCAAAAAATGATTTTGAAGGGATATAATAAATGGAAGAGACTACTGAGAATATAAGAGAAGAGGATCCTGACTACACCACTGAACACACAAAAACAGAATGATCCATTCCTTTCTGTAAGTGCACTGTGATCCAAGTTAATTTATTAAGGTGATAAATTTTGTTTCTCTCGTAAGCAAAGTCTTTACACAGATCAATATACCACCACTCTCTTCCCTCAACATTAAAATGTAAGAGGAACTGAGATCATTATGGTAGATGAAGTTGTGTTACAATGGTTCAGGATTCTTGGCTATCAGGCTTGATTGCTACATTTTATTTCTAAAAGAGACAATGCTCAGGGAATTATTCCATCTTTAATAAATATTATATTATTTATGTATTCTGTGGTATTTTATTGCTCTATTAATGTCCAGACACATAATACGCAGGCAGAAATGAAATCTAAACATTGTATTAAGACATCTTTCATTTAAAGTATTCTTTTTTTTTAGATGTACCTCATTAAGAATTTTACCTGGTTCTTACCACTGGTGAGATTGTTCTGCAAAAGAGTCTCTCTTACTATGAACACCAGGAGCTTGTTCTTACAGAGAGTTGTAAGAGAAATATTATAGTTCTTGCGTTGTCCACAGATGTTACTGTTAGTGGACCAATAAACATAAAGTAGATTGCAATGATCTTGAAAATTTAAGAAATTAATTTATAAAAATCCCAAAAGATTTAATTTCATGAATGCAATGACATGAAGCCTTTGACCTTGACTTGACACCTTGTGTTTGTGTTCATGTTTTATTTTTTAGTGTGTGAATGAGATTTTACACCAAATCTATAAGATACAAAATATTCATAACCCCGTTCACTGAATTCTAACATTCTTTTCTCTATACTTTTACATTTCAATTCCTGGATAGACAAGTCACAGAACAAAGACAAAAAATGAATGACTTTTTATGTTTTGAAATGATTTCATCAGAAATTATCATCATCATTTAAAAAAATTATGCTAATGATAATAAGACCTCTTTTGGACTGCTTGTTAGCATTACTAGGTACATAGTGATGTATGACACGCAGCTTCAGGGGCAAAAAGGAACTGGGGAACATATGTTACTAAAAGCTGATCTTCTGTTATAACATAGTTAAAAGGCAGGTTGCCAAGACAACCATTTTTTCTGACATTAAAATTTGCGATAGATTTAAATTATATGTTTTAATAGCATGTTAAACAATCTGTTTCCAAGAGCATTTCTAAAGCATTGTGATTTAATAGCCGACACATACTGTACATATGGAACGTTCATATACCTTGACTTGATCCAAGAAGCATTATTTACGTGTAATTGTGTCTTGTATTTGTAAATCTAATCGTTCTTAAACAACCCACAACAGCAGGGTTTCAGGATCACCTCAGTACACGGGCATCAGAAAGGCTTATACTTTTGTACCATCTGATGAGTGGGAAAAAGCCTTTTTTGATGCCTTTGCAATGTTTTAAACAGTACTTTGCAACAACAAATGCACTGTAAAGGCATAACCAAGTTTCTCAGCTCTTAGGGCAGGGTTTGAGGTCCCGCTCCATGCTGATGTCACATCTGCTTCTAGAAGTAGAACGAGGGGTCAGGTTTTTAGAGGATAACACAGGTGCAAGTTACTGCAAATGTACTAGTAAGCCCTGTAAAAATGACATCTAGATTGTATTATTTAACTAACACAAATACAACAGTAGGTAACTGAACAATGATAAGTTGCAATAATAATAATAATAATAATAATAATAATAATAATAAAAACGACAATAATAATAATTAATGATAATAACAACTACCCTTTTTCCCTGTTTAGTGTCTTCATGCAAATGATAACGAATACTTATATTTCTTCCACACGACAGGTGCTACCGCTAAAAAACAAAAAGTAAAGTCCTGCATACATATGTGTTTCTTATGTTTTTCATGGCCAAAATGCTCATTTTGTACTCAGTTTACGTTTATAGTGGGAGGGGTATGAGGTGTTTGGATCACAATTTTAATTTAGTTTTTATTTTTTATATCATTTCAACATTTTGTGTTTTTTTTTACTACCACTAATGCAACAAAACTAGAAATTATCATGATGTATTTAAAGACCACGGGGATCTCTCTTGTGACAAGTAAGTACACCATGTGCAGTCATGATTACATCACCAGTGCCTTCACAGGCTGCATGGTCTCTACTACTGACCATTGCATCCATTTGGACATTCAAACGCTGTCAGTGTAACTATTACATTCTCTCCCCAGGTTTGCAGCCAGAGAGCAAGCAGAATGAGGATGATTACATACTAGTGGCCATTGTGTTCACTTTTTAACCAATTAACAAAAACAATAATAACAAGAAACATAATAATAGCATTTTACCTTCACTGTATGTCTCATTTGCTTTCTATTAACACTTTTGACTATTAACTAGTATTACTTAAATTTATCAGCAGTTCATTTAATTTAATGATGTCTGCAGTTTGGCTTCTCAGATATCAAAGCTTAAAGATCAACAGGACTTGGCAGGGGCATTGAAATCCACGGGCAGCATTAATTTGTGTTAATTTCAGTCCCCTTTCTTTTTACCCTGGGTCATTAAGAGTTAAAGGCATCTTAAAGGTAAAAACATTCTGCAACAGAACCTAGCTGGTTCCAGTAGATAGAAAATATAAAACTTATTTTCAGTAATATATCCAGTGTATATATACTGGATATATTACATTCATACATTATATATATATATATATTATTATATTATATTATATATATATATAGACACATACATATTATCAGCAAGACATGATTAGTATGTTATTTAATTTTTTATCATTTTTAGATACATTTCACTGAAATACCGGATATCATTTTGTACAGTCATCTTCATTTTTTCCAAATGGTATCTTTTCAGAATGGGATATAAAATCAAAAGATGAAACAGACTTTTAAAGACTGATGTAAGGAAAGAAAAATGTTCTAACGTATTATTTGTATAAGACCTTCAAACAAAGGTACAATTTATTTAATGCTGTTTCCGAAATTGTCATTACCCACAGACTATAGAAAGAACAATGGAACACGGTTTGTATGAAAAAAAAGATAAAGGCAGGCTTTTTGCTCAAGATCAAAGACTAACTTGAGATTTTTAAACAATTAAAGTACCTTAATGTAGGAGCTTTGCTAGTGAACTGGTTTACACAGTCTCAATTCCACATTGATATGAATGTAAATCTCTTTGCAAATGCATTTTTTGGAGTGGTTTGGTGTTATATAAGTGGATATTCCACCTTCCTCAACTGTATAAAAGTCAGATGTCAAAACCATTTGCCATTCATTTTATATCACTTAACACTTACAGATTTTTGTGGAATGTGAGATAGTGGAAATGTTGGAGATATAGTCTTAGACCATCTCTTGCATACCTTTGCATGATGAGTTGGTGCAAATGTGTGCACGGGTGATTGTATGGGGGCTTTGTGGGAATACAACAGTGGGATTACTTGAAGTTGTGGGTTTGACCATGGGGTCCATAGAATGATAGGCTTTACGTGAATTGTGGTAAGTTTCTTTAATTGTTAAGAATTAACCATTTGTTTTGAGAATAAAACCCGAGGCTCTTTGTAGTAAAAGTCACAGACAATTATAAGGGTTCTCAAATTTATTTTTTCTACTTAAGAATTCTGGACCATTGAACTTCTCATTATGTAATAATTCTTAGGTGGCTAGAGAGCTTCCTCCTCTTCAGTATTTTAGCCTTTAATTCCATCCTCTTGACCTACTTCATCCTGGCACAATTGGCCTCTGTTAAAAAAACATGTGAATCAGTGGCACAACTTCAATACACATGTGCAAGCCTGCCAGACCCAAAACTGCTTAAAATCCATAAATGTTAGTTGAAATCAGGAACACTTGTTACTGCAGGAGGGAAATTCACAGTATAGCACAAAACTGATCATTTCTCTCTGGGATCTGGTTATATTTTATGTATTCCCATCAAAGGTTATGACTGTAAAGCAATTTTAGGATTAACCAGTTTTATGGAGGGTTTTCTGCTGATCAACCCTTTTGTACAATGCATTTTAGAACTGAGACATTTCTAAGTTTTCCAGCCAATTTTACACACTCAACAATTTCTTTCCTTAGAGTTCTGACACAGGATTTCCTCATAGAGTAAGGTCAGTCATATTTTTGACCATACATGATTACAAATATATTGGCAGCTCATTTTTTTGTGTTTAAGTACTTATTAAAAGGGGAATTTGTGAACAAATATTTTTCTAACCATACTATTATCATGAACTTGAGTAAGTCTTTTTTCTATTGTTATACATACTAATATATATATATATGCTTAAGGTAATGGAAAACTGAAATTCATGGTCAGGCATGAACCTGTTACTGAAAGGTAACTATCAATTTTAGCTAGAATTGCATACACCTGTCTCACAAAATGAGGTCACTAGATATTTGGAGGAATAAATGTAGTATATGTGTTTCTGAGTTGTGGAAAGCATAAATACTCTTTACAAACCTGCAATTTTTCTATCATTACTTACTTATAATCATGTTTATGTGATCAGTATTTTGCTATGGCTTTAGCCTCAGTTATTTATGAAATATAAATTGGTGACAATGCACTTAGTGGCGACATGTTTTCGAGGTGTATACATTTTTGTGTGTCGTATTTTGGTTCTGTTTTTCCAAATTATGTGTTTCCACATGTGTGTGTTGTGTTTTTATTTACAAGAAGGAAGAAATGTTTATATTTAGGAGGCATGCAACAGTAGAAGGGAAAATAATTAGATCATTCTGTAATTGGTATCTGGAATGAGTAATTATTATATTTACACAAGATGCATGTCATAACAATGCTGGTTAGAGAATTCAGAGTAAGTTATGCTGTGTTTCACAATGTGCAGAAAATGAGAATGATCTGACCCTCTAAGAGGAAATTCTGTTAAATGCTTTAATGTGGGGGATTCTAGAGATAGTTGTGGAATGCATTTACATACACTGGAGAAATTGTGAATCAATGATCTGTGCGAGTTCTCAATAATTTGTGATACATTGTAGAAATAAGTCAAGGTAAAGTAAGGTGTGAAGTAAGACAAATTAAAATAAGGTAGCTGTTGCAACCTTAAGCCCATGATGCTAACTCAGGTATACTCATAACCTTTTTCAACAACAGCTATGAAGCCACCTGCTGGGTGCCCTAGAGAAGACACCTTATCATGTGCGGTCACTCTATGGCTAGAGGGAAAAGAAAACTGTACTTCCGACCTCCTGCAGGAGTTCAGTCTATGCTTAGAAAAGACAATTTGCCTGAACTACTACTAATACAAAAATCAGTCACTAGAAATGCTGGTATTTCTCAATTGCAATTCTAGAATTGCTCAAATTTTAGTAAAAGACAACATCCCACTACCTTCTTATCAATGTCTTTCAGTCCTCTGGTATTACTAGCTGCTATTCTTCAGTTTGGGAATGATTATAATTTTGATCTATCACATCTATGGGGTTCCATATTGCCAGATATGATATACCGCATTTGCTCGATTATAAGACGAGGTTTTTTTCAGAGCAAATGCTCTGAAAAAGACCCCTTGTCTTATAATCGTGGTCGTCTTATAATCAGACCTCAAATAGGTCTGACTATGAGACGAAGATCTGGATCCTCCTGTCTTATCCCCCCCCAAACTTACCGGTGCTTTGCGTAGACAACTTCCGCTGCAGCCGGAGGGAGGTGCAGTTAGCAGCGGGGGTTCTCTGCGTCCATCGCGCAGACCATCCCCGGCTGTCAGTGAAGAACTAACAAAGAAGAATTTGTTAGTTCTATCAATAATAATAATTGCAATTTTAAAGTTCTAGCGAATAGGGATATAACTAGGATTACTTTCTTGGACTTAGATTTAAGAATTTACCATGATCATATAGTAACTAAATTCTATAGCAACAATATTATTGGCAATATGATACTGCATGTCACATCACAACATCCCAAACACCTTATTTGAGGTATACCTACTAGACAGTTTCTCTGTATTAGGAGGAACTGTTCCCTAGTAGAATTTTTTGTGACCTAAGCCTGTGTACTTAGGGACTGACTGTTAGCATGGGGTTACCCATTTCATATACTGAGATCAGCATTTTTGAGCGCTTCAGACAGGTTAAAATTGATTGCTCCTAAAGCATCCCAGGTTAAGCATTTTAGAGATAGGAATAATGTTGCACATGTGGAGGATTAACTCCCTGTCCTGAGTATGGAGTACCGACCCAAATTCCATAGCATTAAAAGTATTTTTGCTAAACACGTATCAATATTTCTTAATGACGCCGACGTAGGGATGTTGTAGACAGAGGTTACAAAACGGTGCCCAGAAAATCCAGAACACTGGCCTCCTTCCAAAATCAGGAAAACCTGTAGATTTATAAAAATTGGTAGTACCTTTTCAGCCACTGGTGATCTCTTCAACATGAGACACTGCATTAGTTTCAACAGAAAATTTGTGGCGTATTTACTCATTTGCAAAACGTGTGGTGTCCAGTATGTGGGGTAGATGATTAGGAACTTGAAGCATTGGGCCAGAGAGCATTTATTCATAATTATAACCATCAATCCCTAGATACTGAGACTGGGGGGAAAGCCCCATTATTAAGCACTTTTATGAATGTGTGGTTTTCTTGTTTGTGCGAATATACTCTCCTGTAATTCCCAGCTGATTCATTTATGTGTTGCTTACCTGCATAAATATATAAGGTACTTTGCTGCCATCCAGTGAGGCCACTGTCCTTTTTTGATTCTAGTTGGCCTAGGCCATAAAACATCACTAACGGCCATTATCTGGGGAGGGCTGGCAAGGTGGGCTGCTTTGATTTAAACTGCCACTTTTCTCAATGTACAGCCACCGAGGCATCTAGAGTAGCCAGGACATTAGGCAGCATTTGCACGGCTATGTTTTTTTCTTATTTTGTGCATTCCATTGGATAATGGATAATGCACAGCGAGTGTGTTGTCTGTTGAATGTGTTTCTGGCTTCTTGCCAGAGGTCCACTTTGATACACTTGTCTTCCATACTGAATGCTGCCAGCCCTCTGTTCATCATAAAATAATGTTTCAAGGTACGGCTGATGAATTTGTTTTGGTTGTGTCTCTGTAGAAAGATCCCTTCATCCTGATACAGCAATCTATGTTTCAGTGGTTTGATGCAAGCACTTAGTGATGCAACTTGGTAAGTAGTTCACTATTTTAAATGCTCTTTTTGTCACATTATAATTACACAATGCTAAGTATCAAAATAGCAATCAAGTACCAATCAAACTGTTCATGTTTGTTAAGAAATTATTTGTTTTGATAGATGATAATGTCATGTGTCTTAACAAATACATAAATTGTTGTTTTATAGTATATTTTTTACTGTTAGAAAACAATTTGCATTTTAATTTGCAATAACTGCTTAAATATATCTATATGACTCATTTCAACATAACCCATTAAACCCATACTTTCACAAAACAATAAATCTGCCAGCTGTTTTGAGATTTTGAATATAGGTCTGAAAGTGGGACTTACGTGTCAATCAGTATCGCCATTCTCTAGACTACTAGCAGCAGTACAGTTGTTCACTGTCAAAATAGAGGAACCACTAAAGTTTGGGTGAAGTAAAATTGACAGCTTTTTATATTAAAAAAATACATGTTCAAAAGCCAATATATAGCTGAATATGTAGTATGATAACCTATTTCACCTTTAACAACACTATGCTAAAGGTGATATTCCGCTTAGACAAACCAGTGTGTAAATGGAAAGGAACCAGGTCATCTCAGCTTATGCTCTAGAAATATTTGTTCCATGCTTGTTGTGCAAGTGCCATCAATGAAGTGTCCACTGACGTCCCATGTATACTGATCTCTGGAAATGCAAGTGAAGCTGTTAATCTGGTCAATTTGTCCCTAAAAGGAAAGTGATATGATCATGCTGATTATATTTTAATTATTTTTTTGTGCTTATATGATTGACAGTGTTAAACAATCATTTCTGGACAGATTTAGGTAACCAATGGCAAGAGGAACAATGCCTAAAATGCTGTATTTAGAAATAAAAATGTCAGCAGAATATCCATCAACACAAGAACAGATGCTGTATTGGACAGATAGATACAGAGATCAATCAATTTATAGATGATAGGTCAATTGATAGGTGCAAATAGTATATTCTCATATATTGTATTATTTAATAATCTATAACTAATGTTTCATAATAATTAATATTTTCTTACTGCTTAATGAATTTTTCAGCTCAGAATCTATTGTCACAGTAGTCCTTACTTTGTATTCTGCAGAGGTATTAAGTAATTAATAAATGCCAGGGTAGCAAATCAGAGTGCCAATGTCTAATCCAGCATAATATGGCTCTTGTTATTAAGATGTAAACAGTTCTAGTTGATCCAAGAATAGACTCCATTTGGGCTGACAGCCTTGTCATTAGACAGCTATTATTTGTAGAGTTAAGATGAAAGCACATTAACAAAAGGTACATCTTTGTCAATTATTAATGACATGAAAGTATAGGAACAGATTGTCAATAAAGATGCCTGCATTACTGTTTTCAAACAACAAATCTTTGACCTAGGGGATTAATTTGGTTAATATATAATTCAAAAATATATTGTCTGGTACATTTCTGAGTATGTATATATATATATATATATATATATATATATATATATATATATATATATATATATATATATATACATACTCAGAAATGTACCATATATATACACACACACACACCTTTTTATATATAAACACATACACTTTTAAAAAACACCAAAGCAACTACACGGAAAAGGTGCAAACAAATCAATAATAATCTATGCTATTTTTTCTATGTAGGGTTTGATTATTTTGCTGCATTTCAAGACTACAAGTATTTTCTTAACTCCAATGTATTGCATTTCATCCATTGTAGGTATTCTGACACAATAACACATTACTTTGGTTCAGGAACATAACACGTTAGAAGTAGCTGTAAATAAATAGTGCTATTCCATTATAACCATAAACTCTACCTAAAGAGCTTCTTCTCTGTTGCAGTGTGAAATGTGCTTACTTTTGATGTTGCTTTTAAAACTTTGACACAGCATTCTTATAAACATTCATTAAGAATTTCAACAAAAAGAGACCTATATAAGAATTACTCTGAACTTGCTAGAAATGTTTTTTTTTAAATGAAATAAAAGTATTTTGGGAATGTATCTGGAAACTAATGTTAACATTAAAACAGGGTAGACAGCATAGTTCTCAATCCCAAAAATCATACTATGTAAGACTACTGGAGCTTCAAGACAGATTGACAAAGTTTCCCATGGCACTGTTTTATACTAAGATAATAAAAACAACAGAACATGATGAAATAATAAAAGGAATGATATCAGTGAAACACCATTGTTGCTTTTACATGGAATTGATATAGACTGAAATTAAATTTACCTCCACAAGGGGGCATTGAAGCTACCTAGGCACCTGAAACGGTCTGTTCAGGTTTAGCAGTGGTTTATAAAATGAGTGGTTAGGATGTCTTATCCAAGAAGATCTATGAAGAATACAAGAAAACTATGGATTATGATAATAGTCTTAATTAAAGCAGAACAGCATATTGACTGTGTATGTACTTCATATTGTAAGATCATTTTAGTGCATTTACACAAAATAATCTACCATTCCATCAGCGGACACAGATGAATTTACCTTGGGTAACAACATGTATTAAGCTGCACAATTAACTTTGAAGAATATGGAGTTTATAAATCACAAGACAGTAAATCATGAATAATGTATCATTTTATTTTCCATTATTGTAAGTCTAAAGCAATGGATTGCATTATTGTGATATAAACACAGAATATTGGTCAGTTTAATCTTTCTGTATAGAGCCATATGAAATAATCTAATGACGCGTGACAAAATGTAATGGTTTGAGACTGTTCCAGTTCCTAAATCCCCTTTTACTAACACAGAGATGAACATATCCATGCATATCTATGGAGAGAGTATGATATTAACCCTGGCCTCTAGAATAATGGGCTTCTGTTCTGAAGCTGCTGAAAAAGTTGTGAGGTTTATAACAGCAATCATTCTGAAAGGCAACACAAATAGCTTCTTAAAGGCCATCAATACCAAAATCTCTGTGCTCCTTCGAAGCTGTAGAGAAGGTAATTTCTCCTGTATCTAGTAATGACCAGAGGTGAGGGACAGCTTGTCGTTGGGGCTTCAGTTGCTATTGCCTATAACTCTTCAGAGCAGCCTCAGTGTGAGCTAAACAAGCAAACCAAATTTTAAAACCTATGTGGCCAACATATTTCTGTTCCCCCTTCTCTCATTCTCTCTTCTTCTCTCGTAGCAGATCTTTCTGTTTTCCTTGCTCTCTCTCACTTTACTCATCACCTTCTTCTCTACTTCCCTATCTCTCTCCCTTTCCCTCCTCCTTCTCTATCTCTCTCTCCACCTTTGCCCTCCCACTCTATCTTTTTCCCTCCTTCTCTGTCTTGTCCTCAGTCCTCTCTCTCCCGTCTTTCTCTTCCTCTCACCCTCTTCAATTCACCTATAATTTGCTTACCTAACCTCACCTTACCCTTTCTATCCTCACTTCCCCTCTCCTACCGTCTGTTTAACTGACCTATCTTCTCATTCTCGTCACCTCTTCTTACTTCACCTCACCTTCCCTCGCCTCACATACCCTCTCCCCTCCTCACTTTACTTGCCATTTCCTCACCTGACCTCACATATCCTCAGTCTCCCTTATCTACCCTAATGAGAGATGAGCCTAGGGTTAGTGGCTCTTGGGTACAGTATTTCTTCAGCACCCGGTTACTAAAACGTACGCATACGCTGCACACTGACGTTGGTGGGTGGTCCTGCTGACGTCGGCGGTATTCCCACTGACGTTGGCGGTATTCCCACTGACATCGGGGGCGTTCCTGCTAACGGCAGTGGGAAACACCCCCATTTAATGGAAAAATGGGCGGGGAGTGGGGCGTGTCAAGACCCCGCTACTTGCAACCGGGAGGATTCGGGGTCTTAACCCAGAGAACCGGAGGAGCAGCATTCACCCGACAAGAGTTCTCAGGTATGCTCATGTCGAGTCCTGCCTTCACTGCAACTCTCTGCAAGCTGCTATGCTGCTGCGGTCCTACCATTGTTGGGTCAGGTACCATCTGCCAATGTAACACTAAGCTCTATCTTTAAATCAAAGTAATGTAGCATGTTAAATGAAATCCAGAACTAATCTTCTGTTTTTAATAACTTGGTTGTAATTAATAGTGTAAGTAACTAAGTAACTTTACAGCAACTAACCCCAACAAGACATTTTTTGACAAAAGTTCCTGTTGCCTCTTATCTTAAGACACTGATAAGCATTTGTTACACAAGTGTGAACATTTAAAAGCTTTTTTCCTGTCGTACGTAGCAGCTTCAGTTTTACACCTATCTAATCTTCTGCCCTTGCCTTTCACAGAAATGTATGCTGTGCATCTTATGTATTGTGATGTATTGTGAAACATTCATTCTGTTAGCACCTGAAAACCCACAGACTAAGTCACCTTACTGAGAAAGATATAACACTATTGTTTCATTGCAAATGTAGGTGATCACACTATAGCTCTATGTGTGCTAAATGATTCTAATAAATAGAGAAATGTGTATTGTTACAGAGATGGCGAGGACAGTGCTGTGAAAAAGTATTTGTCACACTTTCAAATCATCAAAATCATTTTAATATTAGACAAAGACAATCAAAGTAAACAAAATTTTTTTTTAAAATCATTCTTTCATGTATAGAAGGAAAAAAGCTATCCAACCATACCTGTCCCTATGTGAAAAAGTAACCCCCCCTTTTACTAAATCAACCAAGTTAATCAAACTTTATTGACAATTGGGTTAAAGTTCATTAGACACATCCAGAAATTATTATAATGCAGCCCTGTTGAATCTAAACATCAATTAAACAGAACCTAGTCACAGTACACATTTGAATCCAATTGAGATGTTGTGGCATGACCTTAAAAAGGCAGTTCATGCTCAAAAACTTTGCAATGTGGCGTAACCAGTTATTAGGTTTAGGTGGCACAATTACATTTTTGCTTATGACCAAAGAACCATAAATGAAACGTGTGGTACTATGTGGCAGCTGTACATGATGTCATGCTTTTCATTGTTCAAGGATTGTGTTTCCAAGTGTTTTTCTCTTGTAGAGGTCTGGTTGGGGCTACCCGTGCACATGAGCACTGCCTGATCTTAACTGTAATTTGGGGAATTGTTTGAGCCTTCACAGTTACCTCTTCTCATTGATGTACACCCTAATTGCCTCATTTCAAATAGACAATATTTATCAGTACTGGTACTGTCTAGCCTAATAAGTCTTTATGTTGACATTTTGATCAAGAACTCATAGTAGTATATGAGTGATGTGAGTTGTATAGGAGCTGCAAAACCCACCACTGAGTTACCTGAATTATCTTTAAGATGTGTACATGGGAACATGTATTTTAGGTTTCCAATTATAAGAATTTTTAATTATAAAGTTTAATATTTTTTTTAATTTTTTAATTTTTTTTTTTTATTTTTTTAATTTTTAATTACAAAGTTTAATATTTTTACCACCCATTACCCAATATGACATGGAACATTTGGGGTGAGTTATGCATAGGTCATCAAGGTTAGATACAGATCAGGAGCTTAGGCATGCAGCCAGCCTCAGAAGTAAATATGATGGCTTATTGCAAACAGAACACACCTCAGAAAGATTTAACAACCCTCAGAAAACAGATGCTAAACATTAGTATTAGATGCCACAGGCCCAGGATTCACAAACTCCCTATTCGCTTATATTCTATGCACATGTATTACATAACAAACAAACACAGCAAAATCTGCAATGGAAATTTAAAACCTCTAATTAGTCGATGCGACACAAATATTTCAGGATATGGGTAAACAGACCAATCACAGTGCACCTAATTAGTGGCAATCAAAACAGTTTTAAACAACATCAATGGAGTATACAACAATTATTTGTTGTTATAGTTTATTATGAACCCTGATGCAATCAAAATTGTACTAATGACATCAATTATGTTTAGATGAAAGACAATAGATGATTTATATATGGTTGGAGTTAATTAGTGACTTACAATTACTGATACTATCATTGGTCAAAACAATGTCTCTTGAAGCCACTTTAATCAGAGGAAATGGTCTGGTACATCTTAACTGCATACATACTTAGAAAAATGATGATGATTCAGTTGCCATACTGCAAAAGGTCAGCATAAGTAATCTATCACACAGCTGCCAAAAACCTCTCAAGCAAAGCCTTGAATGAATAAGGATGAGAGGCATTTTGGATCAACATGTATCTTCTTTTAAGTCACAAAGATTAACAAACCTGCAGTTCATTTCCTTAATACCTATGGGTCTCTGCTGTAGCGTAATTCTTGCAAATGCAACTGAAATATTAAAATAATCAAAACACAAAGTATGACCGTATTTTTTTTTACTTGATTTGTAAAGCACCTGTGAATTGATTAGCTTATCTATGCGTATTAATTTGTATATATTTTTATGTTTCCAGATGGCAATCAGGTAAAATAGGGTTTGTTTTTTGTTGATGACATAAAAGTCACCATAACCAATCCTGCAATCAATTTGTCACATTTCCATAGATGACAACATCAAATAAGAAAAGTTTCCTATCCAAGGTCAGTATAAGAGACAATGAGTTTAATCCAATGACCGGTCTAGAAAATTAAGATCACACGCTAAAATCATGCTCACAAGTTAGTAATTCAATTCCCAAGGCACAAATAAAAAATGATCACTGCTGAAATGCACATTAATGTGCAATCCCATAATCACAACACAGCACTATTTCCATGTCTTAACATTTTAATGTCAAACAAGATCAAAGGGAAATATCACGGGTGCAGCTTGTTGCCACAGCAGAAGCTCATGGCTACCAATATTGTGCAGCCAGTCGTGTTAGTATTCGGAAATGAAGTATTTCACTGCTACAGAAAACTACAACTATGAGAAAATATAATTTTGCTACATTGGAAACAAGGTCACCTCTTCGATACAGTTGTCTGCTAGCCGGGGAATAGCACAAATTGCATTACATTTAATAAAATGCTGTATAGAAAGCACATGATGAGAGAAAGCAAACAACTGCAACCCTACGTAAGAATGCCATTTCAGACACGAATGAATGTTGCTGACTGCATAGGAAAGTTAAGTAACTTTTTATTATGGCGTTGGCCATCTTATATATAAAAGTAAGAAGAACTATCTGTCCACCCTGTGGGCACAATTTATGTCAAGAATCCACATATGTACTATCTAGTTTTCACATACTTCCCTAACCACAGTTAAAGAGCAAGAATGCCAAATACTATATTTCATTGGTCTGCAACACACAAACTTAGTACCATACGAATATTTGCTGAAAGGTTTGTATCATATGCGTATTATATAAGTATACATACAGTACATACATACTTTTAGAAATAATGTAAATAATCACTAATATTATTTAAAAAAAATAGCTGAACTTTGCACCATCTACTCTACTGAATCATCAACGAAGATTCAATTCAAAGAAAATTATTAATAAAAGGAAATGGCATAGTCACCGCTCTATTAATTAAACTGTACTACTAAAAGTTTTTTAATAAAAACCACAAGCAATATGTTGGTAGCGCAAATGAGCATTTCACAAACACGCAATGGAGAGATATGTCCCACCTTATTAAAAAAATATGTTTTCTTTCACTTGCATATTTAATACAATGAAACTACATTACAGTGTATATACCGAACGGATGTCTCATTTTAATAAGCAAATATTATAAAATGCAGTAATGTGGTTAAAAATTGATTAAGGATTGACTACAGTGTAAAGATGTGCTGCATATTTGGTTGTTATTTTGGATCTCGCTAGGAAGGTTATGGACAAAACATGGTCACTCACTTAAGGCTTAATCAACACTACTATCCATACAACCTAGAAGACATTTTAGTCCATTAAATAAGCATTTCATTATATGCTAACTCACTTGTTTGCCAGATATGTCCATGATTTGTGGCCACAACAGACACAGCTTCAACTCAGGGATATGCTGGGCTCTTGAATATTGTATTCAGCTACCATACAGATGTGAAGAAGATCCTTTGGCTTGTGAGGAATTGCTAAATAAGTTTATTATTAATAAATAAGGAACCGCAGGATTAAGCCAGCGACTGTCACCTCATAATGTTACCACCAGGAGCTTTGTAGTTGCCTGGAACTTTGTCTCAGTCATCCTTGGCCAATTCCTGACTCACCTGTAGCCAATCAAATTATAAGTGGCCTTCATATATCATTGTTACTCTTGCTGAAACATTTGTTCTGGTCTTAGCTTGTGGTTCCTAAGTTTGCATTGTTAAATTTTTTTATGGTTGGATATCTGGGTTCTGACCTTGTTTGCTATTTATACTTATCCTTTTGGTACTGTAATCTGGATCTACTTTTTCCCTTATTTGACCTGACTTTGACTACATTACATTCTATCCCCTGTGGTACCCCTTTTGGCACTCCGATTATCTGGCCTTTGTCTCTTTTGTACTTGTCGGGTCCCCACTGCGGCAGTCACCTCCTTCCTGTGCCCGGCCCTCCTCTCCACACGTGCTGCTGACATGACAACGCACAGAGAGGGGTCCGGTGTGGAGGATTGTTTCCGTCTCTTGTGCACCCTCTAGGGGCACGTGCGCGCACCAGAGGGCTTCTTAAAAGGACAGTAGGCGGAAACCCCAGATGAAAGTAATTAGGCACAATCATGATGTCAGATGGGGTACCGCTCCCTCCTCCCTATAAATCTGTGCCTTTTCCTATTCACAGTGCTCAGATGTACTGTGCTATCAGCATATTGACTACTGTGGTTTTCTGCCTTCTCTATTTTGGCTCATCGGATTTTGACCCTTTGCTTGTCTATAGTTTATGAATCTGCGCTGCCTGAACCGACCTCTGCTAGTCCTGACTTCGCCTACACTTAATCCCTACTGGTACCTAGCTTCTGGCTGTCCCACGTCTCCAGCCTTGCATACTGGGCTCCCATCTAAACCGTGACAGTACTTTGCTGTGGTTTACTGTAGGAGCTCATCCAGTCTCACCTAGTTTAATCATCTGCCCTTTGCTCCAGCCACAGTCATCAGTCTATAAGCCTTGTCTCCTAGCCTAGTCAGAGGATTAAGGCAGAACACTGACTACAGGATCCAGTCTGCATTCTTATGAAGCTAGTATTGGGTAGTGGCACTGGACATATAAGCCTCCTGAAGCATCACAATCCGGAGAGACTGCTGAGCAGATTGTCATTTGGTTCCAGGGCAAGGGACAGCCTTGAAAAGACAATCCCTGACCCACTTGTGGCATTATCTGCCTGGACCTGTGTGTGCTGTTAAGGGGAGGTTTTGCATAGCTTGGCATAACTGGGTCTGGTTAGGAGACTGAATTCAGTAAGTGTTAAGGTTAGACACCCTTGACCAGCAATGTATAGCCAGAGGTTTTTATTTTTATAGTTTTGTTTTGAGGATTTTAGTTCTGTGCACCTATAAATACAAATTCAGTGTTACTGGGGCAAATTGCCATAGAGGACCGTGGTTAAGAGCCTAAAAACTGACTTAGATATGCTCAACTAACAGGGTTTTGTCACATTATATGTATATATATATATATTGCACAGATTATGTGCAAATTATAAGTATGGGTCCCTGGGGTGGAGCATTTTGAGAGCAGGGTGTCTAAATGCTCCATCTCCAAAATTTCAGAACATTAGATGCTCATGCGGGGTTTGCAGGATCTAGTCCATAACTTTGATGAAGCCTGCATCAGGCACAGGTGCTAGGCATTGAATCCCCCTGAAGACACAATATTAGACTTCTGAGGGGAGAGGTTCCCCTGTGCTCCCAGGGCAATGAGGGAGAGTACAGAGGCTGGCTTAGCTGGGTCTGGTGGGAAATCTGTGAGTAGTTGGGCTGGTCAGCAAAGTATAACCAGAGAGGCTTTTTATGATTTTGTTTTAGGGATATTTTGTGTTTTGTGCACCAGCAAATAAATCACAGGATGCTGTGAATCGGTGTTCCTGAGCCTTATTGCCCTAGAGGACTGTGCTTAAGATGCCTAAAAGTGGCATTTATGGCCCTTATGCTACAGGGCTGGTCACAACATACACACCAATACCACAACATGTCTTATTATAGTTCTTTCCCCAAACTGTTGCCCAATATGTATATTGCATTTTGTTAGTATGCATATCATAACAATGACATACATATATTCATGTGTGGATATAATGTGAAAGTAATGTATTTATGTGCACAACAAAGATGTATGATATCATATTTTCTGGATATTGGTAAGTTGATTTGAAAGAAAAAAATAAAACGCTGCTGGGAAAAAAAATATTTTACATTATACAAATTTTCTGTCTATGTGAAGATTGAATTCCCATTCACTGATGTTACATTGACCTCCCTCCAGCTCAGGGAAACAGTTTTCTGGGTTATGAAAAACAGAATATAGCATAATATGTTTATGCTATAATTTAGAAAGCCAGGTTAGTTTTCTTCTGTTTTCCATTTATATGTAATAAAAAAATAGCTGACGTGAATATATCTTCATTTTGACCCACACCAGTCTATGCATAATGCTCATTGTGATTCCTATTGCAGTTGTTTAATTTTAGAAGAAAGAAGAAGAAGAAGAAGAAGACAACATTTTTATCATGCTCGGTTGTTGCCTGGTAACAAACACATCTTTCACATTCTTATTAAAATGAAATTATGAGCCGTATTTAAATGTCTTTGTGCATAGCAAAAGCCAGAAGAGGAAGCATGTTATTAAATCCAATAATACATTGCACTGCATACTATGCAGCACAAGAAAATATTTGCGAAATAAAATTAGATGTGTGGAAACATAAATTATGAATACACAAGACAAATGTGAAAAACATACCCTTTGCAAGACTTTCATGGTGGTACAGATTGGGCATACTGTATGACAATATGTATAATTTTGGCACTAACAACCCCAGCAAATCACATGTTTTTTTACAGGGTGTAAAGAATGTGGGTGTAGAACATAGCAAGCATGGATCCTGACCCCGTCCCTTCCGGCTGGCAAATAAACGAATGTTTGGCAATGATTGGCAGTATACATTTAAGGCAACGGCAGTGTCTTTAATCAAAAGTAAAGAAATAAAAAAAAAAACTTGAGTGATGAATAAACAAACTGGGAATAAATAAACCAAACAGGATAAATAATATATTGCCCCTTCAAAGGAACATCCAGAAATATGAAAAACAGAATTATATTTCATGTGGTATAAGGTTTTGATTAATTGAAATACATGTGTTCTGAAAATTATGTTGCATATGAATCTTTCACGTAAGCAAAATAATACATAAATCAATTTTACATTAATACATAATTAATGGTGATAACAAATAGAGATGCAGGCCACGCCACTAACAAACATTATGTAAGGTGTGTACCACAATATAACATCTAAATCGCATTCATATGTCACTATACAACCCACCGAAGGTAGGGCCTGCTTGGGCAACATCTGTAGCTATTCCACATACATACCTTTGGTACCAAAATATCAATTCCACATAATTTAACTTCCCACAGATCTTAGTTTCATAAAAATGACTATTCACAAGAGTTGTGTGGCAGATAAGCATATGAGAGTAATGTAAAAAAATTGATTCTACTGCAAAGTTTGAAAAGTGTCCTTATAACCATAGCAACCAAGAAAATGAACCTGGTAATTGGCCAATTCAATTGGTTGCTATCTTGATCAGAACACTTACTCTTTTGCTCTTAATACATAACCAATATATTTTATTGTAATGTTATACAGGGTGATGTTTTCTTAAATGCAATGGATGAAAACATGGACTAACTTATTAGTTTTTATGTTAACGGGCCTATGGTTGCAGAGAGATTACACTAATTTCCCTCACGCCAGGTTATAGCAACACTACATATTGGCTTGGAATTGTGTAAGTACCGGTATATTGCACACATAATACTGTCATTGTTGTGCACACACACACACAATATTAAAATGTTAGCTGGCGGGCATCTTTATCCCTGTTTTTGATAGCAATTGAGGTACCATGAAAGTTTGGGGTGATTGCAGTAGGGTTGTATTTACCTTGGGCTCTGTCCTAGGCCTGACCCAGGGCAGCGCTCCAAGCTGCACCCGTGACGGGCATCATCCTCACTGCAGAGTCCAAGGACATTATGTCATATACCATTGGTCTGTGTCTTAAAATTACACAGCATTTTGTTATGGATGCCATGGAGCCTATGCCAGTTCATAGTGTAAATGAGCCAGTTGAAGAGCTCTAGGCCAGCGTTTAGTTGACCTAAACTAGAATAAATTGCTGGACTGCAGATTATGTTTTGGGCAGATGCAAAGGTACCTAACTCTTGTGTCTCTTTAAAACTCAGGACCATGGACAGGTGCCATGAATGCTCTTAGTACAGGGAGTATCAGACTTTTTTGAGTTTCTCTACTGCCAACCTCTTACCAACTATTTTTTCCTATTAAATACTTTTACAAAAAGATTGTGTGTTAGAGATACTTTAATTTTTTGTACACAGTTGTACTTATTTTCACACATCAAATCTCAGAACTAACAAGCTAGGCTCTTATGCGCATGCTGTGAGTTGTTACTCAATGCAACATTGCTGAATATGTCCTAATATAATCAAAATGTGTATTTAATGTATTCAGTGGGATTTGTATGAAAAAATACAATAGCTTTTCATAAGTACTGAACACAATGTAGTAATGTATGTGCTTCTTTTTGGACATAGTAGCCATTGTCAGCCACAGTGTTGCTATTTATGATGTTATAATGATACAAAATGTTGTTTTTCAACATTAAAGCTTTAAATAATATGGAGAAAATTGCAAAATATACTGCGATAATAAGAGCAGCTTTTTACAGTTCTAAACATTAACGGGAAAGCATCTGTTCAGTTAAATAGATATTTGAGAAAGGTTAAGTGCTGTACTTGTGCAGTCGATATGTATTTGGTACAAAATAGACGATGTCCATACAAAATGCAGAAATTATATGAATAATAATAACTCTCATGGGATTGTGAAGCAGGCATTATACATTTCCAAATGTCTATAATTCTACATTTGTAATGGTACACAGAAATATGATGCCTGCACAACTTTATTTTGTACACAATATAGTTGGCTTTTATTATTTTGAATATTACCTCTGTTAGCTATGATCTTGGTTTGAACTTGTGCTATCCTATAATTAGAAATGTATAGTGCAACTCTGAATATTATGTCTAATCTATATAATAAGCTACATCCAATGTCTAAGATAAAATCTACCAGAAATAACTGAATAGGGCTCTACTTATTTGTGTCAATTCAGGGAAGGTTCACAGTTGTGTTTTCACAATACACTATTTCACTATACATTATGAAATGTTTTAATGTCCACACACAAACTTTGGCAATGTTTCGACTCATAAAGGTCTTTATCAAGGCTTGATAAAGACATCTAGGGGTCAAAACCTTGCCACTGTTTGTGTGTGAAAATTTAAAAACCTCACACCTTGAAGTACTGAGCCTTTGTCTGTATATTGGTTAAAAAGGGTTCTGGTAAAGCTTGGCTCATGCACCTGTTGATTTTTTGGTGCTGCTGCCCCCCCCATTATTGCGATACACTATGAAGGAGAGGTTTTGATGTAGAAATAGCTTTGTTGACCTTGTATAATGCATAGACAAGTCAGTGGTATTTGTTCAAAGTATTCTTTCAACCATTGCATTATGTAGGGTCAACTCAACCCTTCTTGCTGAAGAAGCATGCCCTTCATAATGAAGTGAGGGGGTTAAAACCACAGTTCTACAGGTAAACAATAGATCAAAAAAGTAGTTAAATTTTTTTAGTGAATGAGTATGGGCAAATATCCTATTGTGTAGTGCAATCTATGAGAGGATTGTAGCAGGATTTTACATTGAATTAAGCCCAATGTTCTTTTATGTGGTACATTTTTAATATAATTAACAAATAACAAAGCCTGCAAGCTGAAAAAGTATATCAGGTGTCTAGTTCATGAATTACTGGTTATATGCTAGAATCTTTAGAAACTTGATTGTTCTGCCCACACCAACAAGCTCCAACCTTACTTGGTCCATGACCTTGTGTCATCTTTAGGATAACCTTATGTCAATAACATGCATAATTCAAATTCCCTTCATTTCCCCTCAATGAAGATGCAAGCAAGCATCTATTTGTCCTTCTAATTTAAGACTAAAACTACACCCAGTAGTTCCCCTCCATGATTTTGTCTACATGCAGCCCCCTGTTCTGTAGCTGTAATCTGCTGTGCTTCCTGGTCTGGATGCCTTTCATTTTTCTTTTTTGTAACTAAGGCCTTTGCTGTGCGTAAGTAATTGCTTTTTCTCCTCATGAAATTGTCAGTAAGGATGATTAATTTGTTAAGTTGATATGTTGAGGAGTTCTAAGAGAGCAGACTATAACTGTCATTTTGGTATACATCACACCACTGTCATATTCACAGAACTTTTCTTAGATGACTTTCAGTGCAGCAGGCTACATTGCCAATGACCGTAGAAAGTATCCCTCCAGCTGCAATGTGGATTTGCTTTCCACAAGCATTAATGAACAGCTCATTAGAAAAGCTTATGTTTTGGAAGATACATGGAAGGAGGGGGGGGGCAGAAGTAGGTAAATGATTAGTAAATGATTAGTGGATATATCGTTCTATGCAAGATACAAAATTAGATCTGAAGTACTCACACCATGGAAGTACTCAGAGATCACCTGGATGGTTGTAAATCTTGCAATATCCAAGGCCGGCCCTACCATGGAGCAGAGTGGGGCAATTGCCACAGGCGGCACTTTTGAAGAGGCGGCCCAAGCGCCTTTTTTTTTTTTTTTAAGCGGGGGAGAGAGAGGAGCGCCAAGTGGTTTTCCGAGTGGTTGTCAGTACCCGCTCTGCGCCCCTCTCTCTCCTCTCTCTCTCCTCTGCGAGACCCTCAGGGTCATACTCGACTTTGATCCACCCCTGACTCTCACAGTGTTTGTAAAAGGACAACAGTGTCTGCACTTATACTAATCACTCAACCCCCATTCATATATTGAACAATATTTCTTCCACAAGCCATATAACAAGAAAATGAGGTGACAGTTGTAGGCACCAGTTTGTTGGTCATCGACACCAGGACTGATATATACCAATCACAAGGCAAGAATGCCAGTCAACTGCGGGACAATTGAGCACTGAGTTTATGATAATTTTTGCAGAACCTTTGCTTTAAGACTTATTTCAATTGGTTGATCTTGGAAATATACTGTACTTTGCTAAGACTGCTACAACTACTGGTTCTGAAATGAATATGGTTGAAGGTCCGAGGTGAAAGGAAATTAAACTGCACAGACCACTAACTTAAACCTATTGCATGTTTCACTCTGCATTATTTCATAATAATGCATTGACAAATGGCTTTTGGGTTAGTAGTTGAGTATTAGTGTAATGTAATGTTGTCTTAGTGGGAATGACCTTTAACTCTACCCACTTCCCACCCAGTCCACCACATAAATTGTTAACTCAGATTACAGTGCCCAAATGATGCCCCTTGGCACGCTGCATGTGCTCCCAACATTCTGAGCTAATTTTCTTCAACTTCAGGTATGTAGTAATAAACAGACGTTTCATGTTTATGTGCTTTCACAGTTTGAATGAATTTACAATTGCCAAAATGTAGGCAAATCATATAGACACAGCAAGTTCCTTGTTTGACTATTTGCAAGATGCAAATGAAACCTCCCCTTCTCTCTGTTTCATAGAAAATGACAACGCACTTTCAACAGCTGTCAAACTGACACACTGCACATTTACTGAAAAATGCTACACTCCATGGTTCATTTTTTTTAATGAAGTTTTGTAAAAGCAAATGAACAAATGAGGGGGTGTCTTTTTGTTGCTCTAACTTTAACGTGTCTAATATTGATTGAGTCAGAATAAACTTCAAGCAACAAGAAAATGCGGAACAAACTCTGAATGACGGACCTGGTAATGAACTCTGGTGGGTTTTTAGGCACTCTTTTTGAAAGTATATCATTGTAATTGTACAAATACAGGTTCAATGGGAGAAACATGTAACATGTTAATTTTAACTATGGCTATTATTTCTACTGAAGCATACGGTTGATATTAAAAAGCATTATCAAATAACACAACTCATTACAAATAATTAAAAGTCTTACTGTGCAACAGAAAGATGTCTTGGACATAGACAGGTACAATGGATAGTATTTTTCTTTTATTCAAAATTTCCAACAATTGCTGGAGAATTGAATTAAAGTGTTCATAGTGTTTACTCTGTGTTATAAACATTTTCCACATTCTGTATTATTTTAATGCTCTTCTACCCCACCTCACAATGAGTGAAGTGTAGTTAATACCCATACATAATGCGTACTGTATAATATCAACTGTGAAGAAAAGTGCTACTTGCTACAGGCAAATTATTCTTTGTTTGGGTAGATGACAGTCTTGAGTTTCATTTGTGCTAACAAAGCCCATGTATATAATGGTATAAAAAATTCTGATTAAGTTGTTGTTAGCTGTAACATTAAAGCAGTAGCTTTGATAATTGATTAGAAACCTTTATGGCTTTTCCACAAGAGGACAATATTAAACTGTGTAAATGGAAGTTCTGTATCATTCATCATGAGCATCACGTTATATGCGTTAGTATAAGACAATGCATTATTCTGCCAGTTATTAAGGATAGCTGATGTGGGTACTCACAATTAACTTATTAAAATTGTTTTGGATTGATTTTATTATAAATGATAGTATTTTTACCCCAGATAAGTTTAGATTTGGTGACTAACTTTGTATAATTAACTCAATGACCTGAGCTCCTATCTCTTTGACGACAGATAATGTGCTTCCACCACAGTAACTTTATAAAAAGAGAGGAATAATCATGCAGTTTCTGTGAATAAGAAACTAATATGTTTCCTTCTAGGGTGCTGGGTTTCTGATAAATGCCTATTGCTTACTGGGATCTGTTTACAGTGTGCTAAATGGTAAAAGTTACATGTTAGGAAAGGGTGACATGGACTTACAGTAATATTAATGACTGTTTTCCTACTAATACATTAATTTAACTGCATTAGAAGAACCACAATGACAAACATGATACCAGAAACTGGGTCAAGGCTAGCCAATTCACCTGAATGCAGGAATATAAAATGCTGCATATGTGTACCAAGTGTCACATTATTATATTTTCTTATAATTGTTACTTTCATCTGCCTCGTATAACCATACCACTATCCTGTGGTACCATATTCTATTCATGTTGTCTTTATTTATCTGAATTATTTCTATTTTTTTTTATCCTGTATTGTATTTCCCCACATTTATTTATTCATTTTATCTATCCATTATTCCCTGCTAGTTACTGTTCATGTGAAGTAAATGGGTATTGTTCTCCTTGGTCATCGGACACCTTTCAACGAAGAGTTAGAGACAGGGTAGGCTTAAGTGATCACCCATAAAAGAAAGCTTATTATATAGGTTGCATCAGTATTGGTATCATTCTGATTATAAAATTATATTAAAATTAAAAGTATTACCGTAAATTATACTGTTTGTCTATAAATCACTGTTAACCGCTACAAAGTTGTAATCGATTAGAAATGGTTGATCTTTGCATTATAGCTCATTGAAAAACTTACAAAGTCGTATTAAGTAGGGTTATGAGTTTAAATCTTAATTTGTCTCCATTTCAATCAAGCCCTGTTTAATATATTTTGGTTTATCAGGAAAATTCATAACTCAGTGTGGTCTTTTGGATTGTGAGACTTTGAATCAGATTATCCACCCGTAGCATCAATAGTTGAGCGCTCTGGCACCTCAAATGACGAAACAGCTGTGCAGCAGAACATACTTTTAAATGTTACCCACAATTCCTCTGATATTCTTCTTGCAGGTTATGAGTTCCATGACACAATTTATCCACATCACTTCAATTAGTTCAGTTCATCCCAACTGATACGTTACCAGTTACCAGTTATTCATGAAGACAAAACAAAGCATGTTTTCAAAATAATGCATGGCATTTCCTTTTCCATTTACAAAGACAAGATATTTTACTGAACACATATTACATAGGCTCATTTCTAGATGTTCCCCATGTGAATAAAATGCTTAAATTTTTTATCTTAATTAAAATGAACATTTCACCCTGCCCTGCAGCAATTACAAGCTGGTAATAATCAAGCCATACATCAACGCTACTCGCAAACATTGTTAGATGTCAATTATTCTGTAGTGAAAAATAGAGCCGCATATAAGGTGATAGCCACAAAAGTTTACATCGTGTTATAAATTGACAATTTATAATCAATGCAACAATAAATCCCTGCTCATTATCTTTAAAGATTACAGATTTGGAGGGTCATTTGGAGCCTGTGAAACGGCAATGCAAATATATAGTGTTTTATTGGAATAATTCTTAAGGCAGTAAATGTTCTTAAGAAAGGATTTCAGTACTTTTTACAAATTTAGAGAATATATTGCAGTTAGACTTCATGATTTTAAAAAAATTTAAAATTTAGATGAGATTTTTTCTTTATTTACTTTTGATCTTTAGTGTTTTTAAGTTTCCTCTTTGGTCGCATCATATGAATGATTAACTATCTTTTATGCATGTTTTATCATTGTAAGTAGCAGTGTTTGGGGGTGTGATTTGTGCTACCACATGAGTATTACAATTAGTGACTCACATTTTGGTGCTAAGCATTGTGTCTGGGTTTTCACATACAATTGTTGAGAATTGAAAAATGACGTAAAGTTGCATATTCCTTTCTATGGAAACGTTTCCCCTAGCTTTTCCTCAGTAGGGAATCAGCCAATCGGTAAACAGTAAACGTGTAATATTTCTTTTTAATTCTTAAGTGGAAGCAGCTAGTACCATTATTTTCTTTAATTTTTTAACCATTCCTACTGCACAATCCATGAAACATAAGATCTAAGAATTCAGCGCATACCCAGCAAATATGGCTATATACTGCTTAGCCCGCCATTACATCAATGTACCCCAAGTTTGGCAAGTTCTACCTAATTTTCATGGCTATATTGCTCACCAAGGAGCTGAATCAGTGGGACTGAATGGCATTTTTAACCCAGAACTCCTGGTGTCCCCTAGGCATTAAATTGCACAAGAGTTTGACTGAGTTAAAAATGCAATGCAATCATGCACTTAAAAGCCTAATCTGGACACCAGAGGAGTCTGACTTGGTTAAAAATGCAATGCAGTATCACAAATTTGTCAAAATGTATCCAGTTTTTGTTTTTCTCTATGTTTTTATTTTCATATATTTATAGTTCGACCATACCTTTCCTTGCCTTTCTGTCTTCTAAATTGATGCTCCATCATCATACTGTATGTTCCCTTAATATAAACTATTTGTGTTAAAAACCTAGGATATTACACTATGGCCATTTTGAAATACACTCCTGATCTTAAGCTCTTTACCACTGAATGGAAACATAATAGGAAGGCAACTAGAAATGCACCCTACAAGAAAACATAAACACACTAACACACATACACACAGTAACATACCATACCCCTTGTATAAGACGCACCTTTTTTCAAAAAAATTGGGGTCTAAAAACTGGGTGCGTCTTATACAGTGGTTGTAGATTGTAGATTGCAGTTACTACTTCACAGTACCTCCTTGCAGTCACACTGATTGGCCCCGCCCCTTTCCTTATAGCGGGCCAACTCATCTAAGAGCAAGTAAAAAATTACTTTTTGGGCTGCTAAAAGTTAGGGGAGGTGAGAGTTACTTTAGGGGCAGTTATGGTTAATGGGGTATTTAGGGATAATTTAGGGGCAGTTATGGTTAATGGGGTGTTTAGGTTTAATTTAGGGAAGTTATGGCTGCTGGGGTCTTTAGGGTTAATTTAGGGGCAGTTATGGTTGATTAGGTCTTTAAGGTTAATTTAGGGGCAGTTATGGTTAATGGGGTGTTTAGGGTTAATGTTTTATTTAATTCCTAGTAAAGCTTCCTGGTGCTTTTAGACTGGGTTTTAGAACAGGGACTTATCTACCCACTGTGATAGGCTTTAGAGAGTTCTGTTTGGATATTCGCCTGCACACTACAACAGGATTCAGAAAACTCAGCCTTTGTATTAGTCCAACTGCCTCCAACCAGATGCAGGGGTCACCATGGGTACATTCCTCCATCACTCTACTGCTTAAATGGACATTCATGTCATCATATATATGTTATATATGATGGGTGCATTGTCACTTTAAATTTCCATGTGGTCCATTTTGCAAACGCAAAATAGCCCTCATGCTTCTGCCCCTTTCCCCACCCAGCTAAATGCCATACAGGAAATGTATTTGGTGAAATGTATCTCTCTGCTCATGATATAGTCGACTATTGATTTCACTGGGAGCACTTTCCTGACACTGATTGAAAGATCGGGCAGCCAATCAGTGGCAAGAAGCTTCAATTCGTGTTGCAGCAAAGAAGATTTTTTTTTAGCAGAACTCATATATTTATTTTACTTTTATATGATTCGAAGTATATCTGTGTATATACTACAAGTTCAAACACTAACAAAAATGAATAATTATACACTTGCACAGAAAAATACTTGCAAATTAGTAAAGTTCAAAAGATTTAAATTCCCAATATGATTTTGTTGGACAGAACCGTGACAGCTTGTTGTTGTAATACATAAAAGAAAAACATAGAGCTACATTGTTCATGTGATGAAAGGGGATTGAAATGTACTTTTGGCTTGTATGGCTGCCAATAAACCACGTGAAATGCTTTATGCCTAGAAAATGCATGTCTGTTGATTAAATATATTAATTAGCAGGTAAGTAATTAATGTAAGTAAAACACTACACAGTTTAATACTTACTGGCTATGACCAGCCAAGAGCTACAAATAATAAATTCTGTATAAACTGCAAACGGAACACTCTGGCACACAAAGGTAAATTAAGTGCTGAGTGTTGTAGAAATATATATATTTACTTTTGGAAGCCTAGGGGATTAGAATGCAAACCATAGCCACCTGTTAGGAATGTTCACAGCCTAACAACTGCCACCATCAGAGAATTAAGCAGGGACTGACTACAGACTATGCAAATACACAAGAAAATAATTAGTCTCTCATAAATCAAATGCATGTACTAAAATGAAGAACAGAATCCAGATGCTATCACTTGCCATTTTCAGCCGTACCTGAACGTTTCAGTGACATGACTTATTATACGGACAAAAATATTGGGGCACCTGACCATTACACCAACAAGGACTTTTATAACATAATTTTCTAAATACATACACATGAATGTGTCATTTGACCCCCCTCCATTTGTACCTATAACAGCTTCCACTTTTCTGGGAAGGCTTTCCACAAGATTTTGGAGTGTTTCTGTGGAAAATATTGCCCATTCATCCAGTAGAGCATTTGTGAGGTCAGACAGTGATGTTGGAGGAGAAGGTCTGGGTCACAATCTCTGTTCCAGTTCATCCCAAAGGTATTCGATAGGGTTGAGGTCAGGGCTCTGTGCGGGATAGTCACGTTTTTCCACACCAAAACTCATCCAACCATGTCTTTATGGACCTTGCTTTGTACGCTGGGGCACTGTCATGCTGGAATAGAAAAGGTCCTTCCCCAAACTATTCCCACAAAGTTGTAAGCATAGCATTGTCCAAAATGTATTGGTATGTCCCCTTCAGTGTAAATCCTTTTATTGTAAAACATATAATGTTTTACAATAAAATTGTGCAAATCAGTACTGGACGCATTACAAATCACCTAAACATCCCATTACAAAATATATAAATATGGAAACCATAGGAGCAAAAGGAGAATAACAAAATATTTTGAATAAATTAAGAAATGCAGTATTTTATGAATGTCAACAATAAAGGATAGGCAAGGAAAAATAGAGAGGAAAACCATTTAACTGACATTTGGACTCTGCAATAGCTGCTTCGAAAATTGAAAATATACTAATTGTGTATAAAAAGAAATCTACCAAATCCGCACTGACTTCATAAAAATCGAAGCAAAGACTTTGAAGGCCAATCTAATCTGCCAATTTTTGGAAGTAAAAAATGACTTTAATCAGTGCGTAATCTCCTATCGGGATAACTTATGCCTTCCCTATGCATGTTTAAACTCCCTCAAGGTATTAGCCTCTACCACTTGTGCTTGGAGGTCCTTTCATTTATTTTCTTCCTTCTCAGTAAAGTAAACTTCCTTTCACTCTATTTACAAAACTCCAGCACATGTTGATACTGTATTCTGAACCTTCCTCCTGCACATCAGCATACCTCCCAACATTTCAAAATGTGAAAGTGTAAAATATTCTAATACATTTTCTAACTTCAATTAAGAAATGGACCATATATAATTATTAGTATAGGCAATAGTCAAAGATATGTAATTATTGGGCATAAATAAATGATAATTAAGATATATTAATATGTTTCAAGGTTTCCTTGACCTTAAATATAGAATGAAGGATTTGCTGAACATGCAGTCTATAGATAGGATAGTAGCTTGCTAATGCATGGTATAGTTGTAACTCTAAAAGGGCATTACAATATACGTACAGCGACCACCTAAAATAGGGTTTGGGCGTGTAAGACCTAAGTGAACATGTTTGAACACCTAATTAGGTGAAGACCAATAGACTGACATCATTTTCAAATGATATATAAGCTTGGTGTAAGAGAGGCATGGGAGGAGAGGTAGAGGAGAGATGTACTTGCCATCCACAGACTCTTCTTGTCCCAACACTCCCTCCCTCCATCCTCAGGAATGCATAGGACAGATGCCATCAACTAAATTCCTTTCCAAGGTTTTGTAAGACTTGTTTCGTATTATTTTTGTTATCTTCTTTTTATATTCTTCTTTTATTTTTGTTCGTATTAAATGTTTTACCTTTGTTTGCATCTAAGTGACTCTGCCTATTTTTGACGCACATACATTTATATGTGATCCAATTATTTGAAGTTTGTATTGGCCCTATATATTTTCTTACATATCTGGCGTGCCAGCCCTGCGTATTTTTTCCTGACCTTTGCCCTCCAGCTTGCTCAGGGGGAAGGGCAGATATATCTGTACACTTTTTGCAAACTGTCGGGAGAAAATTAAGAAAAGAACCTTTGAGAATACAGACTTATTGGAACCACAAGTGCTAAAAGACGCTATTGACGGCAGACGCAAGAAAGCCATACAGCGTGATACAACAGCCACTCAAGGAGAGTTCACTAAACAGGGTAAGTCATGGATTTTATAAAAACATATGCTAACAAAAGTAAAATAACTTTTCAATTTGATAATTGTCCTACTAATGCACAGTTATGGGCTAGTATGTACAAACAATGTGAGCTAGAGAATATGAAGATAGATAAGAAATTGTTATGTATTGATAAACTTAAGAAGAAACTGCAAAATGTCCTAAGCATGTTTAAAACGTTTAATGACTTGATTGTGGAGGATTTACAACCTAGACAAAGTATTTGCATGATTAACAAAGTTGTACCAGAATCTAACCCTGATGACAGTACTGACGACTTTAACAGCTGTCCCGACTGTTTTGTTTTAGCTCAGCAATTAGAGAACTTGGAGAGGGCTAGGGACAGACAAGCTCAGTTACTGTCTAAACTATGTTTAGAAAATAAGAAGGTGTCAGTTATCACAAGACAAGGTAGTAAGAAGGGCGTATCCTTTGTCCCTGAAATAGCTGGTACCTCAACAATAGATTCTGATGAGGAACTTGACGTAGGAGGAGTTGAGAGACAAAAGCTCAGAGACAGTGCAACAAAATTGACTTTAAAAATTAATGATCAATTAATGAAAATTGCCAAAGATATTCCTAAATATGACGATAAGATGGATGCATTCCATAATATTGATGTATTTGAAACAAATACAGACAAATTCCAATTAAGTAATAAACAAAGAAACGCCATTTTTAAGCTTTGGATACCTTCACATATGTCCAAAAGGTTACAGGACACACCTACAGAGGATGCATTAGGTCAATTAGTGCATGCAAATGATATGGATAGATTGAAGCAATTAATTCTGTTTACAACTGGTGACTCATCCCCATCTCTTGACTTAATCGAATCTCTAAAAGTAAATCTTCAAGATGATCCCTTTGCATTTTTGTTGAAATTTGAGAAAGCCTATAGAATGGTAATGGGAGTTGATGATGGAGATGAACCACAGGCAATGATTATAGCATTTGTAAGGAAATTTAGATATCTAGATCCTGTATCAGTTCAGCTTGCCTCTGAAAAACCTAGTTTGCAAGAAGCAGCCATATTCATTGATCGTATTAGAAGAGCAATGAAAATGTCAACTGTAAAGGTAAAAGTATCTACAGTACAGGAACTAATTGACAAACGGCGAGAATTAACTCAGAATGACTGTCACAAGCCACAAACTAATCCTACTAATTTTGAACGATTTGATAATACTAACCGAAAGATATTCAGACCAAATGTTAGTTGTTATCATTGTGGTCAAAGAGGACATTTGAAGTGGCAGTGTAAACAATTTCTTCAAAATAGAAAATTTGTCCCTAGAACACAAAATTTTGGGAAAGAAAATGGGCTGATGCCAACAGCCCCACCTACTGGTGAACAATTTAAGTCAACGTCCCCATACACTCCACTAATAAGACAGGTGCAAGAGCTCACAACAAATAGTACTGCTACTAATGTAACAGGAAAGAATGTCAGGAGGGGTCTGACGCCCTCTCAGTGACTAGATAAGAATCAATCACTCTGTAAGTTGACCTATGTAGCTCCAGTGTCAACTGACAACTGTGGCAGACCATATGTCAAGGGAAAATTACAGGGAAAAGAGATTACATTCCTAATTGATACAGGAGCTCAATTAAGTGTGACTAATCAAGCTTTACCTATAACATCTAACTCACCTGTTTGCACGATTGTAGGTTTCAGTGGTAAAGGTAATACTTCAGCAACTTTGGTTACTGGTGTTTTGTTTGAGATTCC
This sequence comes from Spea bombifrons, assembly GCF_027358695.1. Taxonomy (NCBI): domain Eukaryota; kingdom Metazoa; phylum Chordata; class Amphibia; order Anura; family Pelobatidae; genus Spea; species Spea bombifrons. Next base: position 68,568,550 of record NC_071090.1, on the reverse strand, counting down.
TGGCTATTTGTGTACTGAAATTGATATCTGGCATTGTCCTAGCTCAGAAAATATCTTAGGGGCTGATGTAATGAGAGAACGAGGTTGGGTCATTGACTTAGGGAATCAAGTGATTTGGAGAAGTAATAACCTTAAAGGGCCTGTAGTAATTGATCCAAGTGACTACAGTGTAGTGGCCGTCATCAATTTAATTGAGGAGGTATCCCCAAATCATGTATGGCCACAAATGGATTGTAATGACTTGACTCTTGTAGAAATTGTGCAGAAATATCCCTCGTTATGGGCTCAATCTAAGAATGAGGTAGGGACAATGAAAGATGTTGTTGTTAAAGTGGAAGGAACAGATCCCATAGCTCAGAAACAGTACCGATTGCCTCCAGATTCAATTGAGCCTTTGTCCAAAATTATTGAAGAACTACTTCAACAAGGCGTCATACGCAAATCAAATTCGGTGACAAACTATCCGTTATGGGCAGTTAAGAAACCAGATAATTCTTATAGAATGCTTCTAGATCTGCGTATGTTTAATAAATGTACCCCAAATGTGGCGCCAATTGTAGCAGATACCCCCGACATCATGTCTCGATTGAATGCTAAGGCAAAGTTTTTCTCGGTACTGGATATCAGTAATGGTTTTTTCAGTATTCAGATAGAGAGGAGTTGTCAATACAAATTTGCTTTTACTTTTCTGAATGAGCAATATGTATTTTGCAGATTACCACAAGGGGCGCACATGTCACCTAGTCTGTTTCATCAGGCATTGGCAAAAGTGTTATCAAAATTCTCAAGGCAAGATTGTATTCTACAGTATGTTGATGATATCTTGTTGGCAACAGAGAGTAGAGAGGAACACCTCACCTTGCTAGCAGAATTGTTTAATCTGTTGTACGAGTCAGGATTGAAATTAAATCCAAGGAAGGTCCAATTACTGAAACAAGAGGTTCAGTACTTGGGAGTTTTGATAAGTCCAGGCCAGAGACGTCCTTTGCAGGAAAGAGTAGCAACAGTAGCAGCTTTGCCTGTACCTACAACTTTCAAAGCTTTAAGACAATTCCTGGGACTTGTAAATTTTTCTAGAGACTTCATAGAGGGCTTTGCTGAAAAAGCTAAACCCTTATATGACTTACTAAAAAGTACTGATGATGACAATTTGTTTGGTCCATGGGGAGATGAGCAGCAGAAAGCGTTTGAACAACTTAAACTTGATTTACAGAGAGCACCAGCTTTGACAACTGTGTATCCATCTAAGCCTTTTGCTTTACAAGTTCATACCTCGGAGACGGCTGTCTCGGCAGTTTTACTGCAGCTACAGGGAAAGGAATGGAGAATAGTTGGCTATTTTTCCAAACTCCTTTCACCTGTAGAAAAAGGGTTTGAAACGTGTGCAAGACATTTGGTGGGTGTACACTTTGCAGTCAAGGCGACTGAACATATTGTTGGGTTTAACAAACTAATTCTGCAGACTCCTCACTCCACTTTGAAATTGCTTTTTGAAAAAAGTATCCCAGGAGTGTCACATCAAAGATTTTCACATTGGTTGTTGTCTTTATCTCCAAAACAGATTGAAGTGGATCATAAAGCTAAATATGTGCTCCCTCAACTAATGCAATATGAGGGTGAATCACATGAGTGTGTTGAGACATTTCAGGGGGATTTTCCATCTCTTTTTAGAAAAGAAGTAGAGGAAACTGATGAACCAGTATTTGTAGATGGTTCTAGATTTTGTTTGAAAGGACAATATTATACCGGATATGCCATTTGGTTTCCAAAGAAAGGTCGAGCTATTCAGCATAGACTACCAGGACATTTTTCTGCACAGAGAGCAGAAATTGAAGCTGTTAAAACAGTATTGGAAATTAATGAGAAAGAAAATAATGATCCTTTGGTAATCTATAGCGATAGTTCATATGTCGTACGTTCACTAACAGACTACTTACCTGTGTGGAAAAAACGAGGTTTTGTGGATTCATCTAACAAAATCTTAAGTCATGTTGATACATTGCAGACTATCTTTGAGCTTGCTTTTAAAAATCCTAACCGATATGCTATTGTCAAAGTACCTGGCCATAGCAGAGGAACTAGTGATTTAGCTTTGGGAAATGAGAAAGCAGATTCTCTAGCCAAGGAAGCAGCTTTGATAGGAGAGATAGTGATGGAACTAGAACCGTTGGAAGTACTACCAGTAAAGAGTAAGGAAGCAAATTTACCTTCATTTAGTGATGAACAGATGAAAGATCCGTTCATTGTGGAATGTAAGAATAAAATAACACCTCCTTTTGTTTGTGAAAATGGAGTGATTTGTTATGAAATGCAAGGTAATTTACTTCCAGTTGTGCCTAAACACTTGCAGACGGAATTCACCCGCTATAATCATGAAAGTTTAGGTCACGTGGGTCAGCAAAAGTTGCTGGAAATTCTCAAAGAGAAGTTTTATTGGGACAAAATGGAGGACTCTGTACAAAATGTTGTTCAGTCATGTCTCATTTGTGCTCAAGTAAACCCCAGGCCTAAAGGACAAAAGCCTCCACTTCTAAGAATTGCACCTGCAGACGGTCCGTGGTCTACATTGCAGATTGACTACGTAGGTCCCCTACCTTCAGGTAAACAAGGTCTCAGGTACGCATTGGTTGTGGTAGATGTATTTTCTAAGTGGGTAGAACTGTTGCTTGTCAGGAAAGATGATGCTTTGTCTACGGCAAAAGCATTAGTGAATCATGTTTTTTGTACTTGGGGAATCCCAAGGATGATTTCATCTGACAGGGGGAGCCATTTTACTGGCAAAGTCATGCAGGCTGTTTGCGCAATCCTGGGGGTACGTCAACAATTCCATGTTCCATACCATCCTCAGTCCGCAGGTATTGTAGAAAGAATGAACAGAACGATTAAGTCTAGAATTGCAAAAATGTTACTCGATAAAGGAAATACTTGGGTTGATGCAGTACCTCTGGTATTGATGAGTATTAGGGGAACAAGTTCCTCAACTACCCAGTATACACCTTTTGAATTAATGACAGGAAGGAAAGAGAGAATTCTTGCCTGGGAATTCCTTTTCCTTGTCCATTTTCAGGTGGCACATGAGAAGAAGGCTCCGCCTACCAGGTAGGGCAGGAAACACTATAAAAAAAGGACACCTCCCCCTTCCTCCCCAGTGTGGTTAAAAAGAAAGACTCAGACAAATAATAGCAAAACCAATAAATTTTAATGGGCGGGGAAAAAGTGTGCCACCTGGAAATGGACAAGGAAAAGGAATTCCCAGGCAAGAATTCTCTCTTTCCCTTGCCATTCCAGGTGGCACATGAGAAGAATTAGCAAGATAGGGAGGGAAGGATTCCAGTCTGAAGGACACGACGACCAAATTGAGACTCGTCTGAGAGATGAAGGTTCAGCCTGTAGTGCCTTACGAACGTATGAATCGACCTCCAGGTCGCTGCCTTGCAAATGAGAGACGGAGACACCCCGGAGAGTTCGGCCCAGGAAGTTGAGACGGATCTGGTCGAGTGAGCCTTCAGGCCGGAGGGAGGTACTCTTCCCGCGGAGACGTAACATAAAGCGATAGCGTCCTTAAGCCAGCGGCTCACGGAAGCCCTGGATACTGATCTGCCCTTGCGGGACCCCGCAAAGGACAGAAAGAGAGAATCGGATTTCTTCCAGGCCGACGTACGTGAGAGATATGACAGGATACATCTCCGCAGGTCTAGCGAATGGAGTTCCAGTTCTTTGGGATTCTTGGGATCCGGACAGAGTGTAGGTAGGACGATCTCCTGATCCGCATGGAAAGGGGAGACCACTTTAGGGAGAAACTCTGGAGGCAAACGAAGGATAATGCAGTCCGGCAGAATCCTGAGAAAAGGTTCAACTCTGGAGAGAGCCTGGAGTTCGCTCACCCTCCTAGCGGAAGTGAGGGCTACGAGGAGGACAACCTTGTAGGTGAGCAGCTTAAGAGAGGTATCTACTAGAGGCTCAAATGGAGACAAGGTGAGTTGATGCAATACGAGATTAAGGTCCCAAGGAGGGACCGACGGCCGGATCCTAGGGCGAAGTCTACACATTCCCTTAGAAAATCTGGAGATCCACGGATGAGAAGCCAGATTGAAATCCAAGAAGTTACTCAGTGCTGAGATCTGGACCTTGATAGTAGCAGGTTGAAATCCTTTATCAAAGCCATCTTGAAAAAAGTGCAGCACCTCGCGGATAGATGGAGTGGATACTTCATGCACATTGCACCAGGCGATGAATGTCTCCCAAACCTTTTGGTACTTGGTGGCCGTAGAAATTTTGCGGCTGGAGAGAATGGTGTTCACCACAGATGCAGCTAATCCTTTGGAGGACAAGATCTCCCTTTCAGAAGCCATGCAGAGAGGTTGAATCGGAATGGATCTGGGTGGAGAACAGGACCTTGAATGAGAAGATCCTTCACCTGAGGAAGAAGCAAAGGTTCGTCTATGGACAAGGTGGTAAGGTCCGAGAACCAGATCCTGCGAGGCCAGAAAGGAACAACCAGGATGACTTTTTGAGGGTTTCCCCGAATTTTCCGGAGTACTCTGGAGATAAGGGGAAGCGGAGGAAAAACGTATGCGAGGTCGAAATCCCAGGTCTGCGAGAGTGCTTCCAGTGCTCGGGGATGACCGACTGGTGAAAGAGAAAAAAACTCCTTTACCTGAGCGTTCAGGTGCGTGGCCATCAGGTCTATCTGAGGAGTGCCCCATTTCCTTGTTATGAGGGCGAAGACTTTTTTGTTTAAGGACCATTCTCCTGGAGGTACTGATTTCCTGCTGAGGTAATCCGCCTCCTGATTCAGAGACCCCTTGATATGAACCGCAGAGAGTGTGCAGAGATTGAACTCCGCCCATCTGCAGATCTGAGCAGTCAGGGTCTGCAGGCGTCTGCTTCTGGTGCCACCTTGTTTGGAAAGGTAGGCCACCACGGTGATGTTGTCTGAAAGGATCCTGATGGACTTGTGCCGCAGGATTGGAGACCAGAACCTTAGAGCCCTCCAGACCGCCAGTAGTTCTAGAAAATTGATGTGTAGGCTTGATTCTTGGGGAGACCAGGATCCCTGGGCAAAATGGCTTCCCATGACAGCACCCCAGCCTGTCAAACTGGCGTCGGTGGAGATTACCACCCAATCTCTCGTCTGCCAAGGGAGACCCTGCGAAAGATTCTTGGTTGACAGCCACCAACGGAGTGACTCCCGAACGAGGGGAGAAAGCCGGACCTTCTTGTATAGGGATGTCTGGGAGCGATCCCAGTGATCCAGTAAAAATTGTTGAAGGGGTCTTGCGTGAGCCAGTGCCCAGGGAACCGCCGGGATGGAGGAAGTCATGAGACCGAGCAAGGACATGACGGATCTGAGGGACACTGACTTGTACTGCAGGACCGTATGTGTGAATTCCCGTAACCTTAGGATCTTGTCCTGCGGGAGAAACGTCTTCTGTACTTCTGAATCGAGGATCATTCCCAGAAAAGACCGACGTCTGTTTGGCAGAAACTTTGACTTTAGGGGGTTCACTAACCATCCCAGTTTGTGGAGCGTCCTGAGGGAAAATTCTAGATGAGATTGGAGCAATGATGCCGAAGCTGCTATCAGGAGCCAATCGTCCAGGTATGGGACCACCTTTATGCCTCTTTGCCTCAGGAAGGCCACGACGACTGACATGAGTTTCGTGAAGATTCGTGGTGCTGAAGCAATTCCAAAGGGAAGCGCCCGAAACTGAAGATGCCGAATCCCTTGAGGTAGTGGAACGGCCAGACGGAGGAATCTTTGGTGGTCTTCCCTGATGAGGACATGTAGATAGGCGTCTCGCAGGTCTATAGTGACCATGAAGTCCCCCGATGAAACAACCTCCGTGGCGGACTTCAGGGATTCCATCCGGAACCTGTTGTATCTGATGCAGGCATTTACCAACTGTAGGTTGATTATTAGTCTGAATTTCCCGGATGGTTTTGGTACGACAAAGACGTGGGAATAAGTTCCCTCTCCTATTTCTTGAAGAGGCACCGGGACCAGAGCCCTTTCGTGAATAAGGTTGTTGAGTGTGGAGAAGAATCCCGCTCTTTTCCAAGGATCTGTGGGAGGCATGGACAGCAGGAATCGCTGGGCAGGTAGGTGAGTAAACTCCGGAGCATAGCCTTGATTGATGATGCGAAGAACCCAGGGGTCTGAGGTGATCTCTTCCCAGGCATGCAGGAAACCGGATAGCCTGCCCCCTACCTGAAACCTGCTGGCGTCAAAACTTCCCTGATTTGCCGTCCCTGCCTCTGCCTCTTCCTCTCTGGAATCTGCCTCTTGCGTAGGGTTTACCCCGAAAGGACTGGTACTCTTGATAGGATGTTGAGGGCCTGTAGGACTCCCTGTCTCTTGGAGCTCTGAAATAATTGGACCTGAAACGCGGTGGTCCCTTCCTCTGAGGTAACCAGTGCTTATCGCCCGTGGTGGATTCTAGAATCGTGTCAAGGTCGCTGCCGAAGAGGTGGTTCCCCTGGAACGGAATGCTGCACAGCTTGTGTTTAGAGGCGTTATCTGCAGACCACGACTTGAGCCAGAGCGCTCGTCTAGAAACCGCAGAAAGTGCCGTAGCTTTAGCAGATGTACGGACAGATTCAATGGAAGCATCGGAGATGAAGTCAATAGCTAGGCAGGTGTCGGACAAGTTTCTTGCGACCTGCTCAGACCCTGGGATAGCTGCAAGATCTTCCACCGCTTGTTGGAGCCAGATCTTAATGGCTCTAGAAGTTGACGCTATTGCAATGGCTGGACGAAAGTTCGCCGCTGCTGCCTCAAAAGCCCTCTTGGCGGCATTCTCAGCCCGCCGGTCCATGGGGTCTTTGAAGTGGGACGCGTCCTCCATCGGAATGGCTGTTTTCTTCGTAGCCTTGGCTACTGCGGTGTCTACTTTCGGGACTTCCCAGGCCTCAGAATTCTTGCCATCAAAGGGAAACAGCTTTTTGGTTCTGGAAGACGTGAAGAATCTCCGGTCCGGATATTTCCACTGCTCCGTGATTATGGCCGAAAGCGAGTCGTGAACTGGAAAGGTCTGCGGCTTCCTAGAGTGACCCTGAAAAGGATCCGGTTTTGAAACTGGTATATCATCCTGTAGATTTAGAGTAGATCTGACTGCAGAGATTAGCTTCCCTGTTTCTTCGACTGGGAAGAAAAAGGTTTCTTCTAAACTTCCCCCTCCTCATCCGAAGACTGGGGGTCATTAGACTTGTAGTCGTATTCAGAAAAGGGTGCCGAATAATCTTCCAGGGTATCTGGTAGAACATTTGGAGGACCCTGCTGGAAAAGATGATGCTGAGACACCGGCCCCTGAGCGGAGCTTGCCATGGCACGAAAACAGTCAAAGGTGGACTGCAGCTCCCCCTTCAACCAGGAGGTAAATTCTGAATTGGAAACATCTTTAGGCCGAGAGCAGGAGCTGCACATTTTGGCCGTAGGATCGTGTAGGGTCTTTTTACAGGATGAGCAGGCTTTATGTTTCGTTTTCCCCACAGACTTCCTATGTGGGGAGGCCTCAGAAGGAATGTCTGGATTTTTGTCTGACATAACTGAGGAGAAAACACAAAAATTATAACATCAGAAAGCAATGGAATAGGCCATAGAAATCTCTCTCTAAACTAGGAGAGAAAACACCTACTTGAAAAGGCAATATACAGTCCTCAGGCACAGGCAGGCAAAAAAAGAGGAGTAAAAAATCCAATAATACAGTACAGGTCGAAGAGCATGGAAAGATCTTACCCATTCTGGCGTTTTTATAGAGGCATTTAGGCGCCAAGGCCCGGAAACCGTCACATCCGGAAATTCCTCGTCAATTGACCTCTCGTGACCCCGGACGGAAGCCGGAGTAATTGCAGAGAGGAGATAATAAAACCGGGTGCCGAGAGATCGGCACTGCCGGCTTAAAGAAACCTGCTCGCGCCGGAGCGCTCTCCTGCCGCCGCACGCTGAGGATTCCCCCTCCCCGGGACGGAGAGAACCGGAGCCCGGGGATGTACGTCCCAGTGAGCCCCCTGGGCTGTGGGCAGCGTATAACGAGGACTGAGCCTCGTGTTACCGCGATTACCGCGGAGTTTACAGCCTCCGAGGCTGCCGCATCACCCTGGATCCACCGGGACCACTACCGGGTGTCGGGAGAGAGGACGCCCCCCCGGGGCTCCAAGAAAACAAAAAAAGAGAAGAAGAGGTAAGCTTCAGCCTAACCGCTACCTGAGTAGGGCAGGAAACAACACTGGGGAGGAAGGGGGAGGTGTCCTTTTTTTATAGTGTTTCCTGCCCTACCTGGTAGGCGGAGCCTTCTTCTCATGTGCCACCTGGAATGGCAAGGGAAAATGCCATTGATCTTTCCTCATGAAACGTTTTTGTCTACTCCACAGAAAGATGCCATTGCAAGAACTAAGTGGTTACAGATACTTCAGGAGAATTTAAAAACAATTCTTCCTCACGCAGCGTCTAGAATGCAGCGTATGGTACCGCCTCACTCTTCTAAATTTGTGAAAGGAGCATCAGTAATGATTAAGACTTTTAGGAAGGCGGGACCTTGGGAAAGTAATTGGGAAGGACCGTTTGAAATAATCGATACTATGGGTCAAGTTATGATCCTTGTTCAAAGAACAGAAAAGACTGTGAAAAATACCCGTAGGCAGCAGAAGCTGTGGGTACATGTTGACCAGTGTAAATTGTATGTTTCTAACTAAATTCTGTTCTTGCAGGAACACAGTTCTGCGAGAAAACGGAGGAACAAAACTGTTTACTATTGGACAAAGAACCTCCAAAGAAACAGCAATACAAGAAGCGTGACATCAAGATAGCGTGTTACATATTACTTCCATGGTTGTTGGTGCTGAGTTTTTTGGTTGCTGTGTTGTTTGATCTATACCAGAAGCCAATTGGAATGGATGATCCAACAAAGGATTTACCACAGAAAACATTGTTATCACATAAAATAAGAGAAGTTCGGGTGGATCGACTCCTGACATCAGACACTGATACATCAAGAGACATTGTTGGACAATTGATTCATTATAATTTAAGATATACAGATTTTGTATTTGATGGGGAAAATCTGGAACAATTAGATGTTTCAGCGTGTCTTCATTTTGTTTCCAAAGTAATATGTCTTCCAGGGCAAGAAAAAGTTGTCTATCATTCTTGTTTTCACAATCATTCATCATGTGAGGCCAGAATTGAAAGTGTTACATCTATGCATGAATTAACGACTCAAGTAAAAGGAGGGAAAGTTTGTTTTCAGGTAATGAAGGAAGAGTCATTGGTCAGAGCATTCTTTTCAAACTGTATGCATAATGAAACTCTTCACAGAGGATTATATTGCATAGAAGGAGAATTGAAAAAGTTGGAGATAGATGGGAAAAAGTTTAATGTCTCCACTATGGGCATAGAGCGTTTAAAAACACTACCTCTGCAATTTAATCTCACACAGATAGACCATTTTCCTTGGAAAACATGGACTGAGGAAATAAAGAAAGATAAGGGATTATTGGCCATATTAAAACAACAATTGAAAAATGCCGAAATTGTTTTCCAACATAAACAAGGTGAATTAGAACAAATTCAACATCAATGGAATGATATGTCTGGAGTTAGTTGGTGGTCAAATTTTAAAAAATCAGTAAATATGTGGTCACAATCTTCAGTAAAATCCGCAGCTGGGAATATATTGTTGAATCCAATTGTTATTATAGCTATACTTGTTTTATTATGTATTATTTATCAAAGTTTTCTTATGTGTAGAATAAGTAAGATATATAAACATGTTAAGTATGAAGTAGATAAGGGAGATGGAATATTAAGGGAATTGATAAAAAGAGCACAATCCTCTCATTCCATAACAAATGTAGAGAAAAGGGTGTCTCATGCTAATGATTATCATATGGTCCCAGGTAAAGTGTGATGTGATTGGAGTATAAATGTGATACGAATGTGATACGAATGGTGAGTAAATGTGAATATTTGAAAAGATATGATAAGGATATTATCCTATCATCAGGGGGAATTGTAAAATATTCTAATACATTTTCTAACTTCAATTAAGAAATGGACCATATATAATTATTAGTATAGGCAATAGTCAAAGATATGTAATTATTGGGCATAAATAAATGATAATTAAGATATATTAATATGTTTCAAGGTTTCCTTGACCTTAAATATAGAATGAAGGATTTGCTGAACATGCAGTCTATAGATAGGATAGTAGCTTGCTAATGCATGGTATAGTTGTAACTCTAAAAGGGCATTACAATATACGTACAGCGACCACCTAAATAGGGTTTGGGCGTGTAAGACCTAAGTGAACATGTTTGAACACCTAATTAGGTGAAGACCAATAGACTGACATCATTTTCAAATGATATATAAGCTTGGTGTAAGAGAGGCATGGGAGGAGAGGTAGAGGAGAGATGTACTTGCCATCCACAGACTCTTCTTGTCCCAACACTCCCTCCCTCCATCCTCAGGAATGCATAGGACAGATGCCATCAACTAAATTCCTTTCCAAGGTTTTGTAAGACTTGTTTCGTATTATTTTTGTTATCTTCTTTTTATATTCTTCTTTTATTTTTGTTCGTATTAAATGTTTTACCTTTGTTTGCATCTAAGTGACTCTGCCTATTTTTGACGCACATACATTTATATGTGAACCAATTATTTGAAGTTTGTATTGGCCCTATATATTTTCTTACATATCGAGGGCCACTTTTATTTTTAATCGCTCTCGCAGAAATCATCAATACAAGCAATTGATGCTGGGTGAGCATCATGGGAAGTGCAGTTAACAGTAGATATTAGCTGTGAATTACAATCCCCATAATGCTCAGCCAGCCAGGTGTCCACATGACTAGGCATCGTGGGAGTTTAAATTCACAACTGTCATATCATCTGCTGTTAACTACAGTTCACATGAGGCTCAGCCAGACATACTGCTTCCATGATACTGCCTGCCCATAAACACACATATACACATACACTGCCCTTACACACCTGTCCATACACACAAATACGCTGCGCTTACACACACATATACACATATATTGCCTTTACACACATATACATGTGCATTGTGCTCACACACACACATACTCTGCCCTTACACACAGCTTACAGATACCTATACTGCTCATACACACACACAAGCTTACAAACACATACATTCATATACACTGCCATTACACCCCTTTCTCCCCATTTCTTACCTCTTCCACCATCCTTCTTCCTTCATCCTCCATCCTGTGGTGGGAGCGAGGCCTGTCACTTCAGACCTCGCTTTACTGCTCCCTCATCCCTACACGCAGGCTGTTGCTGCAGAGCGTTATTTGCCAGGGTGTAGTGATGAGGGAGCAGAAAAGCAAGGTCTGAAGTGACAGACCTCGCGCTCCCTAATGTTGAGCCAACTAGAGGGAGATCGTGATCTCCCAACTAGTCCTGCAGGCTGCAGCTGCTGATCAGGCAGCTGTGCGTCCCCGCAGCTGCACCTGAGGTGAGAATGGCTCTCGCCTCACCCTACCTCTGCCCCTGCAAAGCGGGACAAAGGTAGGGATAGGCGGGACAGTTGGGGGACATGCATCAGTATGCCAGTTCTCTCCCTTACCCATGTTTAGTGTTGTTCCTCCACATGTGCATTCCACATGTGTTCAAAGTACATTCCTAGGCCCTGCTAATCAGCCACTTTCACCTCTCCAACAGTTGCCCAGTCCCACTGTGGAATGCAGACTCACATGGCTCTAAAGGTCACTTTAGAAACCGTACGCTGCTTGGACGCTTACCTTTGCTCATATTTGCCCTCCAACATCTCGTACAGGTTTTCAAGGGAAAAGGAGTGAACACATGCAGAAACCAAATTTGCATTTCCTGATGTCAGGGAGCAGCTGCCAGGAGAACAGATCAGTGAACTATATATATGCATCACTGATCCCTGTATATAGTATATATTTATGTATGTGTTTATAACATAACATTTGATGTCAAATAAGAACCATTCAACTCATTATCTGATTTTCCTGTCATACAGTTATTCCCTAGATGCTTTTAATCATCAGTAACCATTTTTGAAACAAAAAGCTGTAGTGATTTTAGTTAGTTTTGTGTTCGTAAACTCCTTATAAACATCTGCTAGGTCACCAATAATACAATTGCTGCCAATAAACTCATTTTACCCTAGTGTAAAAACATGGCGCAAAACAGAAATTTGTTTCACAATGAAACACGGCTGTATTTTTTTTCCTGTTAAAATATTCATATCCAAGGCTCTTGCTAATAATGACTTTCCATATTTTCTTAGGGGGTTGGGAAATTGGATTTTAAAACTATGCATGTGCTATATTTAGGTAATTTGGAGATTGAAAACATCAATCCAGCAGAATAAAACCAGTTATGATATATTTTATACTAGCCTATAATTGACATTCCTTGAGAAGTACTGTTTTAGGATGGATCAATCAGTTAAAAGTTGTTGAATTCATTTTAAGAATCTTCATGTCCCGCTGTTATCTGTCATATGAAGAATATATATATTTATATATATATATATCTAATGTATGAATGAGTATGTGTGAATGAATGAGTATGTACCGTATTTGCTCGATTATAAGACGACCCTGATTATAAGACGACCCCCCAAAATCTGAATATTAACTTAGGAAAAAAAGAAAAAGCCTGAATATAAGACGACCCTAAAGGAAAAAAGTTTTACCAGTAAATGTTAATTCATGTAAACTATTTTTTTTAATAAAAGCTATGATTGAGAAAAATATTTTTTTTTTGTTTTTATTTCTTGTATTTTCCAACCTGTCCCCCAGTTACGCACATCTGCCCCCAGGCTTGCCACACCAATATGGCACTGTGGCCCATGATATGCCTTTTAACCCTCTATATGCCACTGTGCCCCATGGTATGCCTTTTGACCCCCTATGTGCCACTCTGCCTCCAGAAATGCCTTATACCCCTATATCCCATTCTGGCATTTAGGGGGTTAAAATGCATATTATGGGGCAGAGTGGCATATAGGGAGGTATAAGGCATTCCAGGAGGCAGAGTGGCATTAAGGGAGTTAAAAGGCATTATATAGAGCACTCTGCCTCCAGAAATGCCTTATACCCCTATATGCCACTCTGGCATTTAGGGGGTTAAAAGGCATATTATGGGGCAGAGTGGCATATAGGGAGGTATAAGGCATTTCAGGAGGCAGAGTGCACTATTAAATGCCCCCTTAACGCCACTCTGCCTCCTGAAATGCCTTATACCTCCCTATATGCCACTCTGCCCCATAATATGCCTTTTAACCCCCTAAGTGCCAGAGTGGCATATAGGGGTGTAAGGCATTCCAGAAATGCCCTACACACACACACACACACACACACACTTACTTACTTACCGGTGCTTCCAATTTCCTGCTGTATTGCCGGGGCAGCGGGTTGACGTCTCATTCCGCGGCAGCCGGAAGGAGGTGGAGTTGGCAGCGGGGGTTTGTATGCGTCCGTCGCAAATACCTTCCCCGGCTGTCAGAGATCAGGAACTCTGGAACTCTGATCTCTGACAGTCGGGGAAGGTATTTGCGACGGACGCATACAAACCCCCGCTGCCAACTTCACCTCCGGAAGCACCGGTAAGTGTGTGTGTGGGGGGGGGCGACGACAGGAGGATCCAGGTCCCCTGCAGCGGTGCGGGGGATCTGGATCTTAGTCTCCTAATCAGACCTCTATTTGAGGTCTGATTAGAAGACGACCCCGATTATAAGACGAGGGGTATTTTTCAGAGCATTTGCTCTGAAAAAAACCTCGTCTTATAATCGAGCAAATACGGTATTTATGTATATGGGTGTGATAGCATGAATGTGGAGGGTAGAAATGGCACAGGCGGGCTGTTTGGGACAAAGATGGCAAGTCCTATGCGTCCAATCTGGGTGCTGGGCAGGTCCTGTGGATGCAATCTGGATGATGGGACAAGTAATTTGTGTGCAATCTGGCTGACCCTTTGAGGTTTGCGCCCTGTGATGGGGATATAGATATTCAACTTGTTTGAGGCACAACTGAGTAACGCTTTAATGTGGAGGTTTTGTTATCTTTTAGTTGATTAACTGAGTTGAGATCAATTGATTTTCTTTACTCTTTGACCTAAATACCTATGCTTCTATGATAACATAGCACATATTTTTGTCCAGGCATTAGTATTTCTACAAAGTATATAATTCCAAATATATAGAACTCTGGTATGGGCTACAATAAAGTAAAAATAAATAAATGAAAATCAAGTGCATATAAATATTGTTGTGTTATTATTAATCCCTTGACAACAATTTACGTGCCTGTGCACAGGCGGCTGGCTGATTTTAACCTCTTAACGTCCATTGACGAGTCAGGCACGTCACTGAAAAACGGTCAAATGACTACCTATGACGTGCCTGGCACGTCATTTCTTTTAAACGTTGTTGCTGTAATGCCTCAATGTCGAGGCATTCATCAACACCGAGATCCGCATCAGGGGCCATATCTGGCCCCTCCCTGGGGCGTCAACATCCGCCATACACTGTATGGCAGCGGAGGCGATCAATGATCGAGTGGCCGGGCTCAAAGATAGGGCATAGGCACAGACTGACCAAAATGGGGAGAAAAAAAGCGCACTTCCCAAATGTGTCCTTTTAACCCCAAACACCAGACAAATCCATGCATGGGTGGTATCACTGTATGCGGGAGATGTTGCTGAACACACATTGGGGTGTTGTTTAATAGTGACGTATAGCTGGAGTTATAAATTTATACACAGAGTATAAAACAATAACTACCACACACTTTGGCAAAGGCTGGTAGTAGAATTTCATGCATGGAAAGGGTTAAAATACTAGCAATTGAGATACCTTGGGGTGTGTAGTTTTCAAAAATATATGGTTTGATGGAATAAGTTAAATTAGCGACTTCAAAGATGGCCCTATTAGGACATGGGGGCAGTAGGACCAGATGTAATATGTTCCAAGTAAAAAAATGCACACTTCCTAAATGTGGCGTTTTACCTCCCAAACAACCCCACAAACCTATGCATGGGGGATATCACTGTGCTCGGG
This sequence comes from Spea bombifrons, assembly GCF_027358695.1. NCBI lineage: Eukaryota > Metazoa > Chordata > Amphibia > Anura > Pelobatidae > Spea > Spea bombifrons. The sequence continues at coordinate 68,553,482 of NC_071090.1, read as the reverse complement.
AGATATTGCTAAACACATATTGGCGTCTTGTTTAAAAGTGACATATATCAAGAGCTGTAAATCCATACCTGAAGCGCAATTTTAGTGATAAAAAAAAACACAAAATAAATGAATACCACAAAGTTTGACAATGGGTGGTAGTAGAATTAGTGCATGGAAAGGTTTAAAATACCAGCATTTGAAATATCTTGAGGTGTCTAGTTTTCAAAAATATATGGTTTGAGGGGATAATTTGCTTTGGCGTGCCACCTCTCGCAAGATGGAGTTACCCACTAAAAAATAAACAAGTTCCCAGTTCTGTCCAGATCCTCCTGAGAACTCTGAGCTCTCCCTGCAGGTTGAAGACAGGCACTGCATTCAACAATGCGAATCAATAGAACCCAGCTTACTAATCACAATGTTAGTGCATGGAAAGAAATAGTGAAAGGCACCTCGCGGAAGATGTTCATGATGGGGGCGTGTCCAACTTCCCATTTCCATTGAGCCAGTGCAGGAGGGCGGGGAATAGGGAAGATAGACAAATCCACACTAAGGGTGGATAATTAGAGGGGAGGAGTCAGGACCTGGCAGGGCTATATGAACCCCCAGCACTGTTCCGTCAGTGCTGGCTTGTTAATGAAGTGGTGCCCCATTCCTGTATCCTGATTGCCTGAATCTTGCCATTCCTGACCCTTATCTTGTTTGTGGATTTCCTGGCTAATTCGACCTCGGCTTGTTTACTGGACTATGTAAGTTTCCTGGCTATTATTGGATTCTGTGCTTATCTACTACCCTTGTACTTGGCTACGTTTATATGGACTCTTGTGTATTTCTGCAATTCCTGACCATGGCTTGTATTATGACATTGCTTCCGGTAAACGCCGGTCTTTTGTGGAATAAATACCTGTTTACACCGCTATGGAATCTCCTGTGTTTAGCGTCTCACTGCGCTGTGCTCTGTTCCCCTACCTTCTGACCCTAAATAACAATGTTTGTTGAAAAAAAAACATCACCCATAACCTCAGTATCCATGAGACCTTTTTCAAACTGATACACTGATGGTACATAACCCTCACCAAAATATAACAGTAATTTATCAAATCTTTGTTGGAGCTGCGTGGTGAAGGAGGGCACTATGTTCCATATCTGGTGGGAATGCAGTGGCCTAACTATAATAAAAAGGAAGATCTCATTAATCTGTGACAGTATTTTCCTACAGAGAGCAGTTTTAACACCACAGCTCCTTCTTTTTCACCTCGACGAGCCAGGAGGCACTTGGGAACAAAGATGCCTTCTGGTCCACATTCTTATGGCAACAAAGTTAGTAATTGCAAAGCAATGGAAATCCCCTATAGCTCAAAATTCAAGTTGACTACCAACAAGATATGGAGGAGGGTTTTTATAGATTAAATAGGGATTATAGGAAATTCTCAGCCTGGAGTAATATGATTTTATCTTAATTTAGGTCAGTCACTCCTTTAATTTCTGTGGACATAAAAATAAAAAGTAGGATAATTTTGTTTTAAGTGCCTTATTGAAGCATTAGTTCTCCCCCATTACTAGTTCTTTACCAATTTATAGATTCGGTCCAAAGTAAGTCCCGGTTGCTGCAGCTGCCAGGTGTAATTTAAATACCATATTTTATTCTATCACTCAGAAATATCTTTTGGTACATGACTTTTTTTCTGTATCTTTCAGGAACATTATCTGATATATGAATCCTTCTGATCATCAATGTGTATGTTTATGCACGTGTATTTTTTTGTAATAAATAAATATTACAACTAAACTACACAAAAGCAATATCTTACTAGGATTTGCAGTGCCACTATACTCTACAAGAGGTACAAAGTTGGCCTTTCAAGCAGTTTTCCTGCTCCTTACATAACTAGCACTCTAGGGGTTAAGCAGATTTTCATTACTTGTGAAATCGAAATGGTTACAAATGCAGGAGTGCCACTGAGCATCTCACTCCAAGATTGGTTATTGCTATTTAATTTATTATTGTTATTATTTAATTTATTATTATTGGCTATTGCTATAAAAAAACAAATCACCACCTAAGGTGACCACATTTTATTTCTGCCAATCAGGGACACACTATGAAGCGGATTACACACATAGGCACTGATTCGCAAATACACATAATACACATATAATTGGTGAGCTGGGATCATGTAACTACACAGTCTTAAGGTTTGAAATACCACATAAGGCTGAATTCTTTTTTAGAAATTATAGTCCTTTTATTAAAAGATCTGTAAACAAACATAAATAAAACAAACAAAATGAAAAGCCTTGCTCTTTGAGCACTTACTGACAAACAGCAACTAACTATCGCTGGATGGCTTACCCGCTACCAACAAAAACACTTAGCACAGACCTTTTTCGTTTAGGAACCGTCCAGCAGATCTGTTAGGAGAAAATGCAGTCTCGCTCACTGCCTGTATGTTTCTCTCCTGAATAACTCACAGGGCTCTTTTTTGCAGCAGTCCCCTGCTGCTCATTGGTAACAGGTGAGTAACTATCTGAGAGAACCAGAACTCCTGGACTGGCTTCATCACCTGCTGCAACTAAACTGTGGAGTGGAGCACTGGCCCTCCCTTCTCTCCAAATGCTCCACCCCAGGGACCCAAACATAACTACAGCATTACCATTATTTTGTTGGTAACAAAACATTTTCCCTGGGGTTATCAAATACATTGCACTGCAGTTATCCACCACCATGCCCGGTTCACTATATATATATATATATATAATCTCTAACATACACACAGATTCACATATACTATTATATATTAATTATTAGGAAGCTGTGGAAACCATGTTGATTACAGATTTAATAATATACATACAATCATTTCAAACATGAGGTAAATTCAGAGCGTTAACCCCTTTATTACCAGACACAGAGAAACACAGCAGATTGAGGCTGCCTGGGACCCAGGACTGAAAGTCCCATTGAGGGACTGTCCCAGACAATCTGGGACATGTGGTCACCCTAGCACCCCATTGTTTTTTTTTTTTTTAACTATTACATTAATTATTTTTAAAAATGTTGTGAATATACATAGTTTATACTAATGGTGTCTCATCTAGAGAATATATAGATGTAATATATTTTCTTATGCAGCTGTAATATATCTTTGAACGCTTATGTGCATATGGTAAAATGAACAACAGAATGATTAATACATTGATTTCCTTTGCTTTTCATACATGTTTTAATTGTTTTATCACTGTCTGTGTCTTTGTGGAGTGTTTACAAAACCCATGGTACCAAGAAGCAATTCTACTTCAGTAACATGATTATGGAACCTTTGGCCTTGCAGATATTGGCAGACAACAACTCTCAACACACCCAGAAATGGGAATATTAGTCCTACATCAGCTACCAATTGTACTTCTCTTGGGATAGTCTAATCATTCACATTTCCAAATGAACTTCATAGGAAGTATTTTCTTTTATTATATATAATGGTGCTAATCACTTGTAATCGCAGCATATTCATCCCACAGAGTGTAAATTAGATAAGACACGAGAGGCAGGATTTTCTTCAGACGAGGATATTTAAAAAAAAAAAAAAAAAAATAAACTGCCAGATCTCATTAACGCTTTTCTGCAGACAAAAGGTGTGTTAGAGCTACAAGATGTTCAGGGTTTTGGCTTGTGAGTTGTGCATACAGGAGGTGGACTACAGATCTCATAGAGTTAAATATTACCATCATGCTCCTCAAAGTCTTCAAACTATTTTTTAATTCTTCAGAACTTCCATCTGTTGTAGACAAGCTGAGGCGTGAATTGTTTGACAAGGAAAGCTATCCTGTCCCCTCGGGCCCACCTTAGGCACCGTGTCAATCTGCGGAGTCTGACCAAAAGGATTAGAAAAATTACTATGACATCTGAAGACCCAGACGATTGATAAGAAGTTGTGCATTACCTTAGGCTTTGAGCTCTGCATGTGTCTGCACCAGACTGTGCCAAAGTTGTTGCTTGTTCTTTGAATAATTTTAAATGGAAAATAACTCTGGCAGCTTAAGGCTGTCTTGCATGGCATGCAGCAAATTTAATGCTACCTCAAAGACAAATTCTCTTCCTATTTTACAGCTATGTCCAGATGGATCGCGGCATTAACTTTTGCAATCATGAATAGGCAGACCTTGACACCTTAAGGTATATCAATTAACCTTGCAGGAAAGCACTTTTATCATGATAGACCCTTTTAATATAAAATCAGGATTAACATTAAGATTATCTGTCTCTTGGATAAACATTCTGTCTTTCCAGGTGCCGGTGGACAGCATGAGTTGCTGATAGCATTTAATTTATTAAAATATCTCTTGGTTCATCAATCCCCATGAATTCCAAATAAAAGCATAAGCACCAACGGAAAATGTGAAAGTCAAAAGCAAAGTTTAAAAATCAGTAGGGTTAGAGTGTATGTAAGTGTTGAAATTCTACTCACATGATAACACTGAATTTCAATGTTGCAGATTGACTTGTTTTAAAATGTGGCATCAGTAAATTTTGTTATAAACATGTCCTTTTTTTACTACTTAAAATTGCTATTTTGGCAAGAGGATTGTATAAGGGAAAGAATTTTGTTTTTGGGGCAAAAATATACCTATAAGCTTTAATTGGGATTACAGGAAAAGGATATATAGATGGAGAACTAAATGAGTGTGCATACCCATCCAGCATCACTTCGGAGGCAATATGTCATGTATAGACGAAGTCTGGAACCATGTTGAATTTGTAAGGGAAATGCTATACAGCGTCACTCAGATATCGGAAGATGGTGTTAAAATTATTTTAGTCATGAAAATACAATCATTTGAGTATCATATAATTTTGTTTGTTCTTGGCATATTTTGTTCTTTCTGTTTGGTATCAATAGACAATCTACATTCTAATTAATTAATATACACCAATTACTGTAGCTATTTTGTCTTATATTATGAATATTACACCTCCTTGCTATATTATAATTTGTGTTATCAAACTGGCCTATATTTTAAAATTATTTTAATACAGCTTCATAAAAAAATGGGAAAAAATAGACTGAAAATTGTTTTTAATAATAGTGTGCAAACAGGAAATTAAGGATGTGGAGCTGATAAAAAGGTCTTAAACTTTGTATTTTCTAATCCCTGTGAAAATAATGATTAACTTATGATTGATTAACTATGATCCTCTCCAGCAGCAGATCAATGTCAGGTGGTTATAAGAGGCCCCCTTCAGAATAACATATACAATGCTATAACACACAAATATATATACTGTATATATTATTATTATTATTTTATACATTAGACTTGTGCATTCGGCTTCATACCAACTGCAAATTTACTGAATGTTGGTAAATGTGTACAATTTTGCACAAAGCCATGAAAAATGAGGCCAGACCCCCACGAATTGGACAAAAACGAAGCAATGCTTCCACATCTTCTTCTATCCTTTATCTTCTATCTTTAATTTGTTATCGTCAATTTTCTATCTTTGTCTGCATCTCCACGGACATAACCTGGTGAGAGGTCAGGGCAATATGGTGGTGCTTTCGGTGACGCCCTCTTCCTCGATTGGATGTGGCCAGACGCCCCACCAAATTGCCCTTCTCCATTATGCCCTCTCCCCCGATTGGAGTAAAATGAGGACGAAGATAGAAGATGAAGATGCAGAAGTGGAGGTGGTTGGCAGAGAAGGTAAGGAAACACTTCGAGAGTATGAGAGAGAGCGTGAATAAAAATGAGTGTAAGAGTGCGTCACATCATGTCGCATCATATGAAGTAGGAAGCTGACTCTGCCATCAATGATAGCCATTATGGATTCTGCCTGTGTCTCTGCAAATACACTTACACCACAAGAGGGGGCCATGCTGTGGAGTGCAGACATACACACATGAATTACACTGCAGCAAGTGATGGCCCTATTGCCACAAAGGGCCCTGGGGCAATTGCCCCATTGTTAATCCACCCTTGATCCTCCCTGAACCATCTGGGGAGAGTCAAGTTACAAACCAAATTATTCTTTATCCCCTAATTTTCTAATAACTTCACTAGTACTGGGGAAATTTTTAATAATTATCAGTATTACTATTGGTGTTTACATAAATATACAAAGCAAAATTTACAAATATATTATGTTTTACCATAAACTAATAATTAAAAGGCATGTTGGTTATAAATTATCAAAAACATAACACAGAATATTGTAACAAAAATACAGATTTAGAAAGGGGAGAAGCAAAAATAACATGAATGTAAATTTAATTGATTATAAATACAAGGGAAATATGGTTATTATGCCACATAAAACAATGTTTGCGTTACAAACTGTGTTACCTAGGACATACATGGATGTTGCTATTCCTATACCGTATCTTAGAAGCAACAGAAGAAGAATGGAACATTGGTTCCCATGCTGATATTGTGGCCCCAATACAGACCTAACATGTATAAAGCACAAATAACAAAAGTCCAACTGTGTTTCAATTTTAAAACCAATGGGAACCTGTTTATATCCACCAATGGAATATCAACAAAGGAGACCTGCATCATTATCGTTCTAACATGGTGATGGTTCTACATTAAACATAGTTGTTATAGTTCAACAGGAAGAACAGATACACCACTGAAATAGCCAGCCTTGTGGGTCACTAGTTCAATTCACCTGTTGGAAGCCTTGCAACAGGCAGTAGCCACATTATTAGTTATTATTATTACTCGAATACATATTAATAATATTATTATTAAAAAGGAGTATTGATATACTTGGTATATTAACTCTTCACAATTGCTTATATTTTTTTTTTCATTATGGGTGGAAGTCCATGTGCCACATTACCTACTGGGTAATGGGAATCCTAAGTAAGCTGCTGCTCAATGGGCTGGATGGGGAAATCAGAGGTTTCTCTAGTAACTGGTCCATTTACAATTCAAAGGTCTGTGCTTAGCCAACACATCCTCTGTAGTATTCCTCACCAGTGCTATATTTAAAGTAATAAGCATACGTTTAATCAAAATACACCTTAATGGAACCAAGCATTTCCCAAGCATGGTGGAAAAAATGGTTTAATAAAATATTTAAGGGGCTTATGCCCACTGGTAGCATTTACTTGTAATAAGATTCTGAAACTGTAATGCAACACTTCATTTTTCCATTTCATTTCACTTCTGATTCATAACACTTTTTATGGTTGTTTTCTGTAATATGTTTTAGATAAGACGAGTCCATAAGCATTTTAATTATAAAGAAAATTCCCTATGAAGAGAGTACAAGCTTTTGTACTGCTGGATAATTAATTCCTCCTTGGCTATCTATTTGATGTTCTGTAGAATACAAAGCAGTTCATGTTAAGTAATCCCTTAAAATTGTACTTGCTTCTTATCCAAACATTGGATTAAACAATAGGGGTTTCTTTTACAGCTAACAGCTTCAAAGGATGTATAAATAAGTTTTTTTTACTAACCTTCCTATACTTAAGTCCATTTCTTCACAGCAATAAATATAAGAGGCTTAAACTAATGAAATCCAGGGAATTTTATTCTAAGTCTAAATCTGAAATAAATGACATTCATATTACTCTGAAATATAAATTTTTATTATTTAATTAAGTAATATAATGTTTAAGATGCAAGGCAGTAATTGGTTTATGCTGCAACATTATTCAATAATCTGATATACTTATTTTATTAATCAGGATGACACTGAGCAATAGGTAGAGTGATTGATACCTAATAAAGCTAATGTGCTAAATGCCTTTGAACTAAAAAGAAAGAGGTGTACTGTATATATAGATTCTGTACACACACATTTACCTTATGTACTATATACTGATATCTGATATCAATATCTATCTATCTATCTAATCATAGTAATATTAATGGGAATTCATCCATTTACTCAAACCTTAGTAGCCCCGTAGGGCCCTACATATATACAGTATATGAACCATGTTTTTCTCTCAGGATTGTCCTGTGGTCCTCAGATAAGCCTATAGTAAATACCCTTCATATATTTGATTCCTATGAATAAACATTTAACAATTATGGATCATTACCTTCTCATTGTGTATCATGTAACGCCAACACTTAATTGTAACCCATGGATTAAAGCAAATCAACTTATTGTTTTTTTTTCTCATAGAGCATCTTTTTTTGGCACCATTTACTAGGATAAACGGCATTTCTTTGTATCTTTTATTCCGGGCAGTAAATTAACATTTGGTCCCCAAAGGGAAATCCATAAACTGCATTGCTTTGATATATAATTCTTCTTATTTTTTAAGATAACAATGTATTAAGTAATCATTAATTACATACCAAATGCTGCAAACAAACTGGTTCATAGCATGTTTGTATACAAAATAGTTTACATGTGTGAAATGTTGAATTATTGTTACAATTTCTGCCTTGGATTACAAAAATGTTTAGTTTTTTACATTGTTATTGCAGTGTTGGAAATGATAAAAAAAAATTATTTAATTGTGATGAGAGGCTTAAGAAACTTGTTACGATGCCATGATGAAATCTCTACCAAATATATTTTTTATGTTCAATACAGTACATGCTCCAATAGTACAATAAACTCTTGACTTGTTCAAATTGCTTTTTTAGGATTATCGTCCATGAATAGGTAATATCATCCCTACTAAATTCACTACACTCTATGAATAGCAAATATGTATTTGTGCGATAGTCACATTGATATTGCAAGTAAAACTATTGGGTGTATTCACTAGGTGGACAGGTGTCTCAAAAATAAAAACGTCTCTTTAAAAAGTTTGCTAAGTCAATAAATAAAATATTGCTTGCTAATTTGAACGCCAGCAAATGCCACTGAAACACATTAAACATTTCTGCTACTTGTGAGAAGCTTGATACAACTAAGAGTTGTGAATTGCAATTGTGAGTTATTATTGATAATAGTACAATAGACTGTAAGCTTGCAGGAGCAGAATCCTCCTCTTCTTCTTCTGTACCAGTATGCCCTAATATACATTAACGGATTTTCAATCTTTAAACTTGCCAAATGCTTCCCCCTTTCGCCACCTCCAAGTTTCTGCAAATCCTCTATAGGTAAATCTGCTAAAGTAGCCATCTAAACTATTGCATTATTAAAACATGGTGGAGATTTTTGTGCATATATTATGTAGTAATATCTTGCTTTTGATTTGATTAGATGTGATCTTCCAGCATTCGATTTAAAATAATGTTATGTGTATGAGTAATTATTTCTATCATGGCTTGTTTTATTTTTTAAGTCAAAGTTGTTTATGCTGATTATGTTAATTGGATGCTGTGCACCTGTGTTTTTTCTGTACTTATTCCAGCATGCCCAGAACCTTTGATTAAACAGAACTGATAACTTGTCTAACATGTAAGGTGGCGACTTTCTGTCCCTATGTTGTAGAATCATTCAACAAAACCGCATTTATTCTATGCTTTGTTCAGAATTAATGTCTTATGAAAAATGATGTGCGTAAATTAATCTGCTTTTGTTGTTTAAGACACAGAGCACTGCAGTTGCTAATATTAAATTAAATTACCTAAGTATTGTACTTTTCTAAGTTCTCTTAACTTTTTGTGCTGAACGCATTTCCTACTTTAAGCAGCCGGAACCGGCTCCAAAATCTAATAATGGAGGGTCCGATGCTCTGGAGTTACAATGTTTCCACAAGGTAGGCATGCTGTTCTTGAAATATCAAAACTACTTACAGAACTCTGAGTTGGTTGGGTCTTATCTTTAATGTACAGTTGAACACTGTCCACGGTGCTGCGCTGTGTAATATTACTTAGCCTTGGTATATGTCCATGCTCTAAATAAGTCTATATTATTGGGCATATCTATTATGAAAATGTAAATTTACCACATGTCTGTTCATATTCCATCACAAGACATGGAGCGTCCATAAAGAGCAATTCTACAAGACAGAAGCTCTCATTACTGTATGTAGTTTGTATGTTATTTACTGTGACTACCAGTATATACATGGAAAAAAGTCTCTGCAAACCTTTGAATGCTAGATGGCAGATCATAAAGTTTTCCAAGCAATATTTTATTCTATGCTTCATTTCTGTTCTCTTCTGAAAGCCAAAGTGAAGGGAATTTATTGCTGGGTGCATCAAAGCATTCATTGAATGTCCACTCTGAAAAAAAAATGCATCATAACACAGACATTGACAAAGGCTCAGCAATACCAATACGCCTCCAGCTATTAACACTTCATGCTAGCTCTAAAGTCGAGATACATCAGTCATCTATTAAATAAGTCAGCAGCTTGCTGTCACATTACCAGAGGCAATAGATTAATAAAATTAAAACCCATTCTTCTTGTTCCTTAGGACTTGCTAAAGAAAAAACTAATAATGCTATAATATACATACTGTTAACATTTTTCATTCCTAGCGAAGTCAAAAGAAATTAACATGTTAGTTTTTTCTTATGTCTGGAGAATAATAATAATTATAAATATATTATAGTGAATCTTGTTTTTCTGAATCTGCAGGACATCTTACTAGATGTGGATAACTTGATTTACCCTGGAGTCTCTGGGAATTACAGCTTATAACCAAGCCTGTAGGGCAGATCCTGTCTACTCCCCACCCAGCTTTCCACCTTTTTGCCCCCTTTCCCACTTATGGGTAATCCCTCTCCTGGCTCTTATAAGGAGCAGAAGACGGAAGGAAAGCTCCGAGGACTAGCTCTAGGAAGTTCTCAGGTAAGTGGTCTTATCTTTATAGGAAACGATGCAACAGCCCCAATTACCTTGGCCATTTCACTGGTTGTTATATTGATAAGGCCAGGTCTTAAACTTTGTGCTAGAATCCAATGAAGAGGATTGCTAAGCAAAGCAATTATAGCTAAAGGAAGAAGAAACAGGGTCACGTTTTTACATAAATAATACAATATACAAAAATGTAATTGTGATGTTTTGTCATCTTACTATTATATTATAGTATTGCAGTGGAAAGGGGAACTGTTTCTCTTTTTTTAGTATCACTTAAAAACAGATTTGCAAATATAAAAAAGTTTTCACAAAATACAATTTGTAAGAATTATGGTGGCTTTTTGTATGCCTTTAAGTATGTTATAATGGCCCAAACACACTGGTTCTCATCATTCTGCCTTGTGGTAAACAATAGAAGGTCACAATCACGCAGAGGTCTCTGGGGAAATACACCTATGGTCTGTATAATATACAATCACCCATATATGATATTTGGTATTTTGACATGTGATATTATTATTGTATCCCTACCAATGGATTCATATCGGAACCTGACTAAGCTTTGTTTTTCTCGAGCTCATCTGCATCTTCCCTGAGTGACAGAATCAAGCATTGTTGCAGTGTTAAATGGCTGTAGGTGTTGGTATGTGAGATAGTCCTGTACCTAAGGATGCATTAGAAGCAAATGTGGCCCTAAAGTTTACTTGGATAATTAATGCTTTATCTATGACTTATAGAGGCTATTATTTGCTCTATGGTTTCTGAGACATGATACACATACCTGGGAACTTCCTTGGTTTGACCCGGAGATCTTGTGATTGGCCAGTTGTTAAAATTGGCACGTGTGGCTGTATTTAAGGGCCTACCGCTAGAGCCAGGGCCTTTTGCCATATATACAATAGGAATTCCAAGCTACATAGCCAAGACCTCATAAAAAAATTGTGGACTTCTACATATTGGTTCCTCCTTATGAGCAATTCCCAAACTGCAGGTACCATGATCAACTGTACAAACAATTGTATGCAAATACCGTATTGGCTCGAATATAGGCCGCACTTTTTTCCCCCACTTTAAGTCTTTAAAGTGGGGGTGCGGCCTATATTCGGGGTTTAGCGCCCGACGCCCGGGACTGCACGCCGGGCAGGCAGCGGGGTTAGGATGCAGATCCCCCGCAGCGGTGCAGGGGACCTGCATCCTACTCCCCGATACGCTCAGACAGCCTCCCCTGCCAGCACTTCCCACGGGGGGGGGTGCCGGCACGGGAGGTTGTCTAAGCGCATCGTGCGGACCGTCCGCACGATGCGTTTTACCTCTGCCCACCCCCGACTTACCGGAGCAGACTCCCGGGTGTCTTGCGGGGCCGGCGGGAGACATCTACGCAATACGCGTATGCAACTTCCGGTACCGGCACCGGAAGTTGCATACGCGTATTGCGTAGATGTCCCCCGCCGGCCCCGCAAGACACCCGGGAGTCTGCTCCGGTAAGTCGAGGAGGGGGGGGCAGAGGAGGACAGTGGCAGCATATCTCAGGGGGGGGAGGACAGTGGTAGCATATCGGGGGGGAGGAGGAGGACAGTGGTAGCATATCGGGGGGGGGGGAGGAGGACAGTGGTAGCATATCGGGGGGGAGGAGGAGGACAGTGGTAGCATATCTCGGGGAGGGAGGACAGTGGCAGCATATCTCGGGGGGGGGAGGACAGTGGTAGCATATCTCGGGGAGGGAGGACAGTGGCAGCATATCTCGGGGGGGGGACAGAGTGGCAGCATGTTTTTTTTGGTGCTTTTTTAAAGAAAAAAACTTTTTCTTTAAAAAAGCACCAAACTTTTAGGGTGCGGCCTATATACGGGGGCGGCCTATATCCGAGCCAATACGGTATAAAAAGTATGACACCTCACAGACACTGCATCGTTCAGGAAAGAGCCACACTTTAACTGCCAGACTTTGATCTGAAAGGTTCCACTGAACCTAAAGAAAACAACAAAGGAGCTGTTGAACGGGTTGGCGGAATCAGGTACCAAAGTATCTACATCCACTGTTAAGAAAGTCATACATCTCCATTGCCTAAAAGACTTTCTTGCCAGGAAGAAGCGGCAGAATGAAGCCAGCATAAAAAGCCGGAATGAAGCATGTAAGCGATCACGAGGATGAAAACCTAGCATTTTGGAGGAGTGTTCTCTGGCCAAATGAAACAAATATTGAACTGTTTGGTCATAACGATCAGCTCTATGTATGGAGGAAGAATGGTGAGGCTTTTAATCCGAAGAACACCATACCAACTGTGAAGTATGAGGTGGCAAGATCTTGATGTGGTTAAGGTGCATTTCAAAAAATAGAAGGCATGGTGAGGAAAGAGGATTATCTAGAACTACGGAAGCAATACCTCAAGACATTGCAACTGGGTCTTCCAGCAGGACAATGATCCTATGCATACCTCCGAGGTTGTAGCACAATGGCTTATAGACATCAAAGTAAAAGTATTGGAGTGCCCGTCACAAAGCCCTGACCTGAAAAAACTGTATCTGAACAAGAAGGCCCACAAACCTGACACACGGGTTATGTAAGGAGGAATGGGCAAACATTCTTCTAATATTGTGAGAAGCTTGTGGAAGACTACCCAAGCATTTGATTCAAGTTAAGCCATTAAAAGTCAATGCCACCAAATACTGACAAAGTCAATGCAAACTGTTAGCCCACTGGAATTCTGTTCTAGTGATTTATAGCTGAAAGAATTATGTCTGTAATTGTATGGTAACGTGAAATGTGTGGCATTATGAAAACTTGAGTTTGAATGTCTTTAGGTGTATGTAAACTTTTGGCCTCAACTGTAAGTACAAATCCTGGTTAAAAAGGGCACGCAGACTACATTTACTGTACAAAATTAAAAATCTTTAGCAGGCATCTTTCACAAAAGTCACATTTCTCTATCTGCACTCTTAAACCTTGCCGGAAAATATCATAAATGCCGTTGTTATGGCAATGGTAGAAATATCACTAAAAGTGAAAGCACAGGTGTTATTTATAATGTCCCAAAGGAATGTGCATATTTCAGAAAGTATATGCTAATGCTGTATTCTTGTTTTAGTATGTGAAGCAAAGAAAACTAAGAAACAATAAAGTCAGGTCTAAAATAAGTAAAATGAATCACATCTTTAGGTGCAACCAGTAAATTGATTTAAGTATCTCTGTGAATGAAAAAAATAATAATTTTATACCTGATGTAACACTAAATGTAATTATCCTGTTGTATGTAAATATTAGGTAACGATGCAATCACACAATCACAACATTTTCTGGACACCAGTAACTTTTCCATATATAGTCATAAATGTATTAGTTATTATTAACAAACGGAACACCAATTTTAAACAAAAAACAATAAAGTACAATAATTGGAAACCAAGCAGGTGTTGCAGTCTCATCTATCTAGCTTTCCAATAGCACCACTAACTTTTTTAAATGCAGTATTTGATAGAACATATATTTTTACATATGGGTCCAATAGGGGCCAACTTTGTAATCTGTTTTGCCAGATGAATGTGGCATGCATTTGATATTGTAAATGTATTGTTGTTTATGTCCTCTTCTTGACTACTTCAGGCTGCGACACTGTACATAGGATTACAGGTTTTCTACTTTATGGTACACATTTCATTGTCTTTGAACCTTGTGTATTTGGAGGTCACCTTAAGATACTGGTCAAATACACTATATGACCAAAATGATGTGGACACCCCTACCTAAATGTAGGTGCTATTATTGTGATGTGGAAGCATATAGGAATAACAACTCACTCAGCCCCAAACTGCCTCTAGAGGTAACATCAGCACAAGCACTGTGTGTCCGGAGGTTCTTGCAATGCCAATGGAGTAAAGCACGTCCCTGCACTCTGGAGTAATAGAAATGTGTTCTCTGGAGTGAGCTTGAAGTCTGATGGATGAACATGGGTTTGGTGAATGCTACCGACAAAAATGCATAGTGCCTACAGTTTGGTGGAGGATCGATTTTGGTAAAGATTAAGACATTTTAGACAATTGTATGCTTCCAACTTTGTGGCACCAGTTTGGGTAAGACCCTTTCCTGTTCCAGCATGACTGAGCCCCTCAACATCAATTGTTTAATATACATTTTTTCTTGGTGAGGCTGCCTGGGACATTAGAGAGGTCCTTTTAAAGAAGCACTTTATATGTAGCTAAACATTAACTATATGATACCTGCTTTGATTGGATGAGGCACATTTGACAACAGCATGACATGCCTCCGCTAGCCTAGCTATCACAATATGGCAAAGGCTTCTTTATTTAAATGCTATACTTGCCCAGTTCATTTTTCACTTTGTTTTAGTGACACTGATTTGTGCATATCTGACTAGTTTTGCATTCTTTCACAGTTGCCATGCAAACAACAATAAGGCTTACACGGCAGACAGAAAAAGGACATGCTGAGCTGGGGGAAGGTTCATTAGCTTCCGCATAATGTGACACAAATCATCCGAAATGCATTTTCTCAGAGGAATTCAAATTACATCTTATTGAATTTCATTATTGCTCCCTAGAAGTTTACTTGTAAAGACATAATTTTTTGTTAACATATATATATATATATATATATATATATATATATGCATTATGTAGAATTTAAAATAATATAATTATAAGGCACATAAAATGTGTTACCCACTGACTTCACCAGATTCCAGGAACAATTCCAAGACTCTACTACTCTTGGTCCCATCCTAAAGGTAATTAATATAATTATTCCAGATTGCTTGTGCTTGTCTTTGAAGAGGAGCTAGGTGTAACGGGTTCACCAAGAGAGCTGTAGTAACTCCCAGAGATCACCTACATGTATCCTCCTGTTGTCCCCGGAATCACTTCCAGCACCAGTCAGCATGCGCACCTTGGAACCCTGCTATGTGTACCCAATAAGTAGACACACAACTACCTTGAACTGAGTACAGCAGGAATGAACAGTTTATTGTTGTAAAACATAGACTGATATAGCCACAGAACTTCATTAACATAAATCAGCATTGATAAACATGCAGACAACCCAACCTTTAATCCCCTTTAGCTACTGAATATCCCCCTGGTAGCCATCCTGTTAATGGGATTAGTTTAACAATGGAGTTCCTGCCTGTTTGGCAGCCAGGCTGGAGCCATCTCTGAGTACCTTGGGCTCCTGTATGACAGATCATTCTGTCACACTAGGTATTACCTATCTTGCAGTACTGTGTACTTGTATATTTAGACCCCTTTAAAATGTAATTTAATATGACACTGTGGTGAAAAACAAAAAGGCAAAAAGAAACCACTATAGAGCAGGGTGTTATTCTTGGGTGTGCTATGTTGCTTGAGTGTGGTTGCTAAACAAGATTTTTACTTAAGGTTGGTGGAAAAGCCTACAATTTAATGGCACAAGTTAAAGACAAGTTTATATAAGGATATAGGTGATGCATAACTTAAATATAAACATATATAATATTACTAACAACATGTACTTAAATGACCTTTGGTTCTTTTGCTATCAGTTTTTCATCCAGTGGCATAGGTCAATAGCACTTATCCCTTAAACTGCATGTAGCCTTACAATGTAGAACACCTATGCATTTCATCTTAATGGGACTCTCCATTTTGGTGCTCTGGATAACATAAGTAACATAACAGGGATGTATCTGAACTAGTTCTGTCTGTACAAGCTGACTCCACCCCAATCAGCTCCTATAAAAAGCAGGAAAGGAATTACCTTTTTTAGCAGGTTACCAGCATACCTGGGAACTTCTGGGCTCGGCTACCTGGAGCCTTCCCTTGCGGCATGCGGCAAAATTATATTGTTTTGTTTAATTTCTGTATGGGGTGGTCATTTCGTTGATAATACCTCATTCTGGTATTAGTACAGCTGAAATTCAATACAACACCAAACATTCTCAAGAGAACTAATTACAAAAGCATCTGGCATAGCTGATAACATTTTATAAACTTATATTGCTGTTCCAGGCAACATTGATTTTCTAACGAAGTCTCTGCTAATTATTTACAGGTTCACAATTTGTCAAAGAAAATCACTTGGTGTGTTATACGTCATAAAATAAATTAAAACATAATGTATAATTGCATAAGATTCAATATTGTTGGGGCTTTTTTTGGTTTAAATTGAAATGGAAAACCGTGATTCGTTTAAGCATTCACTGAAAATCTTCATGTAATACACATTTTTAATGTATATTAACTTATACAAAATAATATATTTAGAATACATCTTCCTTTAGTTGATGATAAAGTATTACAGGATTTTTTATTATATTACTTTCGATGTAGGATTGTGAAAAAGTGTGAATAGAAATGCCCATACACTAAGCTGTTTTTAAGGATTAATGCCATCTGGGCGCCTCTGAGATATCCAAACTTTAGTTTGTTTAATAAGATAAATGGTACATTTGCCTCGCTATTTGACTGCAACCACAAAAATTCCGCCACGACTGACACTAATTGGCTCCCATGTTGGCAGGATCTACACAGAGGCCAAGTATTGAATGAACTTGGAACTGAGCTACTGTCTGTCACCTCTTCCACCACATCTGGTAATTTTTCTACTAAGCAGAATACCATTGCTGTGCTGTGTAGCTTGGATAACTCCTGGCAGCATTGTCTATGGAGAATTCCGCTCGTTCTCTGTTGTCATATTCACACTTTAAGCTGTTTTTTCACTTACAATTAGTTTTGTAATACTACCATTGAAATATGTAGGAAAACAAAACACAACATGATCTGATACCTAGTGAGAAAAGTTGAAGAGCTATGATAAACCTTTGTGGTTTTATAAAAATCTAATGCAAAGAAGTAGAATTTTCTTAGACATGGAAGGGCTTTATAGAATGCATAGGAATAGATGAGATTTATATGATTTGGATAGCTAATTTCTGATTATACCTGTTTAAAGGGTGTAAATGTGTTCATACATGGAAACCAGTATACAGGAGCGGACTTATGGAATGCCTTATTAATGCTTGGTGGTCATTTAGTCAAAGTCGCAGATTATTTTTTACTACGCAGTTTCTGTTTAAAAGATGATGGTGATTTTACTAAAGATTCTAACTTTATAATACTGAAATGCTTTTGAAACTCTGCATTTGATTAAACTGACAAATTATTCTGTTGTTAAACCTGCCATTCAAGGTAATTGGGACAGAATGTGGCTGTGACCCTCTTAAAGTAAAACATGTCTATTCCACTGTAAAACAACCATTTTTTTCCGGGAGTGCCCTGTCGGAAACCGGAAGTGTCTACCGGAAGTGACACGTTGAAATTTGAGCCAAAACCAGTGTTAGGCAGATTATAAATATGTAACCAGAGGACAATACTCTTGAAAAAGACAAAGTCAAAACGCGTTGTGTTTTTAAATATACTTTTTATATTTGGGGAAATATAGGTTTTCATACCTAGTTCTCCTTATTCTAATAATAAAAGAATCCAGAAGGAAAAGAACTGTGTGGATCCTTTTACTGCCTGGAGTGGGTTCAGAAGGAAGGCATCCTTTCGTTTACACCCCAAGTGGGCACCCTGAGCTGTTTATATAGAGCCTGTTCACGGCTCTATCTCTTGGCTTAAAGAGAGGTCTAAACCACATTATATGCAAGTATATATACAGATTTACTCTAAGGTTGTGTATTGGGGCATGTGTGCTTACACCTTTATGTTTATTGTTATTTGTATTATTTGAGTGGAAATTTAAAGTGGTCTTTTCACGAGTTGTGTTATAAGTTGCACTTTACACTTATTGTTATTTATTTGATTTTTTATATTTGTAAAACAACCATTGTTCGATTAAAGATGCAGCCTTTCAGGATACTCTTTGGAATGACTTGTTATCCACAGTATTCCTCATTCTCGTACATCTCTACTGGCCTGCTCTCAACTTGAGATCCTGGGAATATCTATTTAATAATAATAATAATAATAGATCTGGTTCTACCTACAATGCATATGACCAAAACATCCTGGTGCAATGGTTGGTAATGTTGCTTGAAATGTAAAAATTGGAGCAGTTACTGGATTGTTCACAAAGTAGAGTTTAAATACAGTGATAAAATATTGAAATGTCAGTCACAAATATTAACAGACCTTTATAGTGTATAGAAATATGATTGTGTGTGTAGCTTTTTCAACAAACCCAAAGTTATGATACTATTGAGTTGTTCTTAAACCATTTTTGTACCATTTTTGCACCCTTCTGGATCTCTTGCAAAGGGATTTTTTCTTGCCAAAATACGCCCATAATAACGCCAATTCATCCACACAGCGTTTTTTTTGTGAAAAAACGCTGCGGCCAGATGTTAGCTGTTCTTCAATAGGAAATCGCACAATGCCATATCCACTTGGCGTTTTTCTGTTTGGCGTTTTTTCAGCCCTCTTTGGCGTTTTTCTGCTTTTTTGGGCTCTGTGGCAGTTTTTCAAATTCGCAGCATGTTTTTTTTTACACCATTTGGAACAAACATGCCATTACAAACAAACATACCCAACTGGATCTTGCGTGCCAAAAGCAACAGCAAACAATTTTCACCATCATTTGGGGCCAATCTTCCTAGAGGAGCAGACATTCAGAATAAAGCATGCCTTACAAACCACAGAAAAGAGACAAAAGGGTCCGTCGGGGCTTGTTTAAGTAGAACTCTACCAAGGAAATGACATCAGGAGGGGGCAGATACTTGCCATTTATCCTAATCCCTTGTAGCTGGGTGACAATTCTAACGTGTAAAGGCTGGAAAAACTGCCTAAGGTCAAAAAAGCAATTTCCACAGAAAGGCTAAAACGCCAGAAAAAACTCCAGAAAAAACGCCAAAACGCAGGTAAATGCAGTGGCAGTTTTCTTGGCGTTTTTCCTGGGGTTTTTCATTAAGAAAATAACGCAGGACAAAAACCCAAGTGGAAACCTAGTCTTATGGGGATTTTTCTTCTACAATGACATAAATGAGCTAAAACCTGAGACACTCCTGAGTGGGGACATACCATAGAGCAGTCCATTAAGCACCTGTCTGTTCTTGGTCGTTCTCAAACTCTTTTGGATGTGATATGATATTATTGGCATGTCTGTGTACAACAATAATAAACTGTTAAAAGAACCAGTGTAACTTCTCCAAAAGAAGAAAAGTAAAGTTATATATAAATTAGTTTGGCTGATTTGCATTAGCGTTTTCTTCAGATGGAAGGGATAGAATGTCACACCACCCTACTCATGACACAAATGGAACATTTTTTGTGTCCCACTTACCGACCTTATTGGTACAACCAACTGCATACCAAATTTACAAATGCCTTTAATTTTTACTATGCTCCATAGAGAAGAGACAAAAATAAAAGTATGGGTCACATGTTTTGCACTAAAGTTAAAAGGCTTTTGCAGGAGAAGCAAAATCTTAAATTGGCTTCCAAAGTGATTCATTAATGTATTCTCCAAAGATACTTTAGTAACAATTATACAGTAGAACCATAATAATAAAAAGCATACTACAGATTATAGTACTAAAACTTTTGTCAATGATTGATACTTCCTTTGAGCCTTGCTTACTAATGAATGTTCAGTACGCTTTCATATAAACATACATATATATTTCCTTTATCATAAATACATTTGTAGCCTTTATAATCATTTATATTAAATCTAATATTGAGACAAAATTCCGTTCTATATGAAGTAGTATTTATATTTTTATTTGTAACACAATCAAAGAGAAACCTCTCTAGAAGATTAATACAGAGTGTAGGATTCATATAAGCATCTATCATCTAACACTATACATGGGTCATTACTCATAACTTGTAATAAACTCTCTCATGGTAGTTTAAATACATTAAAATTTCAAATCCGCCTAGCATAGTACCGTATTGGCTCGGATATAGGCCGCCCCCGTATATAGGCCGCACCCTAAAAGTTTGGTGCTTTTTTAAAGAAAAAGTTTTTTTTCTTTAAAAAAGCACCAAAAAAAACATGCTGCCACTGTCCTCCCCCCCGAGATACGCTGCCGCTGTCCTCCCTCCCCGAGATACGCTGCCGCTGTCCTCCCTCCCCGCGATACGCTGCCGCTGTCCTCCCTCCCCGCGATCCGCTGCGCTCCCTCCCCGCGATCCGCTGCCCTCCCTCCCCGCGATCCGCTGCCCTCCCTCCCCGCGATCCGCTGCCCTCCCTCCCCGAGATCCGCTGCCCTCCCTCCCTCCCCGAGATCCGCTGCCGCTGTCCTCCTCTGCCCCCCCTCCTCGACTTACCGGAGCAGACTCCCGGGTGTCTTCAGGGCCGGCGAGGGACATCTACGCAATACGCGTATGCAACTTCCGGTACCGTTACCGGAAGTTGCATTTGCGTATTGCGTAAATGTCTCCCGCCGGCCCCGCAAGACACCCGGGAGTCTGCTCCGGTAAGTCGGGGGTGGGCAGAGGTAAAACGCTTAGATAACCTCCCGTGCCGGCACCCCCCCCGTGGGAAGTGCTGGCAGGGGAGGCTGTCTGAGCGTATCGGGGAGAAGGATGCAGGTCCCCTGCACCGCTGCGGGGGATCTGTATCTTAACCCCGCTGCCTGCCCGGCGCCCGGGACTGCATGTCCCGGGCGTCGGGCGCTAGACCCCGAATATAGGCCGCACCCCCACTTTAAAAACTTAAAGTGGGGGAAAAAAGTGCGGCCTATATTCGAGCCAATACGGTAATTAGAGAGTGAAGGCTCACTGCTCTCTAGTTTTTTTTTATTAAACTTGGTACACATCTGGGCAATGTTGTGTTTTATGACAACAAAATAAGACTGTTACCATTTTCACTGCTATAATTAACCTCTTCTCAGGTACATGATTGCTCAAATATACTTTACTCTTCAATGTTATAGTAAATTTGACCGCATAGATTATACTTTTTATATTATTGGTGAAGGTGTTTAGGCCAAGAAGTGATATTATATTTTGTGTTCATAAAAGGTACATCATTTTGTGAGGGGGGAGGTTACTGGACAGCACAAATAGTAGATCATTACAAAACATGTGTATGGCTGACAAGCCAAGAATCAATAAAATGTTTGATTAGTTAAGCTCCTAAATATCTAGAAGTTAATGCAGATATAGCACATCACTGCACAGGGCTTAATAAGTTATTTTAGTAAATAAAGACTTTCTTTGGATTGTGCATGGGCACTGCGCTTTATTCGATTTTGAGCTGCACACTGTGACATATTCTCCTTTAAACCATAATGATCATAACTCTGCTTGTTTTATATGGTCTTTCAGTTGTCTCTTATTGGCTGAAAACACCATCTCTGCATAGAAGTGAAAAGGTCAGCAGAATTAAGGTGTAAACTCGCCCTTGCATGCGAACACTTACAAAGCAACATGCAAATTCACTAATATCTTATTTGTTTAGGAGTACATGTGAGGATGGGTGACTTCCAGTTTTGGGAGTTTCAGGAAACAACATGCAAGATAAAAAAAAAAACTTCAGTCCTTGCTTGTAGCTTACAAAATGTTCTATTTAGGCACCTGCACAATATAAATATTTTAACTAAATGGGGGTCCCAAAGACCCCCTAACCAAAAGGTTGGACAAGCAGCCCCCTTCTCCCACCCTGTGTCTGACAGGGTATAAGGTAATAAAATAAACTTCAGCGTATAGGGCCAACTTTACCACTCTTACTGTTCATCTTGCTCCATTTGATGGAGGCATTTAAAATAAATGAAATATTCTTTGGGGAACCTATGGCCTCTTGCCCTGTCCCAAGGGGGTAAGAGGAATGAAGGTACTTAAAAAGGTAATGACCCACATGTATGTAGCTGTCATCATGGGGTACAACCATACCTGGGACTTGCACACTGATGACAACGGAAACACCCCCATTTAAAGGAAAAAAATGGTCCGGGAGCAGGGTGTGTCAAGACCCCTCTCCCATGACCTGGAGGATTCGGGTCTTGACCCAGAGAGCCTGAGGAGCAGCGCTCACCCGGCAATCTCCAGGTCAAACCCAGAGAGTTCCCAGGTATGGGTACAACCAGTACTAATATACTGGGCCCAGCCAAGCAAGAGGCCCTGCCTCTCTGGTCTTTCAAGGGCCTCTAATTGGCTGAAAACACCATCTAAGGAGAAGAATGTGAAGGAGGTGAACTAACAGCCCATATAGAATCATGAGCACAGAGGAGTGCTTTCATAGGACCATAAGGCAACAGCTCCAGGTATGTTAATTTGTTTCTCTACCATTGTCTGTCCTCTCCTCTTCTTATTATATCTCTTTTTTCTGTGTGGGGGTACAGGGCCCATGTAGCCAGGGCCGGCCCAACAATGGAGCCGAGTGGGGCAACCACTCCAGGCGGCACTTTTGAAGGGGCGGCACTTTGCCGCCCCAAGCCCTTTTTTTTGTTTTAAAGCCGAGAAGAGAGAGGGCGTTTTATCTTACCAAGTTGTCAGTACCCGCTCGGCGCCCCTCTCTCTCCTCTGCGAGCCCTCTAGCTCTGTCTCAGTGCCGGCTTGTAATGTTGAGTGCCGGAAATGACGTCATGTCAGCATTACAAGCCGGCACCGAGACCCAGCAAGGAGACTCACCGCAGGACTGCTGAAAGGTAAGTACGGGGGGGGGGGGTTAAAAATTGGGGGGTGGCAGGAAGAGGAAAGGTAGATAATGGGGGGCGGCAGGAAGAGGAAGGGTAGATAATGGGAGGGCGGCAGGGAGAGGAAGGGTAGATAATGGGGGGGCGGCATTTTAAACTTCGCCCCAGGCGGCATTTTTTCTTGGGCCGGCCCTGCATGTAGCCTAAATGTTGAGGAAGGGACAGGGCCTATTTCACTCACATTAGAAAAAACACAGTCCATGGAGGCCAATAATGGGGTGACAGAACCCTTAAGGCCCTCTATTTGGGCCTGTAAGTTAATTTAGATTGGGCTCTCTCTGCCTGTTAGTTCAAAAACAAATTAACATTAACCTGCTGGCTGTTGCCTCATGGCCATACCTGAGAACTTTTAGGCTCCGGCTACCCTGAGCCCCCTTGGGGGATGCGCCAGGTTTACCCTGGTGGGCCTTCCCGCTTAAGTCACTGGCAGTCTTTGACGGCCCCGGGTTAATCGGTTCCATCTGTAGTAGTATTGTGACCATCCAGGGTTAAAATGTGCTTAGATATTGATTATTGGTGACTTATGTATTTCCCCATATATGTGGTGTTTGTGTGTCCTTTGTTCTCCCTCATGTCCTACCCTATCCATGAGCCACATGCCCTGCCCACAGACTTTTAACCCTGTATAGCCCGGACACCATCGGCCCGACCACAGCACTATCGTATGGAGATACCCCATGGGTGGTGGGGGTGCCGGAGAAGGAGCCTCCTGCAGTTTCCCGGCCGTTGGGGCTGCCATGAGAGCGGTCCGTCCCGGGGAAACTTCAAAACTGCTGCGGTGCTATGATCGGAGGGACACCAGGCCAGTTCCTGAATGCTGCCTCGCTAGTATCATCTAGCGCTGGTAGTGGTTTAACCCTTTCAGTCCCGGCAGGAAGCATCGCAGAACCGACGAGCATACCCAGCTGGGGTACAAGGCGTACCCGTCACACAGTCCAACTGTTATCAGTGGGAGTTCCTAGTGATGTGGGACACACCCTTAATGGGCAGGGAGTAGCATGTGTCAGGACCTTTCTCTTGTGACCCAAAGGATTAAAGTGTCAACCCTGAGAGCCTGAGAAGCAGTGTTTCTCCTGTAGTCTCCAGTGAGACCTAGAGAATTCCCAGGTATGCTCATGGCCACATGGAAGCAATCCTCCGAACTCATGGTTCTCTATCGGA
Source organism: Spea bombifrons (assembly GCF_027358695.1). NCBI lineage: Eukaryota > Metazoa > Chordata > Amphibia > Anura > Pelobatidae > Spea > Spea bombifrons. The sequence goes on along the minus strand of NC_071090.1, from coordinate 68,528,986 downwards.
TGTAGGCCTGCCTCCTGGGATGCAGACTGGGGCCCACGAATGGAGATTGTGGGGCTCAGCAGCCACTGCAAAGAGGTTGGGGCTCCTCAAGCACTGTGAGTGTGCACTTAAACCTAACTTACTAATAAGCCATGCTGATGCACACAAATCCGCTTCAGCCAACCAGATGATCTCAAATACTGTGATATGAACACTTAAACAACACTGACACAAACTTATAGATTCTAACCTGATTGACACTCTTGAATGGGCAAAAATTCCCACAGACACACTCCAAAATCTTGTTGAAAGCCTTTCAAGAAGAGTGGAAGCTGTTATAGCTATGTCTATGTATTTGGAATGCAATGTCATCAAAGTCACTGTTGGTGTCAGGTTTCCCGATACTTTTGTCCATATACTGTATATCTAAATTAAAATGGCTATGGAAGGGGGTGTGGCAAAAGAGTGGAGATGTCTTACAATGTGCGCATGAGTGGTTGTGTTTCTGATTATTCAAGTACATTTTTTATTTACCACCCCTATGTCTGAAGGCAGCATGCAGGATACAGCTATCCTGTTGTCATGTTATTTCATTATTTTTCTAGCTGTTAAGTATATATATATATATATATATATATATATATATATATATATATATATATATATATATATATATATATATTCTAGTGGTAAAGCTGCTGCTCAGTAAGAAAGTTAGTGTATAAGGAGGTGGAGAGCAGATAAATAGCCAAGTTCTGAGACAATTCACTTAGGTATAGGCCTTATGGGGCCCAGACTTTAGCTCTGCACTGGGCCCCAAGATTTCTCATGGTGGCCCTTTATATATACAGTAACTATGTATAATCATTTTTCACCATTAGTAAGATTAACTGCAAAATTTTAGATGCCTACTAAATGATTTTTACATTTTCCTCTACTTAAAAAATGCTTAATCATTAGCAACCTTGTTATTAGTTTCCATTATGGCATCTTAAATGCAAATCATATAATCTCTGCTGTAGGCCTGTCACCTTTGATTATAACCTATGGGCTTTGGTGCATTTCTTTGTATTTTTACCTGTGGTAAAACTATCCTGCTGATGTATAATGTGTTTTTCATTTCTGCAGTTTCTCTTACATTAACCAGGGGAAATGTGTAAATAGTCCACCACAAAAATTATATGGTGGCAACAGGATGGGTCTAATAACAAAAGACCTGCTAAGAGGTCAATGTATTCTGAATAAAGTCACCTGTATTCAAGCAATGGTTTCAACTGTCACATAGCAGTGAGAAAAGTACCAGCTGGGATGCTCACTAAATCAATGTAGAATATGAAGAAGTTATAGCCATCCTTATAGGCATAAGGTCATATATGTCCATTCACCATGAGATTAATATATAAACCTCTAAAACAGTGAAACATATAGGTATAGTATGGTTTGTGGTCTAAGACACTTGTACTTGCAGAAGAGATGGATTATAGCAATGCCAAAGGCCCAGTCACAATTCAAGAGAACCAAAAACATATGCTTGTTTTTTTGTATTGTTTCATTGCTTTATTTTTTCAGAAATGTTCAATCCCATATGCATAGAGTCCACATGTGTGTGTTTAGAAATATGGAAAATTCTGTGAGGATCTTAAGGTATCTTGCATACGTTCTAAAGACGAGCGGCCTTTGTGATCTGAAAGACACCAAAGGAAGCCTAATTATTTGAATATAACATGCTCAGCTGGCTCTGATGAGAAACACAAATTAATTCTGATAATTAACATTTAGCCTTTTCCCCTCAATACTCTCTTGGCAAAAGTCCATTACCATTTTCAGAAGCAAGATTGACATATCTCTACAGAAAGCATATGTATTAATCTAACAGAGCCAGAGAGCCAGTTGGTTATCTATCCCATGCACTATGAGAAAGCACACAATATGAATCAATTATACAGGACCCAGTGCAACACAAACAATTGATATGGAAATTGGAATAACGTATGATATGGATATGCGTGTATGTATGTGTTTTATACTTCTTCTGCAAGGTTTTTTTTAACATTGAGTTTGCTAAGAAAAGTATGTTAACTTAAAGCTTACTTTGTAATCTATAGCTCTTGGATCTTGCCTACTAAACATTTTAGCACAATGATTTAAATATCTAGTATAACATGGGTGATTGTTAGTGATACAATTATACGAATTACTAAAATTTAATGAGAGAACTCCATAACTTAAACCATTTGTGGTACAGCAAATTTGTAGATTTGGGAAATGTCCTCGGAAATGTTTGAAGGATCTGTCCTCCCAAGAACATGCGTTATTTTCACATTAAATTGCTAATGGCTTGGCTTGGATTTGCAGTCTCACTGGTGACTGATGAAACCAATGTGAGACAGACCTCGGTAACTGCAGGGGAAATGCTGGTCTGACTTTGATGCCTCAGTTTTGCAGTCCTTCCTCTGTTTCCTTTTATTTTCAAGATCTGCCCTGCATACATTCTCAAAAGTGTGAAATTATGCAGAGACAGCACTGATGGAAACAGTTGAGGAGTCACAGGTGATGACGATAAATAATCAGAGCTACGCAGGAGAGTGGTCAGTATGACAGCTCTGCACACAGATCTGTGTCTCTCTTCAGAGGCTTGTATAGTGTGCCAAACACTCTTTGCCAGTCTACTATCTATCTCTTTGTTGATCACGGTGTCTGAGGAGATGATGCTCCCAAGATAGCTGGGCTGATGGACTGTTTTCAGCTCTGTTTCTCTAATGCTGATGCAGCCTCTTCAAAACAGGATATTATTTGCTCTAGGTCTATCTCCCTGTGTGGGAAACAAGGACAGCATCATCGGCGAAGATGTGCTCTCAAAAGAGTTGGTCCACCGTCTTAGTGTGGACCCTTAGTCGACTCAGGTTAAATAACCAGCCATCGGTGCGGTACCAGATGTAGACACTGTCCTCTTCATCATGGTCTACAGTAGCCCTTTGAAGCATCAAGCTAAAAAAGATTATAAAGAGAGTTGTTGCAAGAATACAGCATTGTTTTACACATTTTTCTATTGTGAAGGGTTTTGAAAGGTCGTTGTTGCATCTGACCTGGCCAAGTTGGTCTCTGTGTAGCTGAATGATCATATTGAGAAACTTTGGGGGACATCCAAGATTTATCACATACAATTTTCTGTTCACAGTGTGGAACACTTTGGTAAGGTCAACAAATATCACATACAGTCCCTTGTTTTGTTCCCGACATTTCTCTTGGTGCTGTTTGAGAGCAAATACCATGTAGGTGATGCACCTTCTAGTTTTAAAGCAGCATTGTGCACTGGAAAAAGTTCTTCAATAGTGGGTAGCAGTCTGTTCAAATTTTTTCTGTGACAAAGATAGTTGGAGCAGTCAGACTTTTCTCCCTCATTCTTATACAAGGTAATAATTATTACATCATGGAGATTGCCAGAGGCCCGAAAGTCCATGGATTCCCAGCCAAGATCGAGAATCTGGGCACATGACGCAATGGTAGACATTGGTTTCTTTACTTTTGGATTCACTGCCATTGCATATGTTCCATTACTAAGAAAGGATGGTGATTTAACTAGAAGGTATTTGTAATAACCTGTATAACACCAGACCATCTAAGGTTTTGCATGAGTACTATATTATATTCTTTGTATCACAAAATATTTAGTGCCTTGCCAACATATTTGTTTCTTGTATAGTTGAATATACTCCATCTCTCTTTTAACAAAAAAGTAAACATATATCAATCATTGATCAGATAGGAAAAAATAAATTGTATTTATCTGTCCTGGGTAGCTATTTATATTATTTTAACAAACCTTTTAGGGAAGGAATCCATGCTTGTTTCTTTCCCAGTGGAATTTAGAATGCTTTTAATTTTAGACTTGGATTCTTAATAAAAAAAAAAAAAAAACTATTTTAAAGGGTGTCCTTCCAAATGGGACTGTTGTGTGCATTGTTTCAGTCATTGATCTAGAAGAAATGCCAGCCCCTGTGAAGAACTGTATAGACTTTATAAGATTTTAAATTGAAATGAACATGTGAAAGAACAGAATACAGAGCAATGATTAATGGATCTGTAATGTGTGCAGCTTTTCAAATTACAAAGACTTTGTTTTAAATTCAAGAGTATATTGCTCAGCTCTCTTGATGAAAAAGGCAGCCAATGTTTTGCTGTTCAATATATCTTGCAGATAAAACAATATTATTCAAACATGCAGGCTGGACAAAGGTCAAATGGACTCTCACACATGGTCTCAGTAAATCTGAGGGGATCTCATGCCATATCCCAGCGCTATGCTTTACTCATCTTTGTAGAGACCTGAGCATGAGGTAGATAAATGACACTCTCCTAGTGTGTATCCAGTCACCGGCCATATGCTTAAAGACTGGATCTGTTGCATGAGTAACCCACTTACTGTAGAAGAAAGTGCACCAGTTTCCCACCGGGCATTTGCCTGGTTTGCCAAGTGGCAAGTCTGAGCCTCCAAGGAATGCATATGCTGCTGTACGCTTATTATATTATTAAATTATTCGGATTCAGTCTATAAGAAGTTCTTATGTATTGTTTCTTAAGTTTCACAAATATATATTTAATAAACAAAATTAGACTATAAAACACAACTTTATTGGTCTCAACATTTTATTTTCTTTGTGTAAAACGGATTGCTTCATGAACTTACTATGAAATGACATGAAGATGCATGAAGCATACCCTGTTTATCTTCTACCATAAGTGAATTAAGTTATTGAAACTACCTACTGCTCGTGCTTTTTGTTTATCAAGCAGTGTTTTAAAGATACATATGTAAAAGGTTCACCACTTGGATGCTGAAATCTATGGTTTTATGTCAATTTCCTTTCCTAAAGTTATCAACCTTCTCTTTACCCCACACTTACAAAAGCGGCCGGATGTAACAATGGGGCAAGGATAATATGGGGAAATAATAAAGTAGATCCTGAGAACATAAAGTTAAAATAAAGGTAAACACATAAGATGGGTTTTCAATAAGTATATATTGTTTATTTTAACCTGTAAACATCACTATCTGGGTTTATTTAATGTACAGGACAATAAATGATAATATGATGGGGTTCATAGTCTGTTGAAATCCTTAATATAGGGCCCTATAAAGTTTCAATTTGAAATTGAATATTTACAGTGGCAATATTTAAGTAGGGCTCTCCAATCAGTTGCCATGTTGATGATGCACATGTGGACACATATGAGAAAGCTGGGACCTTCTGACCTGGAGAGCATGTAAAGCCAAGTGCCCCCCCCACCCTCAAGATAATAAACACACACAAACACCCTTATACATACAAACACCTTTAGCAGCAATTATTTAAAGTAATTGTTTTCTGTGTGACTTTATCAGTTTCACACATCATTGTGCAGCAATTTTGGCCCACTTTTTCTCACAACACTGCTTCAGTTCATTGATGTTTGTGGGCCTTTGTTTATGCACAGCTCTCTTAAGGTCCCATCACACCATTTCAATCTGGTTGAGGTCCAGATTTTGACTGGATCATTGCAGCACATTGATTCTTTTCTTTTTCAGCCATTCTGTTGTAGATTTGCTAGTGTGCATGGGATTATTGTTCTGTTGCATGACCCAGTTTGGGCCAAGCTTTAGCTGTCAGACAGATGGCCTCTTGACTCTAGAATACTTTGGTATACAGAGGATTACATGGTCGACTCAATGACAATGCAAGCTTTCCATAACAAAAAATAAATAAATCAAAACAAAAAGCCTTGCTCTTGTGAGCACTAACTAGTACAAGGTTCTCCAACCTAACTGCAGTTGGACGGCTTATCTGTTCCCAACAAACAAAAATAACAGTTTATTTGCAATATTGGCAGCTCTCTCTCTCTCTCTCTCAGGGAGCCAAATGATCTCTCTTGCTCTGAGATCAGGAGACTACATAACTGCCTCTCCCATTAATTAGTGGAAACAGGTGAGTGCTTAGGAGATTATCCATGAATCTCTGGACTGGATTCCCACCTGCTGGTCTTCGGCTGCTCAAAAAATGTGGAGTGGAGCACTGGCCTGCCCTACTCTCCAAGTGCTCCACCCCAGGGACCCAAAATACACAAATACCAGACATGAATAATTCCATTATTAACAAGACATCTCCCTGGGGCTAGTAGAAACTAGAGAAAATAGAGTGCCATGGGGCATGTCTTGCCTGAGCTATGTGCCACAAGGTAGCCAAGATGAAGTCCCAAGAACTGCAGAAGTCTCACTGGTGCTGGATCACTCACCACATAAGTGGCTACTTTTTATGCATTGGTAGGCTAGGTGGTCCTTATTATTTACAGAGGACCTTGGGGAAAAGGGGTGGGTGGTATTATTTTATGACCATTTTTAATCAGTATTTGGAGGGAGCTTTAAAATCTGGTTTCCCTCCAAAACACTCTTAGACAGCATTCATAATAACTAGCAATTTCACCACTGCTAAAATAAATGTACATCATTGTCCTATTGCATCTGTGTGTGGCCTTTGACTCGTTAAGCACCCACTACTCCAGCAAACCCTCTGTTCTCATGGCATCTGTTACATGGTTCTCTCCTGGTTCAAATCCTAACTGTCTTACTGTTGCTTTAGTGTTTCCTTTTCTGGTATTTATTCCCTTCCAGTATCATTCTCTGTTGGTGAGACTTAGTGAGACTCTTAGTTCTGGGGCTTCTACTTCCTGTCACACTGACCCCTCATACCTCCCAAAACCATCTTTTCCTTACACAAGAAACTACTAAAATATTAATCCATTTTTGATACACAATCTAAATTATTCCAACTCCCTATTAACTGACCTCCTCCACTTTTCACCGCTCTAGTCCATCGTACCTGGATGCCAGACTCATTTTTCTTTCCATTGGTCATCAGTTTCTGGCCCACTGTGTCAGTTGGCTTCTCATACCCTCCAGAATTAAAATAAAACACCTGACCTACAGAAGCCATAACAGCACTACAGTACACCCTCTATATCTTTCTGCTCTTATCTCCAAATACTAATCACCCTCTTCACTCTTCTGATCAATTGCATCTCTTTTTTAATGTTATCTCCTCTTCCTACGCGCATATACAGGATTTTAACTGTGCCATACCTATTCTTGGAATTTCCTAGCTTCCATGTACTCTAACTTTAAATTCACTACAAATCACATAGTGCCTATCCTCCTAATACATCAATTTCCATCCTAAAGAAACTATTCCTCGTCCATAGCTTTAAAATCGCCATGGCACTGACTTCCACATTACTCTCTGTACAATTAAATCATCCTCACCTTTCCCTCTATCTCTTGCCTCCGCTACCTCAGATCGTAAGCTTACGAGAACAGGAACCTTGTCTTCTTCTGTACCAATTTGTCGTAGCATGTGTTCATGTTAATTTCAGTTTCCTACCCGTCTGTTTGACAATCACTGAAGACTTCCACCTGCCCTTGTCTTGGTGGGTTGTTTAGTTATGCATAGCAGCAAAGGGAGTTGATAGAGGGAGGTGGTTTAAGCCCTGTATGCTACTTGGGGGGGGGGCAGGGTAGTGAAGCAGAAAGTGGAGGTAATAGGATAAGGGGGCCCTCTGGGCTGGTGACTGTTTGTGGTGCTAGATCTTCAAAAGGGTTAAAGCTTAACTGTAGCCACGTGGCTATGAGCGGTTATGGTTAAGGTTAATATGTTTAATGTGTTTACCTATTGTCAGGAACCACTTTTTGCTGCCTGAACCATGGCTTTTTCATACCTGTGCCATTTACATCTGCTACCACTAGTGGCCACCCTCCGCCCTCTGGAGCACTCAGAACTCAGGTGTGCCTTGTTACCTGGGTTGAGCCCTAGTGAATACATCCAGCTGGGCCTTGTTACCTGGATTGCCCTGCCTTTATGAACCTGCCCTGCCCTTCACTCAGGGCCTTTGTATTGAAGTCTATGGACCTTCCTGCTGTGGCTCTGCACCTGTACTGTTCCTGGTTCCCTGCTATTGTGTCCTTCCAAGTGGACTCCCTGCTATTGTGTCCTTCCAAGTGGACTCCCTGCTATTGTGTCCTTCCAAGTGGACTCCCTGCTATTGTGTCCTTCCAAGTGGACTCCCTGCTATTGTGTCCTTCCAAGTGGACTCCCTGCTATTGTGTGCCTTTCGTACCCTTCCAAGCGGGCTGTGTGCCTTTCGTGCCCTTCCAAGTGGGCTCCCTGCCAAAAGACTTATTACCGGTATTTATTTTGCCATACGTCCGGTTTCTTGCTTTGACTATATTACCATTATTTTTTGGTCCTGTTATATACATAAAACACACTGCATTACCTGGATTTCTGCTTGTGGTGTCTTTGTTTGCATAATCATGCACCGTGGGTTACATACTGAACCCCAAGTATCCCCTGCGCATGGGCTCCTACCCGACCTGATCACCCGAGTCCTGACAGAATACAAAGGCCATTACAAGGAGTCAGCGGGGTTACTTTCAGTAATCAAAGTGATAGGAGAATGCTTGCTTGAACTGTGCAAATCATTAATGCATATCTGGGACTCCAACTCCAATCACTCTCATGAAGACCATTCACCTACACCTGCTACAGCACCTGAGAAATCCAAGAAGCCTGTTACCAGAATTAAAAAGGTATCTTCTAGGAAACGTGAACCCCTTACCGCAACCGAATTGCAACAAAGGCGTGATGAGGAATCTTGCTTTTACTGTGGCAAAAAGGGACACTGGATCACTCAATGTCCTCTGAAACCAGCTAAACCCTCTGCAACCCACACCAACAAACCCCAGGCCCAGGAACCTGCATGTGACAACCGCAACGCATCAAAGCTGGAGCACACCTTATCTCTTCCCCAACCTGGTGATCCTGGGGTTAACCAATCCACAGTACCTGGAACTTCTGCACCATCTGTAGCCATGTCGGATGACCTCCAGACCATCTCTGATGAAACTGACTGGTCTGATATGGACAGTGTGTCTTCAGATGTTTCTGTTGCTGATACAACGGACACACCCGCAATTGATCACCCCACGGCTGTTTCTGCAGTTGGGACCATCACTCCCAGGAATAAGAATCGTAGACCCCAAACAGCAAAACACTCCTTAGGGGCTCCTGGTTACATCCTAGCATCTGACGGGACAATTGTGCATCGTAAAGAACTTAACCGTTACGAGCAACAGCAGCGTGAACAGAAGTCTGTTAAGCCTGCCACTCCAGCCTTGAACCAGTGCAGTTCGGTTACTACCCCCCGGCACCCAGAGGTGCCTTGGGTACAGGGCAGCTTCGTGACCCCTGGTGCATGGACAGCCAAGAAAGAGGGAGTACGGAACCGTGCCATCATGTCTATGTATCCAGCAGCCAATACCACTATGTCTTACAACTGCACTGCAGATGACCTTTCCTCAGACTGTGTCATTGCCTCTAACGCAACTGTAGTAAGAAAGGAGGACCTGCACGTATTTGAAAAAGCTCTACGTGCTAGGACTAAGTGTTCTTACCACAGGTTTTGATACTGCCTCTCTACAGTCCCAGGAGCACCCGGAGGCTGCTCCTTGGGGAGGGGGTACTGTCAGGAACCACTTTTTGCTGCCTGAACCATGGCTTTTTCATACCTGTGCCATTTACATCTGCTACCACTAGTGGCCACCCTCCGCCCTCTGGAGCACTCAGAACTCAGGTGTGCCTTGTTACCTGGGTTGAGCCCTAGTGAATACATCCAGCTGGGCCTTGTTACCTGGATTGCCCTGCCTTTATGAACCTGCCCTGCCCTTCACTCAGGGCCTTTGTATTGAAGTCTATGGACCTTCCTGCTGTGGCTCTGCACCTGTACTGTTCCTGGTTCCCTGCTTTTGTGTCCTTCCAAGTGGACTCCCTGCTATTGTGTCCTTCCAAGTGGACTCCCTGCTATTGTGTCCTTCCAAGTGGACTCCCTGCTATTGTGTCCTTCCAAGTGGACTCCCTGCTATTGTGTCCTTCCAAGTGGACTCCCTGCTATTGTGTGCCTTTCGTACCCTTCCAAGCGGGCTGTGTGCCTTTCGTGCCCTTCCAAGTGGGCTCCCTGCCAAAAGACTTATTACCGGTATTTATTTTGCCATACGTCCGGTTTCTTGCTTTGACTATATTACCATTATTTTTTGGTCCTGTTATATACATAAAACACACTGCATTACCTGGATTTCTGCTTGTGGTGTCTTTGTTTGCATAATCATGCACCGTGGGTTACATACTGAACCCCAAGTATCCCCTGCGCATGGGCTCCTACCCGACCTGATCACCCGAGTCCTGACACCTATCCACTCAATGGCATTTATTCTCAGTCCAAGTCAGGTGTCTCATATCTTATGTAGGGTATGTCAGTGAAGGTCACTTGGCTATGCCCTAGTCATGCCTACTTGTAACTTAGCCTGTGATGCATTTCCTGTTCTCTTAAATATGATTCCTGTAGATGCAACTGAATGGGACTTCCCACTGTATGTGTGGATACATGTAGATAAAGGCTCTTGGAATGATTGAGCTTACACCTAATTGAGCATAAAGAACTGTTGGAAAAGTTGTAGACCAGTAATTCTCAGATTTTTTTTCTGTAGCTGCCTAACCATATTCCAGTTGTCACCAATTTACCTATAGCCTTAAGCACACTTAAACACACTTACTCTCACACATACATACATACATAGCTGTATGTACTGTACTAGGGAAATGCTGCTCTAGGCATTAAATTGCATGAGACCATCTCACAGAAACATTTTTTAAAAAAAGTATAATTTGCTACTGGTTGTTATGGCTTCCAGTATAAAAATATTAAACAACTGCAATAAGTGCATTTGTTTAACTTGTTTTCAATATATAAGTCAGAAAAAGAAGCACATGGCAGAACACAATACATGGAAGCATAGTCAATTTACAGAAAACGGAAAAGACTAACCTCTGTGAAAAATGTTTAGCACTGTCTAAACCCAAAATACACTTTTAATTCATGCAGATGTTATATCAAATACACACTTCTATTTTAAGGGGGTGGATATTTCAACTAAATACAGATTACTTAAACATAGTGTATGTAAGTTATTTGAAATACAAGTTGGCAGCATCAAATTACTTTTTATTAATTATTTCATTAAACAACCAATTTAGCTATGATTTAATTCTAAAATATTATTTAATTTACAAATGTCATTAACTCATTAACTTGTTTAGTTATTTGGGGGGATTTTTCACTACTCGTATTATATTGTGGAAATGTCAAGTAGAAATATACTTTGTATTCCTCTGATTGGGATTTCTATTTTCAGAACAGCCTCAAGGAGTTTATATGGCCATATGCAGGAATATCATTTACATATTTTCCATATTATTTTAAGCTCAAAAAAGATGACAAGTTAGCTCATTGCAGATAATGAGTATCATGTATTTATGAATGAATAAGTTTATTCTAAGTGAAACTTCTCCAAATTTTAGTTTATTAAAGTAGAAACTACAAACTGAATACATTTTTTGGTTTTATTTGAAAATTCAGCACTGTCTAAATAAGTTAAAAGAATGACAATGGAAAAGCATGTTACCACATGGAGAACTGTTAACTCTGCAAAGTTTGAAAGTCATGTTCAATGAAACATATAATACAGTTTAGCAGTGGTAAAACAGGATGATATGAGGTAAGTCTAGGAATACTTTAACTCTTTCCTAGTTCTTTTCCCTTCTCTTTCGACTGCAGCCATTTTGTTTATACTTGTCCCAGATTTCATACTCTCCAATTTTTTTTGTCTGACTTACCTCTTGTAATATCAACAAAGAATAATAAAATTTAGAGGAAAACAGAGTGTAAGAAATTATGCATAGGAGTTTATTCAGTGAACGTATGCCTGTCCAAAAGAGATTTTCAGTACATGAGCTTTACTATTTACGAAAGTCCAATCTTGGTGATGGCCACCTTGAAGACGCACGTAGTTGTTCCTGTATAATGTGTAGTTAATTCAGTTTGATTTCTTGAAAACTGCCTCCCCTATTAAATTATGAATCATACAAGGTGCCAACTTGGCCCAACCGTTGTTAGAGTTAGTCCTTTGGAATACATAATGAAACTGCAACTACTCTGCAAAAAACTCCTACTGTAGCGAATAAATCCCTTAGTGGTTACGACCAGGGTGAGGTACCATTGGACTTTTACAATTTGCCTTACATCAAATTTAGCTCATTTTCTTTTGAAGAAAGTTTATGAACACAAGCTGAAAATGGCATGTTTGCCACAACAAATTGTTCTCTGTCTTTGTAAAATGTTTTGCAAATATCATTGCACCTATTTTTCTCTTCAAGTTAATGGCACAAAGCTATGAAATGTGGAAAACAACTTAATTACAATACTGACATTTACATGCTCAACAGATAAATTTCTGCAATCCTGGATCTCAAACATGGCAATAGTTTACTATGAGTTTACCCTTATGTTCCTTTTCATGTAGAATCGGAGAAAATGCTTTTTGGAAAATAAATACAAACATTGGAATAAAGGAACGCTTACTCTTTTTGCAGATATAAATACTTAGAGAAGCGGAACAAAACTTGTCAAGCACAAAATATTTCTTTGCAAACTTGTTTGCAAAATATTTTCAGGCTGATTATATATATATATATATATATACTACAATCTACCTTAGCCCTCTTAGAAGCCATAGCAGAGTGTGGGCCGAAAATAGAAACATCAATCCTTGCTTCCCTTAAGGTCCATTTAACACACCTGGCCAGAGATGTGGTAGAGACAGATAAGTGAGGTTGCCGAGTGGCAAGGACATGTTCTGGTTGGTCTTGCCTTCTAAAAGGCTCTGTTCTACTCTCATATTCTTTTAAGCATTCAACTGGGCATAAATTGGTTGATGAGGGAAAACTTGGATAAAACACTGATCTTGAGGCCGTTTTAGTATGCCTGACAATATCAAACTGAACCCCCTCAGGGGTAAACGATCGTCTGGTAATATCCAGCGCTCGGATATCCGAAACCCTTTTACAGGAGATAAGACAGAACAGGGTAACACGTTTTGCAGATAGTTGATACAATGACAACTCTCAGTTAGGAGGCCAAACATTAAACATGTATAAGATTAAATTAACGTCCCATACCTTCAAGTATTTAGGTTGAGGAGGGCGGGCCGTACGAACGTCTTTCAGGAGACGACATACAGTGGAATATTTACCTGCTGGTATTCCTTCAAAACCATTATGGCCTTCTGAGATAGCTGATCTATACAAGTTGACTGTGCGATATGCTAAACCTTGTCCAAACAATTCGGACAGAAAAAGAAGAATAGAGCTCACAGGTGCAAGAATGGGATCCAAGTGTTTCCCCAAGCACCAACAACTACATACATCCCAGGCAAGTCCATAGGCTCTTCTAGTGCCTGGAGCCCAAGCCCCTGCCAAGAGTTGTGAAGTTGTGCTTGAAACGCCTGCGAGGCACCAGGGACCCCTGATACCAGCCAAGCCATTAATTGTAGTCTGCCTTGAGGGAGAAGGGGATGTGAATCCCCCTCCGGGTTCACAAGGAGAGTCGGGAATGTAGGGAGGAGTCGAGGAATACCTATCGACATCTCTAAAAGTGTCAGAAACCAAGACTGGGAGCTCCAATAAGGTGTTATGAGGACTAGTGAGGTTCTGAGGCGTCTGAGATGTAGCAGGACGTGAGGGACCATGCAAAAGGAAGGAAATGCATAGTTCTGATGAGGTGGTCACGGGTGTAAAAACGCATCCATTGCTAGCGCCTCTGGATCTGGTCTCCAGCTGAAAAACCCCTTAAGCTGAGTGTTCAGCGGAGATGCAAAAAGATCCATATCCAGCGGACCCCCAAAGTTCCAGGATCGTTAGAAAAACATGCAGATGAAGACGCCAATCTCTGGAGTCCTTGAGAAAGTTTGAATGCCAGTCTGCGACTGAATTCGACAATCCAGGAATATATTCTGCCTGTACCGAAATGTTGTGAGCCAGGCAGAAATGCCAAAACTCTGTTGCCAGCTGGGACAGGGGTTCGGTCCTCGTGCCCCCAAGATGATTTAGATACTGAACGGCTGCTATATTGTCCATCCTAAGTAAGATGGAGCAACCGACTACACCACATAAGAAACTGTATACTTATCTGAGGGAACAGCAAAAAAAGAGGAGGAGCTTTATATGGAGGGGAGGGGAATGTTGTAGGCTTATTGTTGGTTCTTTTTTCTGATTTGTATTAACTCTTTATGTTCTTGGCTGCTGTTAAATTAAAGAAAATAGTAATACATAATGTGAGCCTCCATGTCTTTATAAATTACCCACACCTTTGGTGCATGGCTCAAAGAGACAAGAGGCTATACCATGTCTTGATATTTGAGGTCTCAATCATAATTTGACATCTAAAGGTATTGATATCAATTCATCTCCCAATGTTTCCCATTGTTTATGCAGGGGAAGACTAAGTTGAAGTCTATGCCTCTGCCCACCCAACATATTTCATGAGAGTCTTGAGCAATTTCCTAGGGATATGGATTTATGGACATAAAGGAGTCTGAGTAGCACATTTATGATTTTAACATTGACCCACCCATGCTAAGAAATATGTGGGCCAGCCAAGGAGTGCAGACCCCCCCTACACACACACACACAATGTTGCTAAAACCAGCAGGACATTATACAAGTATAGTCAGGAGATACCTCAAGTGATCCAAATACCTAAAATGTAATGCAATCCAAGCATGGTCAATATAGGAATCAATGTGAACAGTTAAATCTTGTGCATTTAGTACCTTAGGTATATGGATATTTTTAACATATTAAAACTGTTTGGAAACTATTCCATTTTTGCACACCTTCTTTTATTAATGAGGTTTTAGCCCACATATTTAATCAGAAAATATTGTGGGGGATGTACATTAGGATTCTAAATACTTTCTTTCCCATTGCTTCAAAAAGTGGTTATTAAAACATTTTATTGGACATGCTCATGCATACTCGACATGCTCAATCCACAGCCCAGTGAAAGTATTTAATCAAATTTGGGCTCAATTGCTGAAGGACAAATATAGTTTGAGTGGTGATACAGCTCTTATTTCCTAAACACCTCAATCTGGAAGGGGAAAAAATATGATGAGGGGGAGAATCCTTGGGAAAAACATCTTTGTATGTTACCCATGTCCATGTTGCCTGGTGATTAGGCTAATTTGTTTATATATTTGTTTTGCTGTTTACTAATTTTATGTCATTAATTGAGTTTGTACTCAATTTATTTTGAAAATAGTTTGGCAATGTGAATGGGAAATGGGCGTACTCTCCTATTGTTTGAGTGGAGATGGAGTTATATTATTGATTGTGGAGTTCTTATTTTTCTTTATATTAATTCAATTTGAGATATTTCAACTCTGTAAAAAATGTCTTAGTTTACGGATTTTGTTTTCTCAAAAGTAAATATCATTGAAACAAAAAATATTCAGTATTGAGAAACATTGTAGCGTAATCAAAGAGGCTAGACCATATAATATTTAATACATTATTATTTTTATTAAACCAGTTTTTTATATTTTAATAGATGATAAAATTAAGCCCATCGTTATTAGTGCCCTGCATTGACCTTTCACACAAGGGACTCGATGAAGCATACAAAAAAAAAAAAAAAAAATATATATATATATATATATATATATATATATATATATATATATATATATATATATATTGACAATTCAGCCACATCATATAAAACACAACACGGTGTGCTTTTTTCTCATAATCTAATATTTTCTATGCTGTAATAAAGTAGATTTGGAATACAAGAAATAAGATTTAAGACAAACCCAAAAATGTAAATGCTGACCTTTGCAACCTGCATTTTGTTAACTGTTCGCAGCTTCGCTGTCTGCACAATATGGCTTTCATGTTAGCAGCATGAGGTTGAGAATTTTTCTCAAGAATAGCTTGTTAAGAAACATTTATTCCAAAGGGCTATTTAATTTTGCTACAGCACGTATTTTATCTTGTTATATAAAACTACATTATATATGATGATATCCTGTTGCCTCAGTCTGCTAATGACCATAGTGCTCAATGTTGCTTTTCTTAGCGCTATTGGTTAGCAAATATATTAAGGTTTATTGTTCTCCCTAAGAGAAATTAAATTTAAACTAAAGCTGTACAGTGACCTAAAATAATTTTATTAAACTGGATTCTAAACAAGCAGAATCAGCATTTGACTTCAAGAAACAACACAAAAGTCAGTATTTATGTTGGTCAGGCTTCTTGTTGAAATGCAAACATAATTTAAACTAGCCACAGGTTTATCCTTGCTAGAGAATATCCTTGTTATATTTTTAAGTAGTCAACAATTTTTATTTCCAGGGATCCTAAGTACTTTATGTGTTTGCAAAGTATGTACAGGCATTTGGGACACATGTTTGAGTATTAAACCTTAACTGCTCCCAACTGTAAACATACAGTATATGGTTATCTGTGGACCCTGAGTGACACCTGTCCCAGAATTTATTTTATGGGAATTGGCCAGTGCTACTTCTAGCATGCCAATAATTATTAATTATCTTAAAGAGAGAGAGTTAATTGTGCCCTATCACAGGATCCCCATGACAGATCTACAGTAAAAAATGTGAAAAAAAATGCATTCCATGAGCTTAGTTCACGTACCCTTTTGATATCTGCACCTTTTGCTGGAATTTGTACTAAAAACAAAGCTAGGTGCATAATATTGAGATTTAAAGCAGTGAG
Source organism: Spea bombifrons (assembly GCF_027358695.1). NCBI lineage: Eukaryota > Metazoa > Chordata > Amphibia > Anura > Pelobatidae > Spea > Spea bombifrons. The sequence goes on along the minus strand of NC_071090.1, from coordinate 68,512,292 downwards.
GCAATATGTGTCTATGTAATTCCCAATTCAGTTGTATATAATTATGCATTGTAGAAGTATAGTGACCTCTTTTTTTATGCTGGTCTATTTGCAATGGTATATTGTTTTGTTAGGGTGTTAGCAGTTTGTTAATTTTTGTCATACCAGTTACCATTTGTTGTGGTATGGAATGTATCCAACAGCTCCACACAGTCACCTGATCTGATGTGGCTAGATATGCCATACCTGAGAATTAAAATGCAGTGTGCAGTCATGCATATGCTGCCATCAGCCATACTTGTTTCATATGGCGGCCATCACTCCCAGTCCGGCTCTGGAATTGATGTATGTTTGTATAAAAATGTGTTCGTTTAAGTGATGCTAATGGTATGTGCAGAAGTTAGTTCATTGAATCAATCCCCACATATCTACTTGATGCCATTGGAAGATTAATGGAAGTTATATGTAAGAATGTTTATTTTAAACCCTGACCACTCAGCCTTGGCCCCACTTACTGCCCCAAAACATTCACACAGCCACTGTGCCTGCCTAGATATGATGGTTAATAATTCCCACAACTTTGTTTTTCTTCTACACAATCATAATCTAGCAGTTGCCTTCAAAAATATATTTACCTTTATGTATTCTGCTCTATTATAATAGATGTTATTATTTAATGTTGGACACAATGTCAGACTGGTTATTAATGTTAAGAAGCGTTTTATATTACTATGTGAGGTCTTTATCTCAGGAGCCTACATAAAGTTCAGCAGAATGCTAAACATATTGGTCTGTTGTTTAAAGTGGCTCATGTGTATGCAAAAAAACAGATGGAATTTAAAAGAAGGACTGTCACCATTTCACACCTGCTGGAAGAACAGCTTGTGTACATTACATGTGGTAGTTTTCTTTAGGACTGAGTACATCTATCTTAAAGTACAATCTCTTGTGCGTGAAAATTCATCCATTTTGAACAAACCAGCATTTAAGTAGAGCAGAGTATGTGCAATACAAATAATTTCTTTTTTAGATGTAGATTAAAGCCACTTTTAGTGTATTGTAGGGACATGTGTTAATATGAGAACTATTAAGTTTAAAATGTAGAATCGTTTGAAGAGAATTATTATTATTCACATGCATATCATAAATAAGATCATTAAATGAGAACATAATCTGTTCAGTTTTTTTGTACACATTCACAAATCTCTTTGCTTGTTTAGAATGGATGGAAACCCATGTCAATGCCTTATCCATACCTGTGATGCTTAATATAATCAACCTTTTGCATGCTTTCTTGCCTGCATCACAGTAAACTCAATATGCTCATGGTTGCCAAGATCTTTTCTATAAAATAAATTGAGTCCAATGTGAACGTTAAACACTTGGGATATCATGTTGGGATGTACAGACTAAGGTCTTAGAAAGTCAAATAAAATGATGGCTCCAGCTCTTATTTAACATACTTGGATGTCAGATCACGACCTCAGAGACTTGATTTATGTGTTCCTTTTTAAACAGAGCTTGTACCTCCTTCACAGGAAAAAAAAACATTTTCTAGATACTTGTATCTATCGGAGAAAAGATCTTATATTATTAATACACCATTGCTGGTATTTTCACAAAAAAGTGCTATCTCTTGTTTATCCTCAGCTCACAAAATGCAATAAAATAAGAGAGGGTCATTCTGTTCTCACTAAGCTACACTTTTCTGAGGTTTTCTTTTTTTATATAATTATCCGACAATATTTAGGCACTGGTGGAACTGGACTAGGGTTTATTCCCTGAAGGGTTTTTATATTTAATTTATTCAACTAGCTTTATTGAAGTATTGTTATCCAGGAAAAATGTGCGTGAAAACAGACAGACAACATAAAAAGACAACATAAAAAATATACAGTAGATATTGTGTCTTCTACAATATCCTGATGAGGAATATCCACATACCATACCTGCAAATAGTTATTATGGTCAAGTAAACACCTGGGAAGAGGGGATGTTTTAATGTCTTTATTAGTATTAAAATAACAAAATGTATTATTGCTCAGGGGAGGATTGACAGATATCCTGTCAGGGAAGGAAACATTGACAATGATCCAAATGAAACCAAGCAATAATTTCTCTGACAGCTCCTGTCTAACATATATTGAAAGGACACTCCAGCCATCATAATGACCTGAACACAATTTCTGTGTTTCTGCTAGATTTGTGGTTGAAGTGAGGCACCTAACCCATTCTGGGGTATGTATGTTTTTATTGTGGCTCAAATGAGACGTGGACCTAGCAAAGTGTTCTGTCAAAATTCCATGTTTATAAACTGAGAAACATCTGAGAAACATGTCATAGCCATGCATATGGGGTATTACTGTACTCGGGGTGTTGCGTTATACAAATCATAAGTTGTTACAGTAACTGCACATGCCCTGGGAAAAAATGTAGTGAACTACTATGCTAGTTTAAAATGGAAAAAACAAAATTTTACTGCAATGTTCGGCACAGATCATGAGTTAGTGGGAAAATCAAGTTGAATAGACAGAGCAAAAACACAAAAATTCCTCTGGTTGTTTTTGCAGAATTCTCCATTTGCATTTTCCTCGCCTTGACCAAAGACATCTCCTGCCATCTAATAAACTTACCACCAGTCAATTCCAGCACTGGTTCAGCGACTGTCACCCATGAGGTGGCAAGTTCAACTAGACCCCTGTGCAGATGCTTAGAAAGTGTTCCCATTTATTTAAATAGTGTTTTCCTGCCACTGATTGGCTGCTTCAATGGTTGTCAGACCACAGAGGAGGTGGGGAGTTGTAGCACCAAAGGTTAAGAAAAGGGGCTTTAATTTTTTTTCATTTGAAGAAGGCTTAAAAGTACCGCATACACATTAGTCAAGCATGTCTCATAATCACAGCCCAACATATTAATACATGATTAACATTTTATCTCATATTTTACAATTTTAAATCATTAGTATCAAACCCTTATTTTAAAGTCTCCTATGGATAGAGTTTTAAATAATAGTTCCAGTTTGTTTGTCTTTGACATTCTTTTTTCTGAGAGGGTTGTTATTGGAAATATTTAACAACTCTATTAGCCTTAGACCTGTAAGGTCACTTTGATATTTCTTTAGAAAACCTATTCAAATCCCCCCCACATTTATTATGTGTCTAAAGACAGGTATTCTTCAATACTTTGTATCATCTTGTGCACTTTTCAATCAATCATTTGTGTTAGTTACGCAATACTCTATGTACACTATATGAAATCTAAGCTATTTTCCTTAAATTTGATGGCACTTATGCTGTATAGCTAAACATATTTTGCTACCTTCTGTATTTGTAGTTAATATTTCTTTACTGCAAAATGATCTTATTAATTATGTTTTTTATTTTCAGAAATATTTCACTTTATTTCTCTTTGTGTGAAAATGTAAGAAGTATTGCAGTTTTTAAGAAAATAATCAAATTACTTGAGTATAAGTCTAATGAACGGCAAATGTATTTTGGTTTTCAAGGTAAGTTCTTTTTTGAAATACAAATATACTATAATTCAAGACATGCAGAATTGAAATAAACAAAAAGAACCATATCCTCTATCCATTTTATAGTATGAAGACTGGATAATATTTTCATGAGCATTCAATGTTAGCAGGAAAATAGGAGCAGGAGTCGCCCTAAAGGCAGTCCATTTGCCAATCAGGAAGCAGAGTGGACAGCTTATACCAAATGGAGTCATTGTATTAATAGTTGCAGGTCCTCAGACTTCAGCAAGGAGGAATAGCAGTACCATTGAATTTCCAGTTAAGCGCCCTGGTCCTTGACAATAAGAATCAGGCCCTCCATGTTTTTTATGTCAACGGTGTGTAGCCATCTAGTGATTGGGGGATTTTACTCTGTTTACAGTAAAGGGGGTTGATGGTTTTTACCACGATTGATAGACGAATCATCAGGGATTTCTTGTACTTTGAGATTGGGTGTGGTATAATAATACAATGGCAGGCAACTCCCCAAAACCATATTCCGAAAGAGCTTGATAAAAGGACAGGTCTACCAAATGTAGAGTAGATCCCTAGGTGGCTCCTCTCACCTCCAGCACCAGTCCAAGATTGTGGGAGCAAATCTGTCTATGTCGGCCGGGATCCTGTACTATCTTGTGAGTATTTTATAAGAGACCTCCTGTATCATGCTGGAGATGGAGCATTTCTGTGTGAGGATTATGATATTGTGCCATTGGAAGTCTGTCAGTAAAAACTTCAAGTCTTGTTCGCAAAACCATAAATAGTAGTATTAAATACTCGTATTATTGAAGGAGGCTAGAATGGAGTATATGTGTGAAAGCAAATGCTGGCAGGGCTTTGCCAAAGTACATTACTCCTCAAACAAGGTTAATTTTTTGGAGGATGAGTGTGTTATTGTGATGATTTTTTATGATTGTTATTGTGGTATTATGTAATACTGTTGTAAGGATTATTACATACTGTATGTCATTGGGGTAGTACAGAATTATTTTTATTGTAGGTTGTTTCCAAAACAACACAGAGGTTGGAAAATGTACATCTACATTTATTTCAAGCAGTGAAAATTGATTTAAATAAATCAAACATAACACAGTACATGAAAATAGAACAAAATTGTAGCTGAAATGATAAACCCTACTTCTTTACACATAAGATACTTAGGGTTGAAGGCACAGTCAACACATTTTAAAAAAAAATGGATGGAATTTTGAAAAAAAAAGATTACATTTTTACAAAATGTATTTCTCAGTGGAAGACTACAAATTCCATTTATTCAATTTAATGATGTTAACATATGTTGACTGCCTCGGTTTATAACCAAATTATGAACAGCAACAGGTTGATTCATTTCATTAACTCTATGTGAGTGCCAAGATAGAATAAAGTATCAAGGTTTATGGCTTGCTGCCATTTTTTTCATGAGAATAATTAATTTATGCAAAATTGGGAACAGATATTTTTTTTCTTTCTGTTTTGTTCTTAATATCTAAAGCTCCATGGGTGACAAATGGAAGCCTCCATCACTTTCACATTTCAGCTAGGATTCATTAAAAGAAAAAAACAAACATAGCTGAATGTTTTCAAGCAAAATAGTTTTTTTTTTATAATCAAGTGTAAGTCCTGCAGGGTATCTTTATCAGATCACTGAAATAAATCAAAGGCACCAATTAATAATATTAATAATAAGAATTTGCAATAATATTATTATTGTTATTAGTATTATTATTATTATCATAATTATTATTAGCACATTGCATTCCCTGGTTATTTCTAGCAATGGAGAGAGTGCTTACAGAGATAATTACCTAGTGCTACAAGTATTTAAAGTATCCTAATGTAAACAACTGTACAGTTGTAATGGAAAAATAGATATTGGCTGAAATTTGGTAAAATATATACATTTTTTCAAAAAAATATTTTATTGCACTTGATGGGAATGGATTTTACTGAATTGCTTGTGATATATTTCTCTCCAGCATTGATTCCAATAGGGAATGTAACTTGTGTATATCAGTCAGTTCCAGAAGTGACTTCATGCAATTCAGGTTTGGTATTACTAATAAGAATCACAATCCAGGATAAATATTATTCCACCTTCTAGGTCTTAATAAACCACCAGTCTTTCAGGATGTCAGCTATAGCAAAAAAAATATTTTGGTCCCATGCCAGAGTACTATAATTAAAAATAGAATATGAATCACATTATAGACTTGAGTTCCTCACAAAGATACTCAGGCTTAGTAATACTTGTCCTGAGAAGTTATTATTTATTTCTTTCTTATGATGTAGATCATGTGTTTAGAAGTTGGGCTTAAATATTAGAATTAACTGGACTGGGTACTGATACAAGCTAATTATGATGTCAAAGTAATAGCAAACCTGCTTGAATATGGCCTGAAGAAAACTGGGAGAAGCTCTGGTTCTCTGGATCAACACCGCCCATTACCTGTTTCAATGGGGGTGTTTCCTCCAATGTCAGCAGAAACGCCAACTGACGTTGGCGGGAACGCCCACTGATGGCAGCGGGGATGCCCCGACAGAAAGCGGGTAGTCCTGACCACATCCCGCAAGGGTAGGTTCCGGGTAGCCGGAGCCCACAAGTTCCCAGGTATGCATATATATCAATGGTCAAATGGTTCTGCACCTCTTGCAACCAATCTAGTCTGGCTGAAAAAAAACAAATTGATGTATGGTATGGGATGATGTACATATAAACATCAGTAACAGTGAAAACTACCCTACTGCTATATTTCTGTTGAGTGAGAATGATCAGAAAACTATGTTTTCACTTTGTGGACATTTTTACATCAGTGGTGAAAAGTACTAGTTTTAGTATTTATATATAAATTATCATACCTGGGAACTTCTGGGCTCTGGCTACCTGGAGACTTCTCTTGCAGGATGCGGTCAGGACTGCCCACTGACATCAGTGGGCAGTCCTGTAACATAAGTGGGAGGCTCTCTGACATCAGTGGGAGGTCCCTGGCAGCAGGAAACACCCCCATTTAAAGGAAAAATGGGCAGGGAGCAGGCTCTTGACACGCCCAAAGTGGCAGGGAGCGGGGCCTGTAAAGACCCCGCGACCTGGAGGAGTCGGTGCTTCACCCAGCAATCTCCGGGTCAAACCCGGAGAGTTCCCAGGTATGTATATTATACATGGTTATGTGTACGTTAGTGGGGTGTGTATCCCATGAAAGGGTGCATAAGAGTCCTCCAGCTCAGTGTTTTTCATGTGCAACCATTCAGACCACATGGCGCAATCAATCTAAACATGCACAGCCACCATAATAATGTGGTAATAGTGGCCACTCGGGTATGGCCACTTTAAATATTTCATATGGTTCTGCTGGTTCTTCCACTAATCCTAATAGGTTGAACTCTAATTTGCCCCTCCTCATTAGTGATTACTGTCTGAGGCCTTGTGCCTCATCTATGTTTCATTCTTTTTATCACTGGGCTTAACAGGAAAATAAAATAAAATGTGAATACCTAGTAGAATGATGATGAGATAGCTTGATCACCTAAATATTAAGAAAAGTACACAAGGACATACAGTAGAGTGCTTGTAAATATCTAGCCACACACACGATTGAGAAAGTGTTCATATAGACTCGGGTACCTAATGAACAGAAAATAGTGGTCTGTCTATGTTGTCTAGCAATAGTCATAGATCAAAAATTATGTTTGAATGAAAGCAGTATTTTACGTACACAAAAGGGACACTGTTTAATCTGCTGTTCACAGTCTTAGTGTTAATTGCTTTTAGGAGTTACACGACTGGCTTGCTTCTCTCCAAGCCAAATAAAAATGGATTGTTATCAATCTATCTGATTTGTACTACTTATGTGTGATACTTACGTTGACTCCAATCAGTGGTGTCGCTACAGGGGGGCAAGGGGGGTTCAATTGCCCCCCCTAGGTTAATCCTTGCCCCCCTACTGAATTTGGAATAAAGTCACAATGCGACTTTAAATCCCGTCTTTTTTTTTAATGCGGAGGAGAGAGAGGGGCGCCTAGCAACCGCTCAGCGCCCCCCATTCTCCTCCGTCGCGGCAGAGAAGGAAGACAGAAGCCTCGTGCTCCCGTTGCTGGACCTAAAGGTGAGAGAACTACGAAGGGGGAGGGTAGATAGTGAGTAGGGAAAGGGGAGGGAGAGGGGTTAGAAAGTGATAAGGGAGGGAGAGGGGGTAGAAAGTAATAAAGGAAGGAGAGGGGGTAGATATTGAGGAAGAGCGTAGTAGGGAAAGGGGAGGGAGAGAGGGTAGAAAGTGATAAGGGTGGGAGAGGGGGTAGAAAGTAATAAGGGAGAGAGAGGGGGGTAGATAGTGAAGAAGAGGGTAGTAAGAATATTTAAATAAGTAAATAGTGTGAATTAATGTGTGGATGCATTGTGTGAATGAGGGAGAGCATGAGTTAATATCTGGGTGAATTGTCTGAATGAGGGAGAGCATGGGTTAATATGTGGATGAGTTGTCTGAATGAGGGAGAGCATGAGTTAATATGTGGATGAGTTGCCTGAATGAGGGAGAGCATGAGTTAATATGTGGATGAATTGTCTGAGGGAGAGCATGAGTTAATGTGTGGATGAATTGTCTGAATGAAAGTGTGAATTAGTGAGTGACTGTAAAATTGTTTGGCACAGATGGCACAGGCGGGTGTTTATGGAACAAAGATGGCATAGGCCGGGCTGTTTGGGGACAAAGTTGACTTGTGCTGTGCTATATGGGGACAAAGATGGCAAATCTTATGTGTGTTATCTGGGTGCTGGTCAGGTTCTATGTGGGCAGTGTGGATGCCAGGGCTGGCTTTGGGGTGTGCAAGATAAATTGCCCTCCTGAAGTTGTAGTGACTTCAGGGGACAAAACGTTCAAGGCCCTGAAATCATATAGTGGAAAAGTTTTTTATTGTGTTATAATATTTATTTCAAGGATTAGTCGCACTCAGTTGTGGCTTCAGGCTTCCCATGTGGAATGATCAAGTATTATTTTAGTCCAATAACAAAAGTATAATTCCATAGCACATTTACTTTTGGCAATATATATATATATATATATATATATATATATTTAATGGTGGAAATTATGAATGCCCCCCCAGTTTGACTGTGGTATCTTGTGTGCCCCCCTATATATTGTTTCTAGAGTCGCCACTGACTCAAATCATTCCAGGCGCCCCAAGAAAAGAACAGGTGGGCATTGTATTAGATCGCTGGCTCTGATTTTCTTGTGCGTGATACTTTGCTTGAATGAAAGGACTTTCCCCTGTTTTCTATTTTCATTTATACTATTTATACAGTTTGTATTTATGATATTCTTGTAAACTTGTGTGGTAAGTTGGTAGTGTAGCTTACCACCTGCACATGAAGTCCATAACAAATCTTTTACCATTTTCACTTTTTGGAGTGCAGTAGTGATTAGTTTGTGACACATTAAAAATAAAAACATAATATTTTTTTCTTAAATATCATAAATTAGACTTCTAAAAGCATTACCTGTAGAATTAACAACACAAATTCAAACATCACATAAAGTCAGTAGTGCGATATGCCCTAGAACAAATCCTGAGAACCTGCCAGACTCACAGAGTGGATAAACTTGAGGGTGGTGTCGCTACAGGGGGGCAAGGGGGGTTCAATTGCCCCCCCTAGGTTAATCCTTGCCCCCCTACTGAATTTGGAATAAAGTCACAATGCGACTTTAAATCCCGTCTTTTTTTTTAATGCGGAGGAGAGAGAGGGGCGCCTAGCAACCGCTCAGCGCCCCCCATTCTCCTCCGTCGCGGCAGAGAAGGAAGACAGAAGCCTCGTGCTCCCGTTGCTGGACCTAAAGGTGAGAGAACTACGAAGGGGGAGGGTAGATAGTGAGTAGGGAAAGGGGAGGGAGAGGGGTTAGAAAGTGATAAGGGAGGGAGAGGGGGTAGAAAGTAATAAAGGAAGGAGAGGGGGTAGATATTGAGGAAGAGCGTAGTAGGGAAAGGGGAGGGAGAGAGGGTAGAAAGTGATAAGGGTGGGAGAGGGGGTAGAAAGTAATAAGGGAGAGAGAGGGGGGTAGATAGTGAAGAAGAGGGTAGTAAGAATATTTAAATAAGTAAATAGTGTGAATTAATGTGTGGATGCATTGTGTGAATGAGGGAGAGCATGAGTTAATATCTGGGTGAATTGTCTGAATGAGGGAGAGCATGGGTTAATATGTGGATGAGTTGTCTGAATGAGGGAGAGCATGAGTTAATATGTGGATGAGTTGCCTGAATGAGGGAGAGCATGAGTTAATATGTGGATGAATTGTCTGAGGGAGAGCATGAGTTAATGTGTGGATGAATTGTCTGAATGAAAGTGTGAATTAGTGAGTGACTGTAAAATTGTTTGGCACAGATGGCACAGGCGGGTGTTTATGGAACAAAGATGGCATAGGCCGGGCTGTTTGGGGACAAAGTTGACTTGTGCTGTGCTATATGGGGACAAAGATGGCAAATCTTATGTGTGTTATCTGGGTGCTGGTCAGGTTCTATGTGGGCAGTGTGGATGCCAGGGCTGGCTTTGGGGTGTGCAACCTGTGATCTATGCCTGTAATTTAGGGGATTTTAAATATACCTTTAATGCCGTGTTTTTATGTGAATTCCAATTGATCTATACCTGCAAAGCTGGGTTTTTGTGTTATTCTGTAGATCCATATTTATATATTTCCATACATTATTTATGTATACCTGCAAATACAGTGTTTGTATGTCTTATTCAGTTGATTAATACCTGCAATGCTGTTTCCATGTATTTATTTGATCTATACCTGCAATGTTACGTTTCATATATTATTATTGTATACCCACAAATACAGGATTTGTATGTCTGATTCTGTTTATTTGATATATATACTTCCAGTGCTGAGATCACAAGTGAATTTCAGTTGATCTATACATGCAAAGCTTGGTTTGTGTGTTAATGTGTTGATCTATACCTGCTATCGGCAGCAGGGACTAATATTAATATATATCGGCAACTGGGACTAATAATATATATGGGCAGCAGGGGCATCAATACACAAGGGGCAAAAACACTAAGGGGATATAAATGACAATGCAGTGTGAAAAATCCATACTGATGTAGACGTCTGTGACGTAGATTGTGTCCTGCTGTTTGTGTGGTTTTGGTTATCAGTGTAGCAGAGCCTGTCCTGGGGTGTGTGTGTATAGGTGTTGGTGTGGCAGAGCCTGTCCTGGTGTGTGTTTGGGTGTTGGTGTGGCAGAGCCTGTCCTGGTGTGTGTGTTTGGCTGTGGGTGTGGCAGAGCCTGTCCTAATGTGTGTGGGTGTCTGTGTGGCAGAGCCTGTCCTGATGTGTGTGGGTGTCTGTATGTTTGGTTGTCGGTATGGCAGAGCCTGTCCTGGTGTGTGTGTCTGGGTGTCGGTGTGACAGAGCCTGTGTTGATGTTTGGTCATCTGTTTCCTGGCACTTAATTTAAAGTAGGAATTATTTAATTTATATTTATCCAGAGATAAATTGCCCTCCTGAAGTTGTAGTGACTTCAGGGGACAAAACGTTCAAGGCCCTGAAATCATATAGTGGAAAAGTTTTTTATTGTGTTATAATATTTATTTCAAGGATTAGTCGCACTCAGTTGTGGCTTCAGGCTTCCCATGTGGAATGATCAAGTATTATTTTAGTCCAATAACAAAAGTATAATTCCATAGCACATTTACTTTTGGCAATATATATATATATATATATATATATATATATATATATATATATTTAATGGTGGAAATTATGAATGCCCCCCCAGTTTGACTGTGGTATCTTGTGTGCCCCCCTATATATTGTTTCTAGAGTCGCCACTGACTCAAATCATTCCAGGCGCCCCAAGAAAAGAACAGGTGGGCATTGTATTAGATCGCTGGCTCTGATTTTCTTGTGCGTGATACTTTGCTTGAATGAAAGGACTTTCCCCTGTTTTCTATTTTCATTTATACTATTTATACAGTTTGTATTTATGATATTCTTGTAAACTTGTGTGGTAAGTTGGTAGTGTAGCTTACCACCTGCACATGAAGTCCATAACAAATCTTTTACCATTTTCACTTTTTGGAGTGCAGTAGTGATTAGTTTGTGACACATTAAAAATAAAAACATAATATTTTTTTCTTAAATATCATAAATTAGACTTCTAAAAGCATTACCTGTAGAATTAACAACACAAATTCAAACATCACATAAAGTCAGTAGTGCGATATGCCCTAGAACAAATCCTGAGAACCTGCCAGACTCACAGAGTGGATAAACTTGAGGGGACCAAATAGGAGTCCTCTTCCAATACATGCACATGTTTGCGAAACTGTCTGAATCCTCATTCCGTAATAAACTGCAACAGACGATGAGTGAACTTTTGGTAAAACAGGAAGAAATGTATTCAAGTAGAGAATGTGCAAGTTACATAGCAGTAATGTGCAAGCTTTAAACATAAACATTTTCTTGAACCATTTATACCTTATCTTAAAAGGATCAGGCCTTATTTTAGCAAGCAGGCAGTTTCCAGCATCTTGGGGCTACTTTCAAGCATCTTGGGGCTAGTTTCAAGCACATAGGGGCAGTTTCGTTCACGCTAAAGAATGTGGGGACTTTTTACACTTCCTCAATAAACAACATTCTTATCTCCATTTTGACAAGACAGAGCTTTAGTCTAGGCCTCATTAGTCTGTGCCATCTGCAGCATCAGCAGTTTTCATATCTCAGGAAGATTCTGGTATCCTCAGGAAGAGGCCCATTTTTAAGAAGTGAAGTTAACCCCATGTTTCCTAAACACATATAAAACCTTAAGCATTTGCTCCAAGACTGGGCTGGAGTCTGTGTCCAGCTGAGGAGAGGGTATCCTCTCTTGTATTCCTTGTATTAACGTCCGAGTTGGCAAACATGCTCAGGGCTTAGTGTAAAATTACAAAAATTGTTGAGATTTCCCATTTGTATAACTTTCTGGAAGCAAAGGCAGGCTGGGTGGTATATCAAGATGCCATCCAACTGAATGGACGAAATACTAGATATTAAATAAAAGAGTGATGATTTCTAAGTAACTTGTGGCTTTTCTACTTTACACCTAAAAGTATGTTTATTGAGCACCTTTTATCAATATTATTCATCTACTTTTGGATTCTCAAATAATTCACAGTAACGGTCTGACAGATGTGAATAGGGTTGCAATTTTACTATCATTCCATACCGACATCTCAATTATTAGAGGTTTGATCTCACAAATCAGCTTAAAATAACCAAGCCAAAGTTGAATTTAATTTAATTTGGCACTGCCATTCCTCCCAGAGAAGTAATAGTGATTACTAATCTCTTCCTTTCCCAGTAATGTGGCTTTCCATTTGCATCTACTGTATAAACTGAGCAGGAAGATTGATAACACTGAGCATTTGCATAATGTATAGTGTGCTTTATGCTAATTAGATACTTGGATTGTTAATGTAGAATAAATCTTTAATGTATGAATCTAGCACAATGCTGAATAATGAAATCCATGGAAAAAGTTCAGGTTTGTACACAATACTAATGTATAATATTAACCATAATTTAAAAAGAAAATGGTAAAATCAATTTAGAAGAAACATATATTTATTTAATTTCTGTTTGCATGAAAATATGGAAAGAGAACATTTAACTTAGCAGTAAACATTTTGCAAAATATTGTTTCATTGACTAGGAACAGCAACAATTTTTAAATACACTACATTTAAATTAGGACATTTGATACAATCAGATTTTCCACAATCAACCCATAGAACAAGTGCATAGTATATAGCAAATAATATTACCTGTAAACTTTCACAGATATGCTGAGCCTTCTGTGATTTTGTGTTTGACAGTTCAATTAGAATCATTGGCTCATATGTCTTCGGGGTACCGGACCCGCAAATTTTGAGTCTGTTGTTGGAGATTCCACTTATAGTTAGTGTGATTTCATGCTAAGTGGCCTTTGTCCTTGTCTGCGGGGCTGTTTTATCTATTAATATATCTCACCAGAGGGGCTGCTGCTTTTTTATTGCTAACCCGAGTGACTCTGACAATTTATTGACCTGCTTGCATATTATTTACTACCCTCGTTGGGTCAACGGACAAATTGTTCTGTTTGCCTCAGAAGAAGGCCTTTCAGTGCTCAGTGTCCAAGCATACCATCAGTGTGAGAGACCCTCGGCCACATGCAGACACTTCACCTTTCTGAGAGTATAGCTGGAGATTCTCTGGTGCCACCCTCACCTGATCTCTCTGCTAGCCCACTCATACCATCTTTTACACCTACTTAGCTGCAATTTGTTGAAGAGCGATATCTGCATTTAAAGCATCTCATGGAAAACTTTTTACACCAAAGGGTACTGAACTGGTCCAATCCCTTAGATGACATAATTAAGAAGGCCACTAATAAGATACATTCCACCAAAGCCATATATGTATTGCTCAGGAGTGAAGAGGATATTGTTGCCTGAAGGGGTGGATACATGGCCCAGTCATATGCCTGGTAATGAGTCTTAGGACATAATGGAATCACTGTCCTATGTTTGACCTACTGCCCTCAAATATGTATAAAGGCATGCATTTCAATATATGCCACTATGCTATCCCCCTTACATAAATTTAGCATGGGCACTGGGGGCATGGACAACTGGCCAAAATTTAATACATAGTATTTTTTTTAAAATTTTGGATTTGTATATTTTGTTTGAGACATAAGGAAAATAAAGATGCGACAATTTGTTTTAGCAAGTATAAAGTTTTATTTTGTAACATTATAACACTGATGCCTTAACAAGTTATATAGACTGCAATGTTCATAACATGCTTGTACTCTGTTACTAATCAATGCATATCTTGTAATATCGAATAAACATTTTATAAAAAAAACTCTATATAAACTCTATATAAACTACTCTATAAACTCTATATAAACTACTCTAGTATCTATAAAAACATATTACTTAACCCAGTTCTATCACATCAGGCTACACTGTCTTCTATAGATCTTGGTTGTATGTTTTGTTATTGCACATACATATTCCTGCACCTGTTGATCTGTGCTGATTTCAGGAAGTCTCAAAGGGGTATTCAATCAAGCCTAATCAAAGAGAAAAAATGTGATACTTGGCAATCAGTCAGTATCAACATTTGTACAATCAAAACATTGATGAACATTACAGTGTCTTTTCACTACTTGTTTCCAAATACCTTTCTGATTGATATTTACATCTTGGGTCAATGGAGTATGGTTTAGAAAAAAAAACCACCCTATGCAATTGGACAGAATTATGACGTTTTACATGGTTTGCATATAATGTATATAATAAAAGAGCATAATACTATTCAATAAGACAAAATGGCCTGCAACCCTGTATATAATGTTTCTCAGTTAGTATTACATCAAAACTATACAGTGTCTGTATAAACATAAGGCAATGAGAAAATAAAAAAAATAAAAAATATATAAAAACATCAGATCATAATGCAGTTTGTAAAATAGAGGGATAATATAAGCTTCGACATGGACACTAAAACTAGTCTTAAGTATAAATAAACAATATTGTAAATATTTTAAATACCGGTACAATGAAAATAGCATCCCTAAGCACAAAAGCCACTAGGCCTATTATCGCGGTGATTGAAGCATTGTGGAAGACTTGTGAAACAAATGTATTTTATAATGTAGAGGAACTAACATCTGGACATTGTTGTTTTCAGTGGATACCCCATAAGATAATTTCTAATTACCTGCTATTCTATTTTTCTAGTGTATCTATTGGATTTTGTGTTTTATTCTTTATTTTTGGATACAAATACCCTGCCTATATTTTTATGTTAACCCTTTAAAGACCAGAGATATCATATATCATGGGTTAAAATTGGCACTGCACAGATCAGGAAGCAGGGCCTTAAAATAGACAAAATGATTATATCTGCCTTTTTGGATGTTATAAACTAGGCTATGCAGTAGTTTTAAAGGTATTATATGAATTGTGATTATTGGCTAAAATAAATTTGGTAAATTGTCTAGCATTTGCAATTAATTATTATTATTGAATCATACTATTGAGGATATTTTTTAGTATTGAAAAATAAAAAATGTCATAAGACCACAACCATTGAGGTCCTGAACGTAGTATGGGGTAGGGTACGTTTTGTTGGTGAGCTCTAACCAGGTTACGATGGGAGAATGTTACCAGTTGTTTATGTAAAATTGATAGAATGTGACAATCCAAATACACATTTAAATTATTCAAAAGGCCAATCCTAATTAATTATTGTGGAGTATTATTTAAAAAAAAAAGATTATGGTATTAATTTACATAATATCTGGTACATAGTATTGTATACTTAGCAAACCTATATAATATATTTTTTAAGTATCTCCAGTGAAAGAGTAATCTTAATTGCAATATTTAACAATTATAAAACTGAGTAGGTAGGAGTTTCATTGTATGCATTGATTTAACATGGAAATTGTTAAACTGTTAATTTCTACCATTGCCACTATCTGTGCAAAAGAAGTCTATTTCCCTACTCTGTAGTAGGATAGTAAAAACTTTTGACCGGGGGTATTTAACAGGGACATATTTGCATGGCATCATAATCGATAATATAAATAAATTAGTGCACTTCATGTCCCAAGTAGCACAGTTATGATGTATTAAGTTGTGGTATTCAAACCGACAACATTTCATGGTTGCATTTTCAGCAGTTTTGTTTAATTCCTGAACACTACACGTGTCTTCCAAAAATGAGACAGAAAATGTGGTACAGAAGTACAAGTCGGCAAATTCTATCTAGTAATGAAAAGCTTGCTAGTATTTTGATTTTTTTTAATGTTGCAATAAATATGTGTTGGCTAAAATTTCTGTACCTGCATGAATTTCTTGTAGTTGTCTGGATATTTATGTTTAGACGAAAGCTGAAACTGACATGATTTTAGAAAGCTATTTTTGCTGATTTTTTGTTATACTGAAAGTATGGTTCATTTACTACATCGATACATGATTTACGGCTCATTTACTTACTCTATTAGAATGTTAAAACCAGAATGGTTTTGGTCACATTCAGCAAGGTTGCATTAGTCAACATGCAAACAACATTTATTTTATTACTATATACTGGGTGTATATTATTACTTTTTTGTACTAGACTTACAACAATAGATAATTTGTGCAAAGTGGTAAAGTTTTGCAATGTTGCAAAATTCATTAAGAGTTGCACACCGGAAAGTGAAATGGTTATTGCCTAATGTTCAAAAATCTAGTTTTCAACATGAACTGAATCCATTTGTACCACTATAGAGGCATAGAATGAACAAAGGATGGGCATTCATGTAGGTGTACGGCAATAAGTGTGATTGACACACCATTAAAAGAGGACATATTTAATAAAAGAAAAAGTGCCAAGTCATCCAGTTTTACATCAACACTTGCCAGGTTCTTCCTAATCTTACAAGGGAACAGGCATGTCAGATTGGTGTTAGCCAGCTGAAATCAGCACTGGTTTGAGAATGGACTTTCTATATTTTTGAAGTGGTCCAGGAAGGATGGTCTAATCTTGGTCATCCGAGAAGAGTGTTGTAAGAGAATGTGATCAGTGCTCCATTGTGAGGTATGTATCTGGACGAGTTCTCACTTGCCATCTACCTCCTGTAGCTCTGCCTTTAAGCCCCCCAGCTTGTCACGCACCACCTGTCGCAAGTCAGTTACCAGGTTGCTGAAATCCTCTTTTTAGGGTAGCAATTAAAGCATAGCCGCCAAGCCGAGCAGCAGCTCTGGGTGAACAGCAAGGTTAGGTGTGTACTTCCTTTGCTGTCACTGTAATGGAGGACGCCACTCTAGTATTCAGTCATGGCCTTCTCAATTGTCTTTGCCCCCCGGGTACAAACTCGTTATATTAATGGAAACTACTGTACCCGCTGAGAAAACATCTGAGAAAAAAAATATAGAGGAAGGAAAAACACATGCAAATGTATTACGAAGTCAATTAAAAGTATGGGAGACATTTTCCCACCCATGTGATAAACCACATGACTGCAATCTTCAATATGGGGATAGTGGGACAAGGGAAGAGGGGTGGTGGTACGAAGGGGACAATGTGTGATTTCTTTATGTAATAGTTTTTTGTATTTTGTGTACGAGGAAGTGAGAGGGTTCTCTCCATTAAAAGTAGTGGAAGTACTAGGAATTATAGATTTTTAGCTCTTAAATGTAATGTATTTAATACTTACTTCCTGAAGAAGCTGGAAGATCCCAGGGAAACGCGTAGAGAAATTGTACATCTTGAAGAAGAGTTTACAACCCTTTGTTGGCTGCTTTTCTGTTTTTTGCACACACATTGTAAGTGTCTCTTCACAATTCACAATATAAGTACAGTGATATTGTGCCCGCGGCAAGCCACGTCCTCCTGCTTTGTATGTTGTATGTTGATGGAACTTTCTAAATGGATATGTGTTATAGGGAATGTGGTTACACCTAGTATCAAGATGATACACTCCCAAGGTAGCAGTATTGGAATTTACTTAATGATGTGGTATCAGCAAAACAGATTCTAAAAAGCACTGTTCCCCCATTTTTGGAATTGATTCCATGATAAATCAGATAATTAATTTTATTATACAAGTATCGCATTTTAAAAAATAAGTCCTGTTTATTCAACCTGCTTGCAATCAACAAGGTCGGCCATTGATACTTACAAAACATGGCATCTACCAGTTAAGTAGATGCTAAAAAAATATCAGTGTAGTTTATTCATAATTGGCTTTGTGGCTTACTGCTAAAATTTTGGTCAATGGAAAATACTAATGACATGCTAAAGCTTTTGAGTAGAAGATTTATTAATAAACATACGAGGTATGGATTGTGCTTCCTTTATGTCTTTGCTGAAATGTGAAATGTTTTACCCCACAAAAAAACATATATGGGACAAAGGGTGTTAAGTATATGTCTTTATTGAATTTACATAAACCCAATCATCATTTTAATGCATACAAGTTTAAGAAACATCTGATGTAAATATATCAAAATTAATTCTATAAAATCCAGTATAAACTGCAAAGACAAGCTTATAGAATCAAACGAGATCAGATCATCATAAAGTGCTCCTTTCACACGTGACTATAAAAACAATGATCAAAGAAATCTTAAATTGTGTGAACCTTTATGTGATCAGCTGAAAAATACATGTTTGATAAATTGTACCTTTTATTTGTCTTTATATTATGTAGTTATAGATGCAGAACACATATCACAGAAGGAATTTGATAATGTTCAGAAAGTTAAAACATCATCTTAATGAAAAATAATTGTAAAAATGGTGCTCCTCTAAGAATTTTTGCGGTTGATTAATGTTATAGTTTTACAATGTGAAGTTTATCTTGTTAGTCAAGCTGGGGAATAGTAATTCAAAGAGGTTTTGGAGTTATGGTCTACTGGGACTAGCATGGCATTCATAAATCTGACATATGTATTGTATTTGTGAATGGGACACTGTAAGGATCTTCAAATATAAAATTCAAGGTGCTCAACCGAGACTTTGTTCAACCAATTAGACACATATTTACCTTTTGTTCCAAACACATTATCTGTAAGAAACTTGCACCACATTTTCTCATAACAGCCATTTCCGACTACCTTTTTTTTAATTTATGTGTTACTTCTTCAATATTGCGTTGACTTTTGAACAGTTGCTACTCAGTCTCTTGTAGCATCACTTTCATGACAGCAAATGATTGGCTGCTACCTTTAGCACATTGAAACTTAATGGTGCAGTTTATTCACTAAAGCGAGTAAGACCATGTTTCACATAGGTCAGAAAGGGTAGCTGCCCTACTCCTAAGCTTATCTTAGGTTCCTACAGCAACTGTACATCATCAACTTGCACCACGTGGTGTGCTAAGGATGCACAGAGCCACTGCACACCCTGACAGAGGTGGAGGTTTGTGCAGACACTGTCACAGACCTATGCAAGAGTGACCTTTGGCTGTCCTGACAGAGTTTCCCGAAGGAAGTTCAACTCCATGAATTCCATATCCATTAAAAAGCGTTGTCCTTAGCAAATTTCTCAGTAAGAAGGGTTGAGCTGGCTTTATACATGCCTATCCAAGCTATTCTTGGAGCAGAAGCTCATATGGGTTAGTCCTTTTGTAACTCTCCTGCAAACCTTACCTTACATGTTTTGCATGTGCTTGAAGAATGCCTTTTGGTATAAAACTATTCATGGATATAAGCAATAGTTTAGTTTACAGACTTTGTTGTGTGATTTTTATTATTTATTATTTGTTAATGCACAATAAGAGGGTGGCTACGCAATTAAATACATATCAATAATATGTTCTTGATAAAATGTTAAAGTAGAATTTGCATGTACTTGCTAAACCTACGACAGTTAAAACTCAGCAAAGCTTCCCGTAGGTTCTTTGAACTGTAACTTTACACATGGTTCTTATTGTAAAAAATCTATCTCCTCTATTTTCAGTTGGTTCTCTGTAAATGATAAAGTGATTTTTGCACGGAATCGGAATGTAGCTCTTTCTTTCATCTGTTATGTCTGATATAAAGAACAGAAGCTTATTTCATTAAAACTTTTCAGCCTGCTTCAGAATCTCTTCATATTTTTCTTCTTCTCTGTCTGGGGGCTTATGCCAGAATAGGCTCTCTGGTAATGTGCATTACATTGTACTGTTTGTCTGACTTTACATTCTGCAATAAATTATGGAACATTTGATTTAGAGTCGAGGCATCTGTTCAGCAAAAACATTTTGGAATCATCAGTTTTCATCATCTTAGGCTATCAATCTCTAGCCAGGAACCCTCTGCTGGTGCCAAAAAGTAATATAATGATTCCGTTAAGAGAGAGCAAGTATTTAGGGAAGACAAAAGACTTATACTGGCAGCAACAACAAAAAGAAGAATTATTATAGACTAACACACAGAATAGTTTGTCTTTTTTTCATTATGTGCATTTGAATTCTCCTGTTTTTTTTAGCTATATAGATAAGATACAATATGTTTACATTTTACAAGTAGATGCAATATTGACTTTTTAATAAATGTATGAGCTGCTTTTCTGAAGCTTGTAGAACACAAAACTATTCGTGTGCTTCCACATAAATACAAATGTCATGAAGGGCAACAAATCAAATTGTAACTAAATAATTTTCCTTAATTATGCATCAGCTTGGGAGTTCTAAGTGGTATCTGTAACAATTTTACTTGAGAAGTGGATCCAAAGTCTAGGTTGTCCAGTATGGACGATGCAGTCTTTACCTTCTACAGCCCTCATTTCCTAAGGGTTTAGGCGCATGGGTACCTGACTGCTAGAATATTGGGATATCAAGGGATTTAGAGGTTTGGGGTCATTATAGAACAGGGATTGCTAGTAATCATAGTCAAGCCAATGACTGGTACACTGTGGATCTAGACAATAAAACATATAGCACCCACAGAACAGGAAAACCTTTAAGGACACATGAAAGAAGGCCGTACAGTAGGCCGCATCCCCAGACTCCGCCGCACAGGAGAAACGCCACACATGGAGTGATGGCAGTAAGGCGTGGTCTGCGCCTCCAATGATGAGAAGGTCCTGGCTAGGGGCGGGACGAGTAGTGATTGACAATCCCTACTCCATTGGACATATTGAGTAGGGATGGGTCTCTGTTATTGGTGGGGAGGAGCTGATTCCTAGAGGGCTATTTAAACTCACAGCACCTATGCCTCATTACTTGATTTTTCAAGTCCCTGCATACCTGTTTGCTGATACCTGTTTGCTGATTCCCCTTTTGGATTTACTGGGCTTTTGACCTCGGCTTGGACTTGTTTATGGACTCTGGTATACTTCTCCTACCCTTGACCTCAGGATTGCTACACGGTACCGTTTATGCCTTTTACTATTCATTGGAATAGTATATTCCTTATATTGCCTGTTTGTCTCTATTGCATATCTGGTGTCTCACTGCGCTACCCTCCAAACCCTGCATACCCTACAAAGCAATCAAGTCAATATGGAGCCTGCAGGAGTCACTGACGCCATATTAACCCTCACACAGATTGCCGTCTTGGCTCATACTATGCAAGGGATGCAAGAGAACCAACAGACGTTGAGGGCTGAAGTGCAAGCCTTACAAGCAGGACCACCAGCAAAAGTACCTGCACCCCTACCAGCTATCGTACCTCCTGTGGTAGAAGCCATGGCTGTCCAAGCACCTGAACCCCAAGTAACTTTACCTGAACGCTTCTCAGGAGACCGCTCTAAGTATAGAACCTTTTATCACGTCATGTGAGTTACTGTTTGTTCTCAAACCAAGAACATATGCTACTGACTTTATTAAAGTGAGGACTGTTATCTCCCTACTCACGGGAGCCCCTATGACCTGGGCTCATCTACAGGTGAATCACCCGTCTCTTCATGATTGGAATGATTTTCGTCAGGCTTTGAATACGCTTTATGATGATCCCCACAGAACCTCCACAGCAGAAACCACATTAAGGTCCCTAAGACAAGGAAGGAGACCAGTTGAGGACTATATATCTGATTTTCGAGGAGTAGCTTTAGAGACCCAGTGGAATGAACCTGCTCTCGTTAATCAATTTTGCCTGGGTCTGTCAGAACACCTGAGGGACGAACTAGCGAGAAAAGGCGTACCAGAGACCATGGAAGACTTGATTCACCTGGTTACTCAGGTGGACCGGCGATTCCGTGAACGACGCCTAGAACGCTCTAATACTACAGGTCCTTTACCTCGTTACACTCCATCTATTACCTCCACCAATGCTCCGGCTCCTGATACCGCTGTGGAACCAATGCAGATCGGACTTGCTCGTGGCCCTTTATCATCCGCTGAAAAAGAGAGAAGGAGGAGCGCTAACCTATGCCTCAATTGTGGTGGTTCGGGTCATACTGCTTACACCTGTCCAGTGCTAGCCTCCAGAGGTAAGCCAACTCCGCCTCCATCTCCTTGTCTATCTTCTGTGTTCCTAGGAAACCTGACCACTCACCTGTCTCTCCCTGTTTCATTACAGTGGGGAGGAAAAAGGATTCATCATAATGCCTTCATAGACTCCGGAGCAAGTGAAAGCTTCATGGGTCTCTCTCTGGCTCAAGCCTTGAACATCCCTACGCAAACCAAGAAGCAACCTTTAACCATTCGCCTTGTGGATGAAAGTCCCATCCAATCAGGACCGGTCACCAAAGAAACTAAACCCATCTCCATCACGGTCGGGACCGGACATCAAAACACCTTTGTTTCAATCTGGCACCCATGTTCCCTATCATATTGGGATTACCCTGGCTTCGCACCCATAACCCCCACATCAATTGGGCCACAGGTGTGGTGTCCTTTTCATCAGACTATTGTATGAAATATTGCCATCCTCCCTTATGCTTGAGATCTGCACACACCAGTTTTTCAGCTGTTTCCAACCCAGCACTTGATAACCTAGAAATACCCGCGCCATATCAGTCCTTCACAAAAGTCTTTGATAAAAAAGAAGCTGAACAACTGCCACCCCACAGGTCATATGACTGCCCAATAGACTTGTTACCTGGTGCTGCAATCCCATTCGGCAGGATATTTCCTTTATCCGAACCAGAACTGAAGGTGTTAAAAGACTATGTGGAGGATAACCTACACAAGGGGTTTATCAGACACTCTACATCACCTGCTGGGGCTGGTATCTTTTTTGTGGGAAAAAACGATGGTGGTGTGAGACCCTGTGTGGACTACCGCGAACTGAACAAAATAATCATCAAAAATAAATATCCGCTTCCTCTGATACCCGAACTAATGGACAGACTTCGTGGGGCAAACATTTATAGTAAAATCGATTTATTGGGAGCCTATAACCTTGTGCGGATGAGAAAAGGTGATGAGTGGAAGACAGCTTTTCGCACACGTTATGGTCACTTTGAGTACAGAGTCATGCCATTTGGACTCTGTAATGCCCCAGCCACATTCCAACACTTCCTACATGACATATTCAGAGACTTATTGGATACATGTGTCATCATTTACCTCGACAACATACTCGTATATTCATCATCCCTTCCAGAACACAGAAAACATGTGGCTCAGGTTCTCACATGTTTACAAGAGAACCATCTCTACGCAAAACTTGAGAAATGCATGTTTGAGATGACCGAGATCGAATACCTTGGGTTCATCATCACACCTGGTCAGATTGAGATGGATCCCAAAAAGGTTGAAGCCATTCTACAATGGCCAACACCTACCTCTGTCAAATCTGTCCAAAGGTTTGTGGGGTTTGCCAACTTTTACAGACGATTCATCGACAGTTTTTCGTGGATAATATAACCCATAACCCAACTGACCAAAAAACTAACACCGTTCCACTGGACTCGGCAAGCTCAACATGCTTTCGAACTCTTAAAACAGAGATTCACTAATGCACCCGTCCTTGTCTTACCTGATCCAGAGAAAGCTTATTTTTTGGAGGTAGATGCCTCTGGGACTGCTGTAGGTGCTGTACTATCCCAAAGATACGGGGAAAAAGAAACTCTACACCCCGTCTCCTTCTACTCCAAATGACTCAGTCCCGCAGAGAGCAACTATTCAGTCGAGGATCGTGAATTGCTTGCCATTAAGATGGCCCTGGAGGAGAGGCATCACTTGCTGGAAGTAGCCCAACACCCTATAATGGTCTTTACGGATCACCGTAATTTAGAGTACCTTCGTACCGCGCGAAGACTATGTCCTAGACAGGCTCGTTAGGCACTCTTCTTCACCCGATTCCAGTTGCATATAACCTACCATCCTTTTACTCGCAACGGGAAAGCAGATGCCTTGTCACACCTATACGGAGATCGCGAAATGACCAAAGGAGAAGGAGACACCATTCTTTCCTCAGGCCATTTTATTTCCCTACAGACATCTATTTTCCAAGATCTCCAAACACATAGCAACTCTCTTCCTCCTGTGGTAAACAAAATCCCTCTGCATTTCGAAAAGGGACTCCTGTATAAGGACAACCTGATCTATGTCCCTCCGCCTGTCAGAGCCAACGTCTTACATGCAGCTCATGATCATCCCTTGGCCGGTCATGGAGGAGTACTAAAGACCTTTTCTTTGCTTAACAGAACCTTCTGGTGGCCTAAGATGAAGCAAGATGTCCTCACTTATGTTCGTTCCTGTGACACCTGTGCCAGGGCAAAAAATCAAGCGACAAGACCCACTGGCCTGCTACAACCTTCAGCAGTACCTACAAGACCATGGGAAGATCGTCTCACGAAGATGGCCCATTTTGTTCCTGTCCGCCACTTACCCACAGCTGCTGAGACGGCTGACCTGTTTATAGCTCACGTTTTTTGTCTGCATGGAGTCTCTCGTTCCATTCTATACGATAGAGGGGTCCAAATTACTTCCAGATTTTGGTCCACCTTTTGCCACGGTCTCCAACTCCAACGATTGTTATCCTCAGCCTACCACCCACAATCCAACGGACAGACTGAGAGGGTTAATCAAGTTTCAGAACAATACCTCCGTTGTTATATTTCCCATCACCAAGACAATTGGTATCATATGCTACCTTTGGCAGAATTTGCCTATAACAATCAAATACACAGTTCCATCGGGATGTCACCCTTCAAAGCCAACTATGGCTATGATCCGTTGTTCCATGTGAACTTACCCCGTTCCTCTACCGTTCCACCAGTCACTGATCACCTCCAACTTCTTCAGCAGGGATTCCTTACCTTACAACGTCATCTTCGGAAGGCGCAAAAGGACTACAAACGACACGAAGATAAAAGGAGAAAACCTGCACCGACATACCAAGTGGGTGATAAGGTGTGGCTTTCATCCTCACACATTAAACTCCCGGGTCCCGCAAAGAAACTCAACCCTAAGTTTTAAGGTCCTTTTGCCATTACGGCGGTGTATGGTTCGACAGCAGTCCGTCTGGAACTACATGGTGCATACACCCTACTTTTCATAGGTCGCTCCTCAAATGATGGGTTCCTGATCCCTATCATAGAAGTCCACAGACTCCTCCACCTCCAATCACCGTACACACTAACACACATGAACACACTCATTCCAACACACACACTCCCTCAAAAACCACTTATATCTACATATTCATCCTTACACACAAACAGAACACATACAGCTCCATGATAACACACAAACACTTAACCTTACACACTCATGCTAACACACACTCCATCTCACACCACTTACACATACACACTCACACATACACATATTTATGTTCAAACACATCTATGCTTCTACATACAAATTGATTAGAGTTGCATGCTGTACCATCTTGTTAAATAATTATAGACTTGCTCAGTTCTTTTTAAAGTGACAGCTTAGTATCCAGTATGGATGGTCATACAGGTTGTTTTGTAATTCATGTAAAATAGAGCGATATGGAATATTAAAACACTGTGAGTGTTCTAGGCTTCTGCTAATTGTTTTTTTAAATAACGATTGGGAGCACATATTTTGTAACTGTGACAGGACCAACCAGGACCCCGACGGGGTACACCCGCCAGATGCTGCTTCCTTCTCCCCATAGCCACCAGAATCCCAACCCTGCCACCAATGTAATGGCACCGACCTGTACCGACAAGGACAGCACGGAGAAATACAAGTTCTGTGTTATTATTAGGGTATGTCTCGGTGCTCGGTAGTATTGCTATGCTACAGTGCCACTGAGATTCCCTGAGTAGCTGCGTTTCCTGCTGTCCTCAACGCTAGTTCCTCCTGCTAATTGAAGTCTCTTTCTTCCCATTCATAATTGTCTGTATTTTATTTGACTTATGTGATTTCATCGATTAATTTTGAGCTCGGCATTGGGTTTTTCTTGCTTTACTCATTTGATTTCCTTACATTTTTTTTTTCCTAATTCATTTTCCTGCCCTTTCGGTTCACACAAAATTCTGAGGTTTTTTTTACTTGGAAACAACATTTGATCCTGAGTCTCTCTCTCACTTGTGTTGTGGGTCTGGGTCTCTCCTTATTTTCAGAGATTCATATGAACCCCAGAATTGGGCAAAATTTCTTAAATGTAAAATTCATAAGGATTTGAATCCAAAAGTTTAACAACAATTTAAGCCTTCACTGAGTTCTGCCTTGTGAGTAGTCAGTATAAGTTGACGTGAATCTTTGTATGAGCAATTCTGATTTTTAAATTTGGACATCTACCTGTCCTTATCTGTTGCATGTTTCCTTTCTTGAATTTTGGCTATTCACAACTATTTTATCTTTCTAGAGACCCTGCACTCACCGTACTTGTGGATGCCACAAATTCTAGCTAACACTAACTCATACATAGACTTTACCTTAATCAATAAATCTGCTACTGCATCGCAGATGATACTCTGTATTCATTCTCTGACCGCAAACCATTAGAAAAGAAAAGGGTTGTGCTTAGAAATTCTTTGTTATCCAAATGTAGAGTCTTAACAGGTTTTGTAAATGATTATACTAAATAAAAAACTTGAGACCTTCATCTTCTAACATTCACTATCTCTTCACATGGCAGGTAAAAGACCACCTAAGAATGCATTATGTTTATTTGTGACATTCATTTTGCTTTTCCAAAACACGCGGAGACAGAAATGCCAGACAAGCTCCACTACTTTTCACAGTCTAACACCTTGGCATATCACATAGTTTGTTTATAAAAGAACATTTATAGAAGCAAAAGAAAAAACACTATATGCTTCTGCATCCCAATTCTGCTCTAGAGAATATCTAGAAATATCTTTTTTTTATTGTATAATGCACAATATCTAATAGCTGGCAAGTTGCCTTCAACACATTTCAAACACTTGTTTTGTGTTGAAATTTTGTAAATAGAAAGACTTAATTGTAAAGCAGGGGTGATTTGGGAGGAAATGTAATGTCCTACTAACAAAAAAGTTTAACACTTTGTTTTTACATATGTGTGCTATATGTTACACTATGATTCTTTTATTGGGTGATAGCATCTATGCTGTAAATATTTTTGTGTATGTGTATAGAATAGTATACTGCTACAAGGCTCTCTTTAGGAAAGAATAATTTGCCTTGGCTACATGCCAGCTGAAGGTATGTGAAAAGTGAGATTGTTTAGAATATCTTAGAACTGTACAAATGTGTGGTACTTTAATATGCCAAATATATGCAGAAAGTAATAATTACTTGTTACTTATTAATTAATAATTCATCTTTACTAGTGTTCTGAGTGCACTTATGTCGTTTTATTGTGCCCTGTTGTTTTGTGCAGGCATAAAATAGAAATAATAAGTACAAATGTAGTTCAATAACATAGTGATTTTAAAGAAACTTATTTCCAGATATGTCATCCATCCTGCCCTATGCATTTAGATCGGGCACAGATAAATCTACTAAAGAGAAACAGAACACTAATGTGGAAAATAGGCTAAAATCCATTAAAGGTAGACATATTTAGAAGAGGAAAATCGTATCTGCTTTAAGAAAAGGCAGCAAATGCTTGACCCAAAAGAAAACATGCAGTTAAGGTGAGCATGCAGATTAGGGAAACAGAAGCGGTAATGGTGCTCTATTGGAGGTAGGCAGGGCCGGACTGGGGCAGAAAAGCAGCCCTGGAAACATTTGGAGACCAGCCCCATATAGCTTATCTAACGGCCGAGCTCTTATTTTGCCATACAAATAACTATACAACATTATTTTTATCACATTATTTGTATTAAAATAAAATGAATAACGGTGCTTTTAATAGATATATGGATAAATAAAGTATATAAAGTGAATATAAAAAAATAGCTGCCAGCACAATAACCCCTATGTGACAGTAAAACAAACAAAAGATAAATACACGGAGCGCTGCACTTTATTTATCTTTTATTTCCTTTTATTTGCCAACCTGCCCCTCCCAGTTATGAACATCTGCCCCTAGATATGCCCTACACCCCCCTATATGCCACTCTGCCTCCCTGATATGCCTTATACCCTCCTATATGCCACTCTGCCCCCATGATATGCCCTTTAATGCCCTATATTCCCACAGAAACCCGAGGGGCTATATGTATAACTGTAAGCAAAATATACACATACAGTCTTCTAAGTAGGTGCCAACCTGCCAACTCTCTCATGGCAATTGTAACGGTGTACGATGTTTTACTAGATCTCCTCTAATTCCTGCTCTAGTAATATATACTATATATATATATATATATATATATATATATATATAGATATATATATATATCTTAAACTGTATAATTTTAGGGATCTTATACATATACTAGTAATGCATTTATTGGCACAAATGAAAATAGCAAAAGGCAGCCGATGGTTAACACAGTACTGAAGGCAGTTCAAGAGGTGTAGTAAAACTTTAGCAATGTTCTCATACAATAGCCATCAATCTCAGCAGTTCCACCATCTGTTAATGGGTGCACTTGCCATTTAGCACAAGCCCTGAAGATAAACATTAATCTAATCTACCTCTCGGGAAACAATCCACAGTGAACATTAGGCACATGCTCAATGCTACAAAAAGGAAGATGACTGTAGGCTTTATTGTTTTTGCTGGCTACATGTGAGCCCAGCCTTGTGTACAGAAGTACAAAAGTGAAGCAATTGTGGATTTTTTTCTTATTTTATCTTTTTTAAGTTGCAGAATATATATAAAATATATAATATGATTATATATTTTATATACAATATTCTTTGTGGGGGGGAATTAAGGTTGCATGTGCAATCTGCCTCAGCCCTTTCTGTGCTTCCATTATCGGCTTTCTTTGCAGTCCTTTTTAAAATATGTATGTTTCATAGTACTGGGTATTATGTCAATTCCATTCAGGGATGTTTGTTACAATTAATAGCTGCAAAGGGAAATCTACTCTAAAAGATAAGAATTCATAATATCTTTTATTATTAGACCAAATATTTTGCCAGAAAAATGGCAAAAATTGATCCCTCAAAGTCTCAAAGGTGCAGTAGCAGCAGGGAAATGGGAAGGCACTGGCAGACAGATACACTGGCAAATGCTATGGGACAAAATTTGGATCATATTTATGAATTAATCCCTCAGGCATTAGGAAGGTGATAGAGCAGCAGCAGTAAAGTAATAAGCAAGCATTTAATAAACATAAAAATTCAATGCAGTCTAATCAGCATCATTTTAAACAAACAGAGCAAATTTTTCTTCTAAGAGTCTAATTGGCATAATTATAAATAACAAAACCTAGGTTTATCAGATTGGGTGTTTAAGATAAGATACAGTCAATGAAATTAATTATTCCATGGTCATGGAAAGAATGCCCTCATTAAAGGACTAATGGGGAAAAGATCCAATGCTTGACAGGAAAGATTTAATTAGCTACTTCTCAATGGGGTTATAGAGACTTAATGCATACAAGACTGAATTTCATTAACAAAAATATAGTATAGGGAATGTTTGAACTGTTAATGCAACTACTTAAGAAATATATACATTGGGTTTAATATATAAATAATGCTATAGCATATAATGCTTTTTTCATGAACTGTTGCCTTTTTGTGATATTTTTTTCCATCTATTTCTTGTGCACCACTTCTTTTCCTCCTCATGAGCCTATAATACATCCCTCTTGTTTATCTCCCTATTATAACTAATTTCTTTCATTTCTGTTTTTTATGTCTTTGTCTTCAGCGCCATGTTCCAGTTAATTTGTGTTACTAACATGAGCTCGCACTTTGGTAGCATCTAGCTGACAGGTATTTTGAAGTATTCATATGTAAAAACATTATAAGATTAGGCAAATATGTAGGTAATGGGAGTATAGAGCTGTCCCTAATTAACATTTTTAGCATCTTCTCAATAATTGGTGACTTTTTAGTTTCTAGTTACTGTTAGGTTAGGCCTAAGACTGCTTAGGACAAGGGTACAATTGCCAGAAAATATTTCTATATCTTCTTTCTGGTGGTAGAAACTGCTTTTTTATTCTTCATTTTTTTCAATGTTCATTTCTTCTACCTTTTCTCCTGACACATACTCATACCTGGGAACTCTCTGGGTTTGACCCAGAGATTGCCGGGTGAGCGCTGCTCAAGACCCGAATCCTCCGGGTCACAGGAGCGGGGTCTTGACACGCCTCGCTCCCCGCCCATTTTTTCATTTGCATGGGGGTGTTCCCCTGAAGTCAGTGGGGCCGCCCACCGACGTCAGCAGGAATGCCCTCGACATCAGCGGGAATTCCCCCAATGTCAGCAGGACCGCCCACTGACATCAGCGGGACCGACATCAGCGGGAATGCCCGCTGACATCAGTGTGCAGTCCTGACCGCGTCCCGCAAGGGAAGGCTCCGGGTAGCCGGAACCGAGAAGTTCCCAGGGATGCACATACTTATACCGAATTTCTCACACACAGGAGATTAAACTACCATAGGTGGCCCATACATAAACATAAGCATTTATTATATACTAGTATCCCTTACGAAAAAATTACTGCAGTTTTTCTGAAGTAATACAGTACAGTGAAGTACAAATGCAGTAAAAGTGCAGTAAATGTGCAGTAATACTGCAGTAAAAGTGCAGTATTGCAGTTTTTTCATGTCCAAAAAACTGCAGTATTACTTCAGAAAAACTGCAGTAATTTTTTTGTAAAGGATCATCTGCTCTAAAATCGTAATAATACCGTCTGTTATCCATCTTTATTTGTTGAATCTGGTGGTTCTGGGAGCTTTGCAAGAGACAGTCAGGAGAAAGAATTAGCTATACTAGTCTGACCAAAAACTGCTACAGATGATAGCCTTATTGAGCCGAAATAGTAGTTTAGTGCTAAATTATATACAGTATATTAAAAGAACTTGAGTATATTTTAAGATAGTGTTGTAATTTATGTAATAAAGTATTTATTCTACATTTTACATCCGTTTTTATATTATATTGATTTACATATACTCCATACACTCTGCTGGATCCACTCTGCTGTTCATCACCTTAAAGGGGGAGGACTGCCCTAAGTCAGTACAGTGTTCTTTATCCCTAGAGCCAGGTTACAGGCTCTAGGGAAGGTGAGACGCTAACTGTAGCCACCTTTTTTCTGTTTCTTTTCTGATGTGTTGCAATACTGCTCTATGTGATTTTATCCATTTGTAGATATCTCCATTCAAGTACAATTGGATGTGTGATCCCTAATCCCCACCACACGTTGATGATTTGAGTCAGTCTTTTTCTGACTCATTAGAATGTGAGTTTTTTTATACATTTTTTTTTTAAAAAAATGCTATATTTTATCATACAGAGTGCACTATTATCCTTTTTTTTCCTGTCATTTATTCTACATAACCCATTGGGGTGAGTTACGTTTATATTTACTTCTGTTGCACCACCAATACCTGTCTTTTATATACAGTATATCACCAAAACAAGATAGTGAGACAAACAGGACATGCTATAAATAATTTTATTAAGTAAATTAAAAGGTGCCAAGAGCTGTGTGGGTTACAATTTCACTTTAAATTAACATATATACTGTAGTACTTGAATTTAAAAAAAAACCTCAATATGAACATGTGTTATATAAATCTTTTAGAATTGTTATAACCATTATTTTATTTTTATTATTATTATAGTGAAATAAAAGTTTGTATTTTTATTGGGACATGTTCACATTCACAGTACATTGTACCTTTTGGATTCACAGCTCATACGTTTTTTTGTGGTTCTCTTGAGAGTGATTTTGGTTTATAACAAATAAATAGATGTGTAAATAGATCCGCAGGTCTGCTTATGACGCATAAATCTCTCCCTAGCTCAAAAGAAGTCTACAGTTATATAAGCTTTTGAAAAAAAATTATAATCACTCTCTTGCTTTGATCTGAGATGTCAATCGGCAGTTTTATTCTAGTTAAGTTAATAAAGTGAGCAAAAAATGGCAATGGGAAAACACAAGTGTTTGAGAAATAGTCTTACATTGACTTTTGGCTGCACCTTTATAAATGAGACTTGATAACTGAGAATGAAATGTGACTATGAAAAAAAAATTTCAATGCATTCCGTCTGATAAGATCACCTAAGCATTTGTCTTTTTTTGGCTGTCCTCTATTCATCTGTTTGGTAGTGTATTCTGCATACAAATAGAAAAGGTACCATAAACATAGTTCTTATTCTTGCTTCAGGAACAAAAAAATAATCACAAGTTCAGTAAAACTATGTACTAACTTTTGATACATATAAAATGGTCAATTCTTAACCTCATTTGCACTTGCTTGATAGTCAAAGTTGCTGGGGTATACTAAACTTTACCAACCCCTTTCCCTCTTTGGGAAATTACTGTTAAGGAACTGCTCCTACCATAATCTTGTTTGCAGTCAGCTTTGAAAAAGTAAAAGTATCTGTTGTGTAGAAGAAACTGTTGCTTCTACATAAAAAAGGACAGATCAATGTCCCTGCTTCTCTGTTTGCTTCTTGTAGTGCCTTTGAAGGCACATGTATAGGATTCTTTAATCACTTACCATCATTTACAGTATGGGCAGCCTGTGCAGCCACTAAGGAACCTTTTCAAGTTTGTGGAAGGTGACTGAGCCGCAGCACTGATTCTTGTGTTGCCTCTTCATGTTTTCCTTTCTTCTGTCTTTATTTTACTTTCGCTTCTCTCTGCTCTGTTAACCTGTTGTCCAGAAGAGTTCCTCCAACAGGGCTCTCAGTGGCTCAGCCCTCCAAGAGGCCAAAATAATGTTCTGTCTGTATTATTTTACCCCAGTGTGAAGGAAAGCAAGCAACTGAGGGAGGAGCAGGAGAAGTCAGTCTACCCCACCACTGTCTAGATGTAGTCACCCACTGGAACTCCACCATGGACATGATGGAGCGGATCCTAGAACAGCACTGGGCTCTTTACTCTATGTCCTCTGAGCAGAGCCGTTGAGTGTCTAGCCCATGGTGCAGAGGGGGCAGGTGGTGGCAGTCCTGAAGCCATTTAGGGCTGTGACTGAGGACTTAAGCCAAAGGGCTAAGGACAATTTGGCCCTTAAAGATAATTTTAAAAATTGGAGAGACATACTTGTCCATGGGGTGCATGAGATGCAGCACAAACAGGGCAGTAGTGGAAACCACATGTCCTGCAGAGCAGCTGTACTAGATTCACTGGAGCATCATCCATTTAGGCAGCGGCCCATGATACTTTGGTAGGTACTAGTACCCAGACTCCCCAAACTCAGAGTACAGTCTCTGAAATGATAAAAGCCTGTCTTGAGGAACTGTCACTACCTCCTGGTGCTGAACTTCTAGGTTATTGGGACCTTGTTCCCTGATCTCTGGCACCCGGTGGGTGCAATAGCAGCAGATGTGCTAGCCTCCTCTCTAGCCGGTGAACATGTGCGCAATGCATACAGACAACCTCCGCTGCTGCCCAGAAACTTCCGCTGGGGCGTCTACGACGAAGCGCCGGCATCACATGACCTTTCCGGTACTCAGTCATAGAAGCCCTGGCGGAAGTGCCGGGCAGAAGCAGAGGTTGTCAACGCGCATCGCGCAGACACTTACCGGCTGCCCCCACTAGACACCAGGGAGTCTGCAGCATGGGGGACAAGTCTAGGATGCATTGGTAAGTCAGGGAAGGCAGCGTGCCATATAAGGGGGTACATGGCATATCTGGGGGGCAGAATGGCGTATAGGGGGTATAAGGCATATCAGGGAGGCAGAGCGGCAGGCATATAAGGGGGTATAAGGCATATCTGGGGGGCAGAGTGGCATATAGGGGGTATAAGGCATATCTGGGGGACAGAGTGGCAAGACAGATGGCTGAGTGGCCATCTTTTTTTCTAAATCAATATACAAATTATGGGGGGTCGTCTTATAATGAGGGATGCATCAGCCAGTGTATGCTTGCCCAGGCCCAGTGGACCTCTTTGATTGTCCTTACTCTGCAGGAACCTTTTTTTTAAAAAAAAATCTCTATAATATTGTGGTAGAAATGCATCTGCCAGTGTCTGTTTGCCCAGGCCCAGTGCACTACTACTGCTGCTGCTGTTGCTGCTACTGCACCTCTTTGACCGTTCTTTCTCTGGGGGACCTTTTCTTAAAATTTCTATAATAAAAGGGGAGTCCAGTAGGCGTCAGGTACCGAACAGCTGAGCTTCCGTCAAAATGGTAGTGCTTCCGGTGACATCCTCTCCCTTTATCCTCGAATCAGTGGAAAGGACGTCAATGACATTCTCTCAACCCATTGGAGGACATGTTAATAGTTTATTTTTTTCAAATGAATGTTGGTGTGACACCCCCCCCCCTTTGCCTTTAAAACAACAATCTTCTGTGGATTTAGGCAGCCTCAGTTGCTTCTCTATCTCTTCATGTGATGCCAGAAAGATTCAGATGTTCAGATCACTTCCAGGAGTCCTTGTTCCTCTTAACGCCGAAGATTGCTTTCAATAACTTTGGCTGTATATCTGGCATTGTTGTCACACTGTAGAATAAATTTGGGAATAGTTTATTTAAAAACATTCTTAATTTACAGCATTTCCATGTCCGCCAAACATATCTGCACAGTACTGTATATTTAACTCACTTGTACACATGCAATCAACCATTTTTGTCTTAAACCTCTGATATCCAACTTCAAAGTGTAATGCAAACATTTAAATCGCATCTCAATTAAATGCTGCAGTCTATGCCATAAACACATTATATTACCCTTATTTGCATATATGTCACTTATAGTGACACTTGTATGACTGTGGCTTAGACAGACTTTGCAATACATGAGTATGCATATGAAAATGAAAGTGTATAACAGAAATACCATTCATTAATGGATACATGAACTCATGCACTCCATCCATGCAGCATTAACTTATCACAGTGGAAATCCTATATTAAACATCATATTTTATTAATATTTTTATATTGTTATTTATGAGGTTTATACAAAGTTGTAAAATTAATTTCCCTCTAGTATTAGTTAGTCCATCTGTTAGTACTTTTAATTCTGTGAGTCATAAATTTAGTAAAAGATATCCCAGTTTTAACATTTTTGGTTTACTGGATCTATTTGTACATATATTACAAAGACATTAGACGATTTGGCTGTATGTTTTGATAGGCTGTGCAACTGAGTTTAAGTAATTCATTGCTATACAACGATCTATTAGAATAAATGTTGCTTGGATTGCTTAGAGTAATATAACTATAGTAAATTGAAGGGGCTGTTTATTGTCCCTTGCAGCCTCGCCAACAAAGTATGTGAACTACATTGCAAGTACTTTAATAAGCAATATTTTGGGCCACTAAGAACTCAGCTGGTCAGCTGAATTTGACTTACAAGACTTGATTGAGATGTCATGCCCTTGTATGCTATTGTTTGCAAATTAAATCACCCATTCAACAAAATATAAAGTTTTTGCAAAACCATGTGAAAACTTGCATATCCTTGCTTAAAGCACACAAAATGTAATCACAATAACTCACATGCTCTTACAAACACAATAAATATGAATAATAAAGTAACAAAATCAAGCAGCATCCCCTGCACCCTCTATTTATGATGATTGACCCCCTTCATGATTTGCCTTCTATATATATATGAAAACCTCTCATTTCAGGTTCCATAATGAGTGTGTGTTCAGCTACAAAGCAGAATAAATACCCTTCCATTTTAACACTTCATTTGCAATTCTTTTTTCTCCATCCTTGAGTTTGGAGTATGCTCTAATGCACCTTGAGCCTAGGTACAAGCTCAGATGTTGTTCATTCTGCCAGGGCTGGTGAATTAAGCAAGGAATGCATTGCCTCTCATTTTACATGCCACATAAAATGCTCACTCACCTTCCATAGGGCTTTGTGGAGGGCAGGTTGCAAAGATGCAAGCTGCCAAGCTTCTACAGTGGGGCCAAATAATGTTGTTATACGTGACCCCACTAGGAAATGTCTGCCCATGTTTGGACCATCAAGACTGGCCTCAGGTTGGATCGGGTCCTTATCCATGTCCATGTCCATATAGTTATAGTTATATCACCTGAGTTATAATAAAATCTATTTTATTATAACTCAGGTAGAGTTAGAAAGGGTTTCCAAAAAAGTTTTCATTCAGGGCCATTAAAAAGCATCCCTGTCCATACTAAATGAACTACTAATTTAAAACTCTATGGGGATTGTGTACAAAATAACTCTGGTACAAAGGTGCAACAGTGATTCTTTCACGTTGACAGCCAATTAAATAGTCCTTTTGTTCCCATAGAGATAAGGCTTTTCAAACTTTGCACAAGAATCACTCTATAGTTCAAAATGTTTTGTACTAAAATGTACTTTGTGTGAACTGATTACAAAAAAGGGAGGAATTGTAGTATATTGATCTCTAACAATTCATAAGACAAACATTTGACAATTTCCTAAAGGCTCAGTATTGGACTAATTCACACATATTTAGTTGAGCAATGATTTATGTAAATAAATACCAGAACTCTACATCTTTTTATTGCACTGATAATAGAACTAGGGATTAATAGAACTGTCTGATCTGTAGTTTTAATTTTTTTCAACACAAATGAGGAAATGCCATTTACTAGCTAAGCAAAATGAGATAAGAGCAATATTTAAAAATACTGCAAAAAGCCAATTTAAAACAATTGTATTGAAATCATTATTTTGGAAAAGCAACATAGTTTAGCTTTTAGAGTAAGAAACAGTTTACAAAATGAGAATAAAAGCAAATAAAAAACATTTTAAAATACAAGTTTTAATATTGATGGAATATTGATGGAAGGTACCAATCCTTCACCAAGTTTTACTCTCATAATCTTTAATACAAACTTCCTGAAAGTGGGGAAACTTTCACAGCAATATTATCAATACAAGTGTGTTTATGTGTTACCTAGTAGAATTGCCAATAATTTGGTGTATAAGCACATCGATGTATCAAGAGCCATGGGCTTCTAAATACATAAGATAAATGTACCTAATTTAATAGGTTGATGAAGTCACTTACCGTATTTTTGTTGAGGGCAGATGCTTAACCATACATGCTTCTATTATACCTGCTCCACGCTGGTAAGAAGTTAGACAATCTCTATTCCGGAAAATAACTTTGACTGCTGGTTTGCTTGTAAGGAATGCATACAGTGTTCTTGTTTTTTAGTATTTAGTAGGAATGCAACATATTGTAGGCTACAACACAATGAAAACTCTTATGTCAAAAGCTTACAAAATATTTGATTTAAAATGTCTGTGAGGTGAGTGCTTCCCCTTTGGATTTGTTTATATAACCAAAGTTATACACAATCCATAGATCAGCGCACTCACATCAAATAGGTTCTAAACTCTCATAACTATAGTTTTTATTAACCCCTTCAGGACCGGGATTTTGATACTAACGTGTCGCTAAAGGACCAGAGCCGTTTTTGTGTTTTTGCCATGTCTTTCTTCAACTGTAATTTCTCTCTTATCAATTGGTGCACCCACACAAATCATATATTGTTTTTTTCAGCACAAGTAGGGCTTTCATTTGAAATCATATTAAGCTGGGTAGTACATTGTTTTGTTTGAAATAAACTGGAAAAAGTGGGGAAAAAATGAAAAAAAAGCATTTTTTTACAGTTTTGTAAACATACAAATTGTACACACATTGAACCAATGGGAAAAAATTATCCCAAATATATTCATTAAGTTGTCCTGATTTGGAAACCACCCAACATGGCCAGGATTTGTATCTATTTTGACCAGTATAGGGCAAATATTGCAAGGCATGCATTACGTTTTTGAAATGTAATTTTTTTCAAATTTGGCATGGTAGTCTAATAACTGCAATAGTTGTCACAGATACTGATTATCCCCCCAAAATTATATGTTTATGAACAGTAGATAAGTCAAGGTGTACAACTAGGGTCATTTTGACACTTTTCAAACAGGGATTTTATCGCCAATTGCTGCCAAATTTTGAGGTATTTTTATATTTTTTAGTTTTTTTGCATATGTTGCAATGTTGCTTTAGATTTTATATTATATTTTGTATAGAATATGTGCAACTGCAGAACAAAACACCAAATTGTGTTCACCAACATCCCCCGGTTCCAACAAGGCCTCACATGCATGGTTCATGCATTTTTTGAGGAAGCTATGAGGGCAAAACTGGAACATGCGCATTTTAGTTTTCAAATTTGGAATTTTCAGAAATTGGTTTGCTGAGCCCATATCCCATTTGGGACATTTTGGAAGCCCCCCACTGTAAATTACCCCATAAAAGTATATATTTATGAACAGTAGACGAGTCAAGGTGTTCAACTAGGGTAGTTTTGACAGTTTTCAGCCAGCCATTTCTTCACTGATGTCTGCCAAACTTCACAGGGAAATTATTTTATTGCATTTTTAACGCATACATTTCAATGTTGCACTGAATTTCTTGCACAGCATAAGTGCAACAGTGGAAGAAAACACCACATTTTGTTCACCAACATCCCATGATTCCAACAAGTCCTCACATGCATGGTTCATGCATTTTTTGAGGAAGCTATGAGGGCAAAACTGGAACATGTGCATTTACATTTTTTTAAATATATTTTTTTATCAGATTACTTGTAAGTGACAGGTTTAGGCCGCTGACATCAATCAGGGAGACGATCAATAATCAGCGACTTAAAATGTCACCGACAAGTGATCAGGTAATAATTATGATTTTTTTATTAATTAATAATTTGTGTTTTTTCATAATTACCCTAGATGACCCCTCTCTCTTTGTAGAGCAGGGTCATCCATGGGCTGCCATAATGATCCGATCACTCCTATTGGCTAGGAGCGATCTGATCAGCCCAGCCCAGCATTTGACCTGGAAGCACCCTGGACTTTCAGGTCAGTGCTGTTATTTTTTTTTATTATTATTATTTTATTAATTATTTATTTATTTATTTTTATTTTTCTTTATTATTATTATTTTTTAATTTTTTTTTAACTCTTTCAATGCTGATGCTCCATTGAAGCACAGCATTGACTGATATTTAGTCCCCACAAGCTTGTGGGGACTAATATTAACCCCTGCAATGCTGCGATGGGGGGGTCATACACAATCGCAGCATTGAAGGGGTTAATTGAGGAAGGGGGGGGTAGGGGTTAACTGAGCAAGGGAGGGGGTGGGGGGGATGGTCTCCACACTCATGTGGAGACCAAAGAACCCTGTCTCCCTGTCCCTGAAGCTGCCTCTGGCAGCTGGGACACAATCTCCAATAGACTGGAGATTGTAGGGGAGGAGTCTCTCTGATCAGTCCTACAGGACTGATCAGAGGACTTCTGGGGGGTCGTTTTTGCTGTTGCTGGTCTGCCTGGGCTTCCAGGCAGACCACCAGCAGCAGAGCCCCTACAAGACGGCAATTAACCCCTTCAATGCCGCGATCGCGGCATTGAAGGGGTTAACGCTGCACTGACGCTCTCATGGAGCGATCAGGCAGCAGGGGGGTGTTGGATCAGGTCCCCACACTTGTGTGGGGACCCACTCAACACCCCCCCCTTCCCTGAAGCTGCCTGTGGCAGCTGAAACCGCGATTGCAGATTTTTCTGCAATCGCTGTTTCTGCCTACAAAATCACTCCGTGGGAGTGATCGTAGGCTTGGGGGCGTGTTTAGACAGGCTGTGCTGTCTGCCCAGGAGTCCTGGGCAGACAGCAGCAGCAGCGCCCCCACGATCACCGCGATTGTGGTGATGTGGGGGCGTTTTTTGGAGGAGACGTACCTGGTACGTCCCGGTCTACCGGTGACTGTTAACCAGGAAGTACCAGGTACGTCCCGGTACGGAAGGGGTTAAAGCTACTTAAAAACACCTTTCTAATATAACAAGTGGTGGGCATGGCATAATATGGCCATATGATGTAACTAAACCTCCAATTTTGTTATATTAGAAAAATGTTTTTAAGTCGCTTTAATAAAAACTATAGTTATGAGAGTTTAGAACCTATTTGATGTAACTGTGCTGATCTATGGATTGTGTATAACTTTGGTCTTCAGCACCACCCCCTTATAATTAATGGTAGTTCAGGGCTTTTGGATTTGTTTGTATTTGAAGCTGTGAGCAGGCTTTTGGTTTAGCATCCCACCCACCACAGGTGCTCCATTAATGGGGTCCTTAGAAACCTAGAAATTGCAGAAACTAGAGCTATAAGAGTTTATAACCTATTTGATGTGAGTGTGCTGATCTATGGATTATATATATATATATATATATATGTATATATATATATATATATATATACATACACCATTCACATTATGACCACTGCCAGGCGAAGTGAATAACACTGATAATTTTATTATTATGGCACCCGTCAGTGGGTGGGATATATTAGGCAGCAAGTGAACATTTCATTCTCAAAGTTGATGTGCTAGAAGCAGGAAAAATGGGCAAGTGTAAGGATCTGAGCAACTTTGACAAGGGCAATTGTGATGGCTAGATGACTGGGTCAGAGCATCTCCAAAACTGCAACTCTTGTGGGGTCTGTAGTGGTCAGTAGGAAGGAAAGTGGTCCAAGGAAGGAAAACCAGTGAACCAGCAACAGGGTCATGGGCGGCCAAGGCTCATTGATGCACGTGGGGGACGAAGGCTGGCCCATGTGGTCAAATCCAACCAGGAGCTACTGTAGCTCAAATTGCTGAAAAGGTTAATGGTGGTTCTGATAGAAAGGTGTCAGAACAGT
Organism: Spea bombifrons; assembly: GCF_027358695.1. Taxonomy (NCBI): domain Eukaryota; kingdom Metazoa; phylum Chordata; class Amphibia; order Anura; family Pelobatidae; genus Spea; species Spea bombifrons. The sequence goes on along the minus strand of NC_071090.1, from coordinate 68,471,220 downwards.
TTGTTGAGTATGGGACTGCATAGCCGCAGACCAGTCAGGGTGCCCATGCTGACGCCTGTTCACTCCCGAGAGTACCTACAATGGACAGATGAGCATAAGAACTGGACTATGGACCAATAGTGGCCAAGTCTGATGAATTACATTTTCTTTAACCTCACGTGGATGGCTGGGTGCGTATGTGTCCCTTACCTGAAGAACACATGACACCAGGGTACATTATGGGGAGAAGGCAAGCTGGCAGAGGCAATGTTCTGCTGGGAAATCTTGAGTTATTTCATTCATGTGGATGTTACTTTGACACATACCACCTACCTAAGCATTGTTGCAGATCGGGTACACCTTTTCATGAACACGGTATTCCCTGATGGTATTGGCCTCTTTCAGCAGGACAATGCGCCCTGCCACAAAGCAAAAGTGGTATAGGAATGGTTTGAGAAACACAACGAGCTCAAATTGTTGACTTGAAATCCAAATTCCTCAGATCTCAATTCAATCGAGCATCTGTGGGATGTGCTGGACAAAGCATGGAGGTCCCACCTCGCAACTTACAGGATTTAAAGGCCCCTAGACTTATATGCGAGGTCGTCTTATAATCAGACCTCAAATAGAGGTCCCCCCATAGTGCTGCAGGGGACCTGGATCCTCCTCTCTTGCAACCTCTGCTGTTGCTGGCACTTCCTCTGGGGCTTCTAAGACCGAGCACCGGCATGACATGACCTTCCAGTGCTCCATCATAGAAGCCCCAGCGAAAGTGCCCGGCAGAAGCGGAGGTTGTCTGCACGCATAGCACAGAGATGCCAGAGATGAATATCCCTGCAGCATTGCAGGGGACCTGGATCCTCCTCTCTGGCAGCCAGTGAACACCTGTGCGATGCACGCAGAAACCTCCGCTTCCGCCTGGCACTTCCGCTGGAGCTTCTATGATGGAGCACATGGGGGGGTCGTCTTATAATCAGGATCTTCCTATAATCGAGCAAATACTGTATATATGAGCAGAAACACTGTTACCATAATAACTGTTAATTGTGTGATGTCTGTGCATGATGCCTAAATGGTGTGTGTGTGTTTGTATATAACAATACATGTTGATTATTATATGCTTTTGCTGAAACAAAACAAAGTCACAAAAAAGGTCCCTAGAGTCATACTACAATACTCATAACACATACTCACCTTCAGTGAGAAATAGTCTATTTTAACATTTTGTAAATATTTATACTTTCCCTTAATGGAAGCAACTATTAAGTAAACAAGAATAAAAACATTATTATTTTGACCAGTTAATGGAAAAGTTGTGCTGTTCATCAAATTTTAGGTATAGAGAGAGATTAAATCACCAATGTTTCATTGTTTTCATTTGTACTTGACCTTTTTATTTTAATAACATCACACTATTTTCTGAAATTATAGAAAAGACATTTTAAGGAATAGAATGACTTGTTCAAGCATTGGTTGGTTATTAGAGAAACAGGTCGACTGAGCATCTTGGTTGTTAAGTCTGGGTTAAGTTGATCATTTTTATTTTTTCAAATAAAATGGTTTAGTGAGCTGCATATATATAAATTGTATTTATGTTTCTCATAATTCAGTATTTTGTAGAAATATGATGTATTTAAGGAAAAATACCTAAATGCTTGTCAGATATATTGATGGACATACAGTATATGCATCAGTGTATCTCAGGGTTCCTTCTGATCTTGATCTACCCACAGTTACCACCATGGGTATGCACAGTGGACATTAGGATATGAGTGAGGTGGGGCAGAAAGGTAAATGTCCCTGGGATTATTTTACAAGGAGGCAATATTGACCCCTGAATGGACATTGATGGTATGCAGCCAGAGCTTTGTGGGCTCACTGCTGCATGTATGTCTGAATCAGCCTATAGAGGGGCAGCCGTGACCACTATGATTGGACCTTGGCTTTATTTCCCTCCCGGTGTAAGCAACATATTTTCTGCTGACGTTATTGTGGGCTGTACAATACTTTCACACACTGATACCCACTAAACATTTTAGGTTCCTGTAAAAGAGAGAAACCCAGGGAGGAGAGAGAGAGGTAGAGCAATCTGGGCCCAGATAAGGGAATGTGCTTTCTAAAGAGGGACCCTTGGGAGGTATGTGACTTTTGGGGCAAACAATTTCTGGAGAAAACCCCCCACAAAACATGTAATCATTTAACCGATAAAATTGTGTGTTTTTATAAAAGCCTAAGTCAATTTGTAATCCTTGATTGACACTGGCTAATATTACCTTTCACAGTTGTCTCACTTAATATAACAACATAAAAACACGCTATGATGATGGTACCTAAATGGTTTTGAGTCAAATACAGCTAGAATAGAAACAATGTATTTTTTAGAATGTTTGCGTTAACCACATAGGAAATATACTCATGGTGTCTTAAATATGATTCTGAGAATGTAAAAGCATTTAGACCACAACATTGCGCGAACAAACATTTTATGGCCAATTTTAAATGCTTCTGTCTGCTGCGACAAGTTCACTGGTCAGTGAAATTAGAAAGCTCAGGTGGTAGGTAAAATATCATAAGATTACCAGATGCCAATAAAAAATGGTATGCTCTTTATAGCTAAGAAAAGTTCAGAATAATCTGTCAGAAAAGACGAAATGTCATCCGCCATAAGTGACACATAACCCTTTTGATGTTGGTAAAGTAAAGTATGTTAACACATTTCTTTGGAGCATAAAGTGTTAACCTATATTCAGGCTAATGATTCCTTGATGTTACCTGAAAGGAAAAGGTTTTATAGTAACTGATCGCACATTAAATCCATTAGTTAGAGATGATTTAAACAGTAATTAAATAAAGGTTTTTACCAGTTACATTAAAGAAATGATAATTAACATTTCTGAATTTAGCTTAAAAGTTTAAATGTCTCAAGCTTTAGTCATGATAAATGCATTATAAATGATAGATGTGCTTGTTAGAGAAGTAGAAATGTTGGAGATTTGCATTTTTATAAACTCATTTTGGATTAAAGGGTTTCTTAAGTAATGGAAACTAACTACACAAAGTGTAGAACTTTTTGGAAAAAGTGAAAATGAGAGAAGTGTTTGCACTTTTCCCTGTTTTCCTTTGTGCCTCTCATTTGATTAGATCTACTTGATGTGTTGACCCAGAGTTATACTTACTAGGGTTCAACCAATGAATGAAAAACAATGGTGTATTTTTTATCCCATTTTTGTATAAATTCTGATGTAGACTTGTAAAATATGATCAGCCAGCAGGGGCAACCCCTTAGTTGATATGGTGATTACACAAGGTTTAATACCAGAATTGTGCATATCCACCATTGTTTTTAGTCTCACATGATGCCTTGAGATAATTTAAAAAAAAAACATTATTGTAGATTATCCTTTGTAACGTATTAATTGTGATTGAAAATGTACCATTTAAAGTGTTCTTCTATGGCAGTCTATAAATTGTAGAAGTTGGATAGAGTCAATGCTGGCTATAGATTGCAACAGAGAAAAATAGATGAAAGCAATGATACATTTAATTTTTTTTCCATTGCAATCTATGTGAAATGTGCTATTCAATTACTTGTGATGGGTATATCCACAGTATTTAATCGAGCCCACTGTGCCTGTACCCAGAATGTACTTTTCTATTCATGTTACTGAAGACTACAGTTCTCTGACTGTACAGTGTTCATGAAATATTGCAGCCTTTATTCATGTTCAGAAATCATGTTTATATGCTAGGACGTAATACTTGACATTATATTTCTCCTGCTTTAATTATTATTACTTTCACCAATAACATTTGTAGTTATCACCCTTCATTTGACTATAAAGAACTTTTTATTTTTTTTCACATAGAACATAATGGGTTTACCCACGGTATGTTTGCCTTTGTGTGGGCTTGTTGCCACTGGATCATAGACTAGAGGGTTGTCTCAGGTATCTGATTGGTGAGTGGAAGAGCCATCCAAAGACTTTGTTCGCATGACAAAGCCAATCTGCACTTTTCTTCCTGAGAGACGCAAACCATATAAACATATAGAACGGTGACCAAATGCCTCTAGTAAAATACCATGTGTTTTCTGCTCTCCAGTACTGGTAGGCTGCGAAACAGTCCCAAATGAGACATAGGCCTAAAATGTTCAAATTTCACATTTGCCAAAGGGAGTATGCTTTTGACAAAAAATTATTCAGCTATACCTATAGTTTATAGAAATTTCCCACACAAATAACGTTATTGTTTTTTGTATTGGCATTGCCTAGCAGGCACATCTCATTTTAGACCTACAATAGTATACATTTTTGAAAAGTAGACTAAGAACAAAAATTTTCATATATTTTTCTCTTTTTTTTTAATAAGAAATGTAAAACATTATCCACGCTCACCAGGAAACATGTGGTAATTTTGGAAGCAAATGCTGTTCCTTATGCCTTTTTTCTAGCAGAGCCTGTGGATTATTTTTGGAGGCAGATGGTGGAATCCTCCCTGGGAAATCTTTGCCACAGAGTCTGGGAATATGTTCAGGATGCAAAAGAGCAGGGTTAGGGGGCTATTCAAAAAGATGATCTCGGATGACCTTCTGCAGGACCTGAAGGCCTACCATTTTATATAATACAAAGGAATTAAACATTGCCATTTGTATTGGAAATTTTCCAAAAACGTTCTTATTCCAAATTGTTGCAGTTAACCAAATATGGTTTCAAGCACTGGTCAATCAAGTCAACATCACCCATGTGCTTTTTGTAGTCTGCTATGTACTTTGGTCTAGTAACATTTGTCCATCTAACACATATTGTCTCAATTGACTCATTGTATACCATGGACAACATACACGCATACCTTGCAGCCATCACAGAACCCTGACTTATCCTGCCCTGCACCAGCTGCTTTAGGAAACCTTTAAGGTGTTTCTGTTTCTATGGTCTCAAACAATAGACTCTGTGGGAATAGTTGTCCATGTACACACATCCTTCCCCTCGTAAACCTGAAAGGAGAAGCTGTACCCCGTTTCACTTTCACAGAGCTTGTACGTCAATTGAAGCACAGCATCAGATTCAATTGACATAATTCCTACTAAAATGCAGAAGATATAGTCGACAAATCATCAAGGCTTCAGCCTTTAAGTAGTTTAATGGTGAGCGAATTCACCCTTTCAGGTATGACGTATAACACTATACAGCTGATCTTCATAGTCTTGTACTGGCCTCACACAGCATCTCAAAATAAAGTGCATCCGAAATGGAATTGTCAAGCTCACAAGTTCTCAATAATATTCGGTTTTAAGATGCTCAATCATATAGCATCCGGTTCCTCTACCCAAGTCATTAAATTCAAGAAAGTGCCAAATGTTCTTTACTTGCTAATCAAGAGAGGTGAAAAAGTTTCACCACACTGGCTTCTTCTGGCAGGGCAATTAGCTGGGTTGTGGGGAAAGGGGCAAATACATTTGAGGGGATTCCACAGAATCCCCCATGCATTTGGAAAATAGACAACACAAAACTTTAAGGCACCACACATTTATCAAATGCATTAAGGTGCAAATTATAGCTTGAATGGAGTATGACGGCTGGCAAGCTAACAAACCAACAATGTGTAAAAGGCATAATGGCAAACTTGAAACAATTTTTCAACTTCTTAACATGTGAAAAAATTAAATATACCGTATTAGAATGTATATAGCTTAGAATAATAGCTGTGATTTACTGCCTTTCATATACACCTGTTTTCTTAATACTACACTTGGGTCTAGGCTTAAATGAAAAGAACAATTACTGTATGATATTTCTAAGAACCTATACTATAGACCACAGAAGGCTTATGATAGTTTATCTTCCTGCGTATTCCTTTATCTCAAGATTAATCCTTTTCTTAATCTATATTGAAACCAGTTGATGGGTAGCGATTAAGACTGAATCTCACACTGGGCACCTATGATTATCCCACTTGACCCCAAGATTTTCATTTTTCTGTAGTTAAGCATAAATCATTGAAGAAATAACCCATGAGTTTCTTTTACATAATACAATGACACATGACACGATAACACAACGTGAACTGAGCATTTGCAGTTGTTAAACAGGTTCTATGACTCCATTATACCTTAGATGCTAAATGAGATGAGATTTGCTTACTTAAAACATTTACCTAATTGACTTAATTTGTGGTAACATGATCACTTCCTATATATGCTATGTCTAAATGTGTTCTAAAAATATGCCAAGCATATAAGTCAAACTCTCATTGTAAAAGTTGCTACAAAAACATCCCCATTCTTTTACAACATATATTGGACCCAAACTAATTCTAAATGCGTTACTTTCAAGTTTCTTGCCCTGCAAATTAAGTTATAACACAATTGTTAACACAAAATATCAACAAATATGTATCACTGTTTGTACATAGCATATAGAAATTAGCTCTGTATTGTTATATTTGCATAGTATTATTGGATGGTTAATGGATCCCCTAGTGAAAGAAGACACTTTTCAAAACCTTTACTCCCAGCATGGAAACATTTATGGCCACTGCTCAAAATAATTTTGGCTGCAATGCAGCAAAGAAATAAAAAAGCTTAACTGTTCATGCATTCATTACTGATGTGAAGTATCACAGTCTTATTGTTCTTGGAAAAAACAATGTCATCTGCTGAAATGTTACTATTTCAACATTGCTAATTGGATATAATCGTATATGAACTGTAGCCCATAAACACTTGTGTGTGTATGTATGTATGTATGTATTCCCTTTAATAAATAATACATACACTCACACACATACCATCACGCAAACTCTCTCCAACACAATACACTAACACACACGCTCACCAACTCAAATAATATACACTTACACACAGAGCCGGCCTTAGGTGTTCTGGCGCCCTGTGCGGTCTACTCCTCTGGCGCCCTCCCCCCCATCCCAAAAAAAGAAAGGAATAAAAACTTGTAACAAAACTTGTAACAAAACCCCAATCACTATATACTACGCCAAACATTGATGTGGTGTAGGCCTACCACTTCATTGTCTGGCTTAGTAGTAGGGATTCACCGAAACGAATTCTGGACTGAAACCGAAAGTGCAGCATTTACCTGGCCAAAACCAAATATGACCCCCCCCACACCATAAAAAAATCTAACACTTTTATTTAAAGTAAGTAACACACCAAAATAGGACAAAACAATTAAATAACAATAATATATATATCTATATATATATATATATATATATATAATTAACAGCAATCACATTCCTATCATGCCCAGGCATACCCAGATTCCAGGATGTACTTGCAGACTTGGCATGATAGGAGTATGATTGCCCTATCTACCCCTTCTCACTCCCTTCTCCCTATCTACCCCCTTTCCCCTGTCTCACTCCCTTCTCCCTATCTATCCCCTCCTAACTATCTACCCTTTCCATCTTTGAAGTTCACTTACCTTTCAGGAGTCCTGCGGTGGGGGTGCAAGGCCTCTGCCTCCCAGCTCTGCCACTGTATGGAACAGTATAGAATGATGGGAGTTATGATGTACTTTTAGAGCATAATTAGATCATGAAAAAGACATTGGAAATGGTACAGCATAACACCCATCACTCTCACACATTTACCAATCCACACGCATACCAATCCACACGCATACCAATCCACACGCATACCAATCCACACGTATACCAATCCACACGCACACCAATCCACACGTACACCAATCCACACGTATACACTAATCCACACATATATACCAATCCACACATATACTAATCCACACACATACCAATCCACACACATACCAATCACATACCAATCCACACGTATACCAATCCACACGTATACACTAATCCACACATATACCAATCCACACTTACCAATCCACACATATACACTAATCCACACATATATACCAATCCACACATATACTAATCCACACACATACCAATCCACACATACTAATCCACACATATACCAATCCACACATATACCAATCCACACATTTACCAATCCACACATTTACCAATCCACACATATACCAATCCACACATATACCAATCCACACACACTAATCCACACATATACCAATCCACACATACACTAATCCACACATACACCAATCCACACATACACCAATCCACTCTCACTGAATGCTTTCCTACCTTTCTCTTTTCTCCTTACAGCTCCTTTTCCTTCTCTTCGCTCCTCTTCTTCAGTTCTTCTGTCTTCTTCTGGGTCAGAGGGCACGGACAGCGGTGGGCGCGGCTTCAGTGTTGTGCGCCGGGATCTGACAACAAACCCCGGCGCACAGCAGCTGTTGCCACGCGGATCACAAGGGAACGGTATCGGAGGTCTTTAACAGACCTCCGGCTCCCTTGAGTGATTTTAAGCCAGGTTAAAGGGAGATCCTTGAACCGGCTTAAAATCACTCAAGGGAGCCAGAGGTCTGTTAAAGACCTCCGATACCGCTCCCTTGCAAGCCTGCTCCTCCAGCGGCGGACATTACTGTCCGTCTCTGGAGGGGTGCCGGGTGCCCCCCTGATGAGCTGCACCCGGTGCGGACCACCCCCCCGCTAGGTACGCTGCTGGCGGCAGCGGTACGCTACAGTGGCGTCGGACCCCGCGGCGGCGCCCCCTGGAGTGTGGCGCCGTGTGCGGTCGCACAGGTCGCACACCCCAAAGGCCGGCCCTGCTTACACGTGCATACACATCTATTACACTCACATGCATTAAACACACTCTAACACCATATACTTATACATACACTTACTCTCTCTCACACATCTGCTTATCTTTTCTTATCTGCTTCTCCATCTATAATGCAGTTCACGCAGCTCTCCTTCTTATCTTACATGCAGATCCTCTATCTTTAGTGCAGCTTACACTCTCCTTGCAAGCTGCTGCTTTGCTGCAGTTGCTATCTCGGGGTCACATTATGCATCTTATGTGACCCCCGTTGGGCTTCTGTGTTACTAGGGCATTTGGGTGCTGTGTACCCAATTTACAATGCTCCTGAGACTAAGTAATTTCTTAATCTCTGACTCCACCCCATTTATGTTCAACTGTCAGTAAACTGCAAAGTATGGCAGTAAGAGCACATGTAAATTACAGAAATACATAAAGATTGGCCAGTCTGTGTAACACATAGAAGCCGACAGAGCTGAGCCAAGATGGGCTTTCTGAGGGAAATACACACATCAAATATAAATAGACTATAAAAGTATTGTGATAAAAAAAAATGTATTTTCTCAAGACCATCAAAGATAAATATTATAAAAGCTTCGAGCACTGGATATTTCTTGTATTTCAATATAAGTTTTGCAATCTTAGGTGAACAGCTTGGTTGCTTCTGCATGTCAAGAAATTTGAATTGCAAATGAAATGCTGAAATGTAGCAGCCAAGGGTCTGAATCAGTCACTTTTGAAAACACAATTATTGCTTAGCAACCACCAAGGAGATCATGCCATACTAAAGTTAAGTTTTCTTAGCCCCTTTGTGACCTGTAGATGCTTCAGGGAAGGATGGCTTATAGCTACTACGTATGAAGTAATGCCAAGCAGGATGAATGAAAACATGTGAGATTTTGATTAATGCTTATTTAGACACATCCTTTGACAAAATTATATGTAACAATGCACACCTTTTCACCTGCACATATTGGAGGAAACAGATTGGTACATGCAGTACTTTACATCTGCTTTTAGTATCTTCAAAGTTTATGAAAGTCCAAGGTTAAGATCACAACCAATGTATGAAGCACATCGAAATATGTTGCTCATTGCTGAAGAATTGAAAAGTAATTTTCAGATGCTAAAATCCTTATAAGCTCATCACCACATGTAGCCAATTCAGCTGGAGATATGAGCCTAAGTGTAGAACAAGTCAAGATGAGAGAGCTTTGTTTCATAGAAGGGAGCAGAAATGAGAATCTGAATGTGAAAAGTTGGGTTCTCTTTTAAGGGGGTACTTAAAACCAATGCACAAATCAACTCCCCCTTGACTCAGTGGCTGGAAAATGGGGAAGTGGCTGTAAAAATGCTGTAAAGTAATAACATGGTAATAGTTTTTATCATTTAAAAAAGCAAAGTGAATGCACAGAAGAAAAACCAGACCAAATATTGATTTGATTTAGACCACCCATTACCTTCTGAACAGCATCAATTCTTCTAGGTACACTTGCATACAGTTTTTAAGGAACTTGGAAGGTAGGTTGTTCCAAACATTTTGGCGAACTAACCACAGTTTTAGTTTAGATTTAGGCAATATCAGTTGCTTCTCTCTCTTCATGTAATCCCAGACAGACTTGATGATGTTGAGGGCTCTGTGGTGGCTAGACATGTGCAAATGACCCAACTAATTTCATTCCCTGCCCATTAGTTTTGGCCGAAAAGTTTTAATTTGGGAACAAAATTTGTTGCCCAGTGCTCATATTCACTCACTCTCTCATTCTCGTTCATGTTTTAAGGCTCTGTAAATGTTTACCTACCCACTTCTTTTATCTTCTATCTTCAATCTGCTTCAATTTTGTATCTTCTTCCACATCTCCACGGACATAATCTGAAGGGAACTTCAGATGTCGTCCTCGCCCCGATCCTCCATTTGACGAAGATGATTGAAGATGGCAGGCTGAAGATAGGAGAGAAGGGAAAAGAGAATGAGAAGATAAAAGATAGAAGATGAAGAAGATGCGGCAGAAGCCAAAGTGGTCAGCAGAGAAGGTAGGGAAAGAGAGATTGTGTGAGAGAAAGTGAACAAGAATGTTATTGAGTATGTGACAGTCTGCGTGAATGCGAGTGTATGTGGGTCCATGTATTTCAGACAAAAAATCTGGTCTTTTTGCTTCAGTTTCATCTGATTCATGGGGCCTTGTTTCTGTGGCTTCGTATGAATTGCAGAATTTACAAAAATTCAGTAAATTTACAATTCATATGAATCCAAATGCATAAGTCTAGTGGGGAGCATACCATCACTTGCAGGACTCCTTGTTTTTCTTTACACTGAAAATAGCTCCTTACGGATCTATATTTGAGGTTGTTGTCATACTGCAGAATAAATTTGGCCTTCACCTTTTTTATTGAGCATTGAGAAAAACATCAATTCTTAGCAAATCCCACACTGCATTTGCAGAAATGCAGACCCAAAAATGCAAGGAATCTCCACCAAGCTTTACTGTTGCTTACAGACACTAGGTCTTGTATTGCTCTCCAGCTTTTCAGCGAACAAACTGCCTTCTGCCACATAGTTCAAAATTTGACTCCTCAGTCTAGAACAACTGCCTCCATATTGTTGCACCCTAGTACATGTGCTTTAGTGAATAGTTGAGTCGCTTGGCCTTGTTTCCACATCAGAGGTATGGCTTTTTTTGCCACAAGTCTTCCATGAAGACCACTTTATGGAAGGCTTGCTGATGCCACTGTTAGACTTCTTCCAATTTAAGAAGTAAGAGAAGTAAGTATGACATGTTTTTCACCAAGGCCACTGCGTATAAGGTCGACAACATTGCTGTTTCTTTTTGCTTCTTCAAAAGCTCTTTAACAGAACATCTGCAAACCCCTATCTGTCCTGAAATTTCAGTTAATGATTATGTTTCAACCTACATATTAAATTGATGATCATTAGCACCTATTTGGTATAATTGTCTAATCATACATTTAACTATATGCATACAAAATCCATGACTTTGTGCAAGTGTACCTAGAAGAATTGATGCTGTTTTGAAGGCACAAGTATTGATTTGATTTCGATTTTTCTCTTGTTCATTCACTTTGCATTTTGTTAAACAATCAAAAATTAAGAAAGCATTCTTACTTTATAGTATTTTTTTTCACAATTAAACAATGTAAACAATTACATAGTACTGTATGAACATACATACAATATGTACAAAACAAAAACTATTTAGTAGACTATAGATAAACCCAGGCATATCACAGCTACAAAATGGGTAGCATGTTGGTTGATATCCTAAGGTTGTAACAATGTCTTCTAGTTTGATGTTCTGAAATATATTTGTCAGTGACAGTGTAAGGTAAGTAACTGTAAGTTTTGCCCCTGTAACATCTGATGTTATAAGCAATGCAGTGAAGTCTAACATATTTTCTATGCTATATTTTCTCCTACAATGGATTAATCACAATACATTGGATTAATCAATCATAGGGTCAATGAAAATACTTTTTTTTAGTATGGTCAAGATGCATTTATGTTGTACTACATAACAAAATAAACTGTATGGGTAATTTAATGCCCTAATAATAATGCCCTAATATTTTGAGAAACTTAGACCAAGACTGATTTACTGTGTTACACATGATACACAAATCCTTTTACAAAAGTAAAGTATAGAAAGTACGTGAAATATTGGCTTTAAAATCCGCTGTGATATATTTTTCTCCTTTTCAAAATTAGTTGTTATCTTTAGGCATCAGGACATCAGCAGTTAATAGTTAGGCAATTACTTGGTGAGCACAGATTTGTGTCCTAGCAATATGAAGCAATAACGATTGCAGACCTGAATAAGGATAATAATGTTGCTTCATACAGGTTTCTATTCTTCTACAATAGACTCTACTGGAATGCAAACATTTCTAAAGAAAGTTATTATGTAACTAACTACATTGTAAGTCATTACTGATGTCAATACATCCTATAACAGCATAGTTCTTGTTATATTGACTTCAAAACACAACAAATGTATTGCATTTTCCATTTTGTCACGCAAGACACATTGTGCGCAGGAGTTGCACAAAAGCAAAACCCCGCAACATCTCAGTGATGTTTGTTATAATCTTGAAGGGTTATACAAAATCGAAACTCTGTTGTCTTGCCTTTCTTTTGCTTAGAAGTCACAGTATAATAGAACAGAAAAGACACCACAAAAGAACATATCCAAAATAAAGGCAACAAATTCTAAATGAATGTTATTAAACCCAAATACCTTGTCAAATCTATATAGCTTTGAAATATCTTTAATTGAAGTATATACATTGAATATCTATCTGTTTATAAATCCTTTAGCTGCTCATATGATGTTTATCTGAGTTTAGGAGCTGGACAAGCAGACAGTCAATGTATGGTGTCTTCTGCTGAACTGTCACTGGAGTTGTTAAGCCCAAAGAATCGTTTTAGGTACAAGGTTATTTATCTTACGACAATATACACTATACACTGTATTTGGAATAGATATCTGGAATGGGAGACATTGAAAAGGTTAAAACTAGACTTTTCAGTGGAGACAGTCAATTGAACTATTCAAGGTAGACATTTTTATTTACTTTCAATTAAAACTGAAGATCTGATTTTTTAATCTATGTTCTATCTATGTTCTATCTATCTATGTTTGGAAGACACATACACTAACATCCTCAGATGGACACACACACTAACATACCCAGACCCACACACTACACACTAGTGTAGTGTAGATTGAGGGAGAGGGGGGTAGATAGTGGGGAGGGAGGGGTTAGATAGTGTGAAGGGAGGGGGGTAGAAAAGGGTGAAAGGTAGATAGTGAGAATGAGTGAATGTGTGGATGAATTGTCTGAATGAGGGAGATAATTAATGAGAATGTGTAAATTTGTGTGAATGGGTGAGAGAATAAATGATTGTGTTAATTAATTATGTGAATGAAAGTGTAAATTAGTGAGTGACTGTTAAAGTGTTTGTGTATATGATAGATGTATATAGATGCTAACAGCAATCATACTCCTATCATGCCAAGTCAGCTAGTACATGCTGGAATCTGGGCATGATAGGAGTGTGATTGCTGTTAACAATCATATATATATATATAAATATTGTTAATGATTTTTTTTCGTCCTATTTTGCTGTGTTAATTACTTTAACCCCTTAATGACAATTGCCGGTCCTGGCACGGCACGGAAAAGCATGTGCTTTACGACAATTGACGTGCCAGGACCGGCACGTCTTTAAACGGGTGCAGAAAGCGATCTACTATCGCTTTCTGCACCCAAAAAGCGTTGCTGAATGCCTCGACCTCGAGGCATTCAGCAACGCCGCGATCGGCACGAAGGGGCCATCTCTGGCCCCTCCACGGGGCGTCAACATCCGCCATACTTTGTATGGCGGCGGACGCCCGTTTTAAAAGCGTTTAGGAGGCGATCGACGATCGCCTCCTAAACTTAAATGGTGTCGCTGGAATGCCTCGATCAGGAGGCATCCAGCGACACCAAACACTAACCTTTTGATGGGCTGTGACCGCTCCGGAGAGCGGTCACAGCCGCAGCTGCCGGCAATCTTCGCCATCGAGGAAGATGGCCGCCGTCCTCTAACAGGAACCACAAATTTTAAAAGTTCGCTAGATGGTCCAGACCATCTAGAGAACTTTGGCTCCACTTGCAGGTTGAATATAGGTACTGCATTCACCATGCAAGTCAATGGAGCCCAGCTTTCTAATCACAGTGTGATTAGTAAAAATAAATTAAAAAATAAAATAAAATTAATAATAATTAGAAAAAAACAGTAAAAAAACAGTAAAATGTAAAAATCATTTCCCACTGATGTCACTATCAGGGGAACCTCCAAGTTGAAAAAAAATGTTAAAATTTTTTTAAAAAAAAATAATAATAAAAAAAATATATATATATAAAAAATATATTTTTGTGAGCAAGTCCTAAAATTAGCATATTAGCTTAAAACAATTCTCGCATGGAAAGAGTTAAAATACTGGCATATTAAATGCCCGTGGGGTGTCTACTTTTAAAAAATGTATGATTTGATGGGGTAAATTGAATGGGCCAGGTTCAACAACGTCCCAATTAACACGGGGGGGAAGGATGGCCACACATCTAATTTCCAAATAGAAAAATGCACACGTACCAAATGTGGCCTTTTAGTTCCCCCCAAAAATGACACACCCATGCATGTGGGGTATCACTGCACTCAGGAGATGTTGCTGAACACATTATGGGGTGTCGTGTGACAGCGGCATATACCAGGAGCTGTAAATTCATACATAAAGTAGGTGTGTGTGGGAAAAATACACACACAAAAATATTACTGCAAACTTTGAAAAAATGCTGGTGGTAAAATGTGTGCATGCAAAGAGTTAAAATACCAGCATTTAAAATACCCTGTGGTGTCTAGTTTTGAAAAATATATGGTTTTGTTGGGCACACTGAAATGGCCTGGCTCAAAGATGTACCAAATAGGGCATGGGCAGTGGATCCCCAAATGCCAAAGTTCAACATTGAAAAAAGCGCATGCCCCAAATGTGGCCCTTTTGCCCCCAAACAGCCAGGCAAAATCATTCATGTGAGGTATCGCTGTACTCAGGAGATGTTGCTGAACACATATTGGGGTGTTTTGTGATAGTGACATATACGAGAACATTTTAATTCATACCTGAATTAAAATGTGTGTGGAAAACCAAATGCAAAAAATGACTACCACAAAGTTTGACAAAGACTGGTGGTAGATATGGTGCATGGAAAGAGTTAAAATACTAGCATTTGAAATACCCTGGGGTGTCTAGTTTTCCAAAATATATGGGTTTATTGGGCACACTGAAATGGCCCGGCTCAAAGATGTACCAAATAGGGCATGGGCAGTGGATCCCCAAATGCCAAAGTTCAACATTGAAAAATGCGCATGCCCCAAATGTGGCCCTTTTTCCCCCAGACAGCCAGGCAAAATCATTCATGTGGGGTATCGCTGCGCTCAGGAGATGTTGCTGAACACATATTGGGGTGTTTTGTGATAGTGACATAAACGAGAACATTTTAATTAATACCTGAAGTAAAATGTGTATGACAAAACAAATGCAAAAAAATGACTACCATAAAGTTTGACAAAGACTGGTGGTAGATATGGTGCATGGAAAGAGTTAAAATACTAGCATTTGGAATACCCTGGGCTGTCTAGTTTTCAAAAATATATGACTTGATGGGGTAAATTGCATTGGCCGGGTTCAAAGATACCCGAAATGGCACAAGGGGGGAAGAATTACCAGATTTGGAAAAAATGGCTTTGAAATAGCAAAACGCTACCTGTACTTATTGCCCCATAATGGGTAGAAAAAAGCAAAAAAACATAAAAACATTGGGTATTTCTAAACTCAGGACAAATAGTAGAATCTATTTAGCAGGTTTTTTCATTACCTTTTATAGATGAGTAAAAGATTTTTCAACTAAAAGTTAGAAACAGTCATTTTTTTCTAAATTTTTCACCATATTTTATAATTTTTTTAATAGTAAATAATATGATACAATCAAAACAATGTCATCTAAAGAAAGCCCTTCTTGTCCTGAAAAAAACAATATCTAATGTGTGTGGGTTCAGTAAACGGGAAAGAAGAAAATTACAGCTAAACACAAGCAGCGCAGAAATGTTAAAAAGGCCATTGTCACAAAGGGTACAAAAAGTAAAATCAGCCTTTGTCTCGAAGGGGTTAAATAAAAGTGTGAGATTTTTTTTATGGTGGGGGGTCATATTCAGTTTCGGACAGGTAAATGCTGCATTTTCGGTTTCAGTCCAGTTGCGGTGCATCCCTAAGCCAGACAATGAAGTGGTAGGCCTACACCACATCAATGTTTGGCTTAGTATATAGTGATAGGAGTTATGCTGCACTATTATCAATGTCTGGCTCAATGTATAGTGATAGGGATTACGCTGTACCACCATCAATGTCTGCCTCAGTATATAGTGATAGGTGTAATGCTGTACCACCGTCAATGTCTGCCTCAGTATATAGTGGTAGGTGTTATGTTGTACCACCGTCAATGCCTGCCTCAATTTATAATGATAACAGTAATGCTGTACCACCTTCAATGTCTACGCCAGTATATAACGATAGAAGCTATGCAGTTTTAAAGTGTTTGTGGGGGGGGCACATACAGGATCCACCCCAGGTGCCAAATACTCTAGGTACGCCCCTGCACTGACGTACCCCCCCACACACACACTGACATACCCAGGCAGACACTAACTCTGCAAAACTCTGTCTTTGAAGCAGTTTGCCCTGCCAAGCCTATTTTAGTGCTTCATTGTATCTAAATGATGCAGATACTTGGAGGATGTAACTGAATATATAGCGCATAGTTTTTTTATTTTATGGTACCTATCCTGTGGGTGTGTGCAAATAATGCATAGTTTGTCTGCATTTCAAAAACACCTACTATTGTAGTGTAGTTTTCTTACCTGTGAGAGTTATAATATGTGCCTGTAAATATAAAATATAAATCCTTGCCATTAGCTGTGTTCAGTTAATAATGGATAAAATCTATTTTCACCTACTTATTTATTTTTCCCATACGAAATCATAGTTTGTATAAAGGGGCATGGATTCAAGAGATCCATACTTTTCCTAAAACATAATAAAAGTTTTGTGTGGATACACTAAATAAGAAATAGAGAAATTAGGCTTGAATTGAAACATTGAGAAAATGCTGAAGTTGCTTGTGTCCTCAAGTGGAAAATATCCTTTGTCCTTGACGCAGATCCATCTAATAAGTCAGATAAGAAAAAAGTAAAGTAGTACATTTTTCAACATTGCATAAAATATTTTACTCTGATATACATTTGAATAGTTGATTCTTCTGGGCTTTAAGGATTTATCAATTGTATGGTAATTTGTCACTGATTTCACCTTTCTTGCAGCACAATCAAATCAAGCATATCGTTAACAGAAAAAAATTAGACTTTGACTAAAATATCACGATGATTAGTGCAATGAGAAAAAAGATTTTTTTTTTTAAATTATCATTTAGAATGTTTCAGTTTATGAATAGCTGTCTGCAGAATATTTTTTAAATCAATTTATAGTTTTTAAAGAATTGCACAGGAAAACTTAACAAAGTATTTAAATGTTGAAGCATAAAAAATTCAAAACAGAATTTTAAAGATACAGATTTTGACTGCATTTATTTTTTGAGAAATCAATAATTTTCTTTTGTAATAAGTGCCTCAAGGCACCTCAATTTCCACAATTACTACCATTTCCTTGAGCATTGTCACACCTCAAAAAAAAAAAAAAAAAAGACAAAAAAGGGAATAATTTCATTAAAGTAAATTTAATATACTTTGGGCATTTATATTAAAGTCAACGTATAGACTTGTATAAATAATGAATACATGTATAACTGATTAATTGTCTAGAATAAACAAGTACTTATTTTAGCAAAGTTCATTCATTTTAAATTATAATAAAATACTTATCTATGAATATAATATGTTAACATCCTAATATATATATATATATATATATATATATATATATATAAAACATTGATTTCTAACTGCCAAAGTGCAACAACCCCAACATACAAGACCTACTCTTACCTCTGTCCCAGTGCTGACACTCTCTCTTCCTTATCTTCCTTCTTTTTTCTTAGCATGTTTCTAGCAGACCCCTCTATCTGCCTCACTGCACTGCTCACCTGGACGTGACATTACTAAGTAGTGTAAGCACGTGAGAATTAACTAAGGTGGTGGATCACATTAAACAACTGCCACACAGTGGAATAGAATGCTAAATTATGAGATGAGATGAGGAAATAAAACAGACATCCCCCAGGTCTGGAATGGCCATCTGGCAGACTGGGCAAATGCCTGGTGGGCCGCTGGCTGACATCACCGCATACTCACTTGATCTGCTGCTCCAGCAGAAGAATGGGTGCTGGAGCATGCGGCCACTGGCTGCATATGCCTGGCTGCATGCTATGTGACCAGAAAAAAAGTTTTGTGCGGCCCTGCATATTCATCTGTTGGCCCCACTGAAGTTATGAGGCTTCTGCAAGCCTTTAAATGTCAGGGCCACCTGGCCATTGCTGGTCCATCCCTGGACCCCCAGGTTTTTAATTAGTTTATTATAAAAAATTAAAAATGACTGTGCACATTGGGTTGACAACTTGACATACTCAATAGCAAAGCCATGTGCATTATCAGCTGTTATTAGGAAACATACACTATGACATTTTATGACATTGCATTCTAAATACATAAATATTAATATGTAGTTGGTTCCTTCCTTTGCAGCTTCCACTCTGTTGGGAAGGCATTTGTGACGGAACCCTCCATCACTGAGGCCACTGGAGAGGCATGAGAGCCAGCCTCCTCCCTATTGACTATGGGCCCTGGCTTTGTAGAGACTTGTGTGCCTACCTGCAGCAGGATATCATCTCATCACCTTCTGAGGGGGTTATCTCTGGCAGACAGCCAGGATCTGCAATCAGGGAGTGACAACCATTGTGCACAACTATGTTGTCGCCCCCCCCCCCCTTTCCCCCCAGTCCCATCACTACAGACATTTATCCGGGCCATCCCTAGAACTGATTTGGGCCAGTAATAGATAGTGGAAGTTGGGACCCTATCGTATTGTTAATCCCGTTACTTCCCCTGTTTCTCTGAGAGGCAGATTAAGGGGGCGGTTTGTATCCCAGTATCTTGTTTTATGTTAATGTGCATTTTGCTGGATATATATCCAGCCGTCTGTGTCTAAAACAAATCAGTTCTCCTCTTGTTGTACTTAAAGACTAGTCTTGCCTGGTTATCTGGGTACTGGATAGCAATATCCCTTTACTTTGCTTGGGGATATTGCCGACGGATTGCGGTGGTTTGTCGTCCTGAGGTCCCTGTCAGTCCGTCACAGCTTTCTAAAAGATTTTGTAGTGTTTCTGTGGGAATTTTAGCCTATTTATCCAGTTGAACGTTGTGAGATCAGGCCTTGGTGTTGGAAGAGAAGGCCTGGCTCATAATCTGTGTTCCAGTTCATATCAAAGGTGTTCAATGTGGTTGAGGTCATTGCTCTGTCAAGTTCTTCCACATCAAACTCATCCAACCATGTATTTATGGACCTTGTCTTGCGCACTGGGGTACAGTCAAGCTGAAATAGAAAAGGGCCTTCCCCAAACAGTTCCTACAAAGTTAGAAGCATAGCATTGTCCAAAAAGTATTGGTATGTGCTCTTCAGCATACCAAGGAATTTTGGACAATGCTATGTGGAAGTTGGAAGACGTGACGCAACCATGTTCAGGTAAGTTTTATCCCCTTACACAATAGCTTTACTTCATCCCTTTTAATTGCAGTTCATATGTAGAATTGAATTTTGTAAGAAAGCCTGAGTTTTGTAACCAAAATAAAAAATGCAGTAGGAACTATGTGTGTCAATGCAAAATTACCTTATCATAACATATTTTAAAATGACATTAAACCAATGACAAAGGTATATTTTTAAGAACTGCTCTGTATCTTACCAGCTGAGTGTTCTATTTGAGATTCATGGCGCCTTCTGCTTCTTCATCTAAATCAAGGTTCTCACACAAAAATATGTTTCTTAGTTATAATGAAAGTGAAGCATTAATACAAGAAATGGAAATGTGTTCTTTCATTTTTCTGAAGATATTATGATTTATCATTTTCACTAAAGGACTAAAGTGGAAGAAATTCAAGGCAGGTAGATGGGCCAATTTATAGCCCACTTAAGTGTTCCAAACATAGATCTAATATTAAACTCATATTTCATCTTGCTTGCATTCATTTCTTATGTGATAGGTTGAATAATGTACAGAACTTGTTTATCTATGTTACTCGTAAACATAAACACAGAGGACCTTGGTTAAAGATTCCAATGTGTATGGTACTCCTAGAAATCTGTTTTACAAATGTATTACTTTTAGGGGCCATAAGTCAAAAGATCTATTAAGTTTCCCATTGATGCTAAATGACAATGAAGAGTGGCCAATCATATCCATCAGAAGATCAAGTAAGTATAGACCATTGTTAGCAAGTGGCTCTCTGGGCATTTGCTTGGTGTGCCAGAAGGTCCAGACGTGTCTCTAGGACTCTTATGGTACATGAAGTTGCTTATTAACCTAGTAGTGAACCTGGTATAGGAATCGCCACCAGCTCAACTTTCTAGCCAGTTTAGATCTTTTCAAAAGGCTAATATCTCTATGAAAATTCTGTGTTCCAATATCTGAAAAATGTTTCCTTTTCATATCAGGAAACTTCATATATTGTGCTGTCAATGCTGTGGTTTTTATTATGCAACAAGCAGATAGAGTGGTATATGTGAATGTAGGTGCTCTTAAGTTTTTATAATTATATGTTGCAAAACCACTCAAATAAAATCACCTTCTAAATTTTACCAAAGTTAAGACAAGTGTTAAGATAGTGAAGGTGTGAAAAATAATTAAAAATAAACTGTGCAGGCAGTTCTTTAATTGTATATCACTCATACAAAAAGAGAGACAAGGACATTGTGTAGTAAATTCAGTAGAACAAAAGGTCCTTACTAAGTGAATAATCAATTAACTTTTTGAACATATCAGGTGTAGATATATCCTATTTTACTCTGATCATTTCTATTTAATCTCAGCAGATGCCAGAGCAGAGTTGGATTAAGCTCAGCGGAAGGCAAGAGAGAGAGGAGGTGGAGTTTTAAACATATAAGTATAATATAAACAATTTATTACAAAGATAAAGTAGCCGCTTACACATTTGCTGTATTCGTTGAGCAGCCACTATAAAAAAAACAACTAAATGTGTAGCTTTGTGTCTCAATGCACATATTCCCGAATGCAAAGATGAAACTGAGGGATATCTATAAAGGAGCATCTCAGTCATATTTGTTTGAATTCCTCCTCGCTATGAAGTGACTTCTGAACATGTTTTAAAGTAGGATACATCTACCTATTTGTGATAATTGTTGATTACTTAAGTAAAAATAGTAAGGGCATTTCATTCTTTTGAATTTACTACACTATGCCTTTAAACACTTGCTTATGCAACAATCTAGCTTCTCTTTAAGGTATAAAATACATTATTATGTAATACAAATAATTGACTTCTAATGAACGCCTTGTCACTTAGGAAAGCAAAGCACTTTTGTTTGGAAAGCAAAGTTCAAATCTATCATCATAAATAATTATGCGTCTTGCTTTGAAATAGTCAATCAACAAAATATGCAGCCTTTAAGAACTTGTTTAACACTCCTTTATTTTGAATTCAGGATGAAAGTTTAACAGCATTAATGCAATATTGTTTAAAGCCTAGCAGCAACTATGTAATGTTATTCATAACACGGAAAATTGCATATGAGTGAACTATGATTGCTGTGGCTAACCAATGTATAGAGAAATTACTACAAATTACTTGCTATTAAATGAAGACAAGAGAGTAACCTGCCAGTGTAGTACATTATATACCACAGGGGGATGTTAACATTTAGACAGATTAAGCAACTGCTTGGGACCAGATAAAGAGTAGTCTTAAAGAGATACTCCACCTATCATATACGCTTTAATGCATATGATATCTGTGAGGTACCTTTACATTTTCATGGTGTATGTGAGGTTTGGTGCCTCCGTGTGGTACTTTGCAGGATTACAAATAAAATCTTTATTTGTGGTACAGCGGCCCTTTAACCCCTTGAAGACGGAAAAACATCTTGTTGGTGACAATTGACGTGCCTGGCATGTCATAACTTTCTCTCAAGCGGTGTTGCTGTAATGCCTTGATGTTGAGGCATTCAGCAACACTGAAATCAGCAACAGGGGACCCCTGTGGCCCCTGCACCAGACGTCAATGTCTGCCATATATAATATGATTTCAAAACACTTAGCAGGCAATCCACGACAGTGAGGCATTCCACGCTACTGAAAACCCACCCCAGGATGCACTGTGACTGCTCCAGAGAGAGGCCACAAGCACCACTGCAAGAGATTTTGCCTCTCGCAAGATGGCGGGGCCCATTAAAGAAATGAACAATTTCTCAAGAGGGTCTCAACTAGACTTGGGTGCCAGCCAACTCTTCGTGTTCATCTTCGTGGGGGGGGGGGAATCGTATTCCACGATTTTCGCCCGTTCCTATGTTCGGTTCAGGCGAATATTCGTGTACATTCTTTGTAGTTATTTTTTTTCTTTGCTTTTTGCTGTTTTTTTTAGAAGGGGTTAATATGGGGTTAACGCGGTATGCAGCAGCTTTGGCATCAGGATCCGTACAAGCAAATCTATTGCTCGCCGGTAGGGGCCTCCTCTGCCATCAACCAATGAAGTGCATCTGCTTGTCAGGATCCATCCAGGCTGTGAAGCTGCATATCTCTGATTTTCCCAAATGCCAAAGTTCATTTGGGAGAGGAGCTCCCTGCCGGCGACCAATAGAGTCGCTTGTACAAGAATGATCACCGCAGAAATGTTAAAACAGCTATTGTCACGAAGGGTGCAAAAAAAAAATCTGCCATTTTGATAAGGGGTTAACCGAGCACAAACCAAAAATCAAACCTCAAACAAACTAAACCTTTTTGGGGAATTTACTAAACAGGGCTAAGGCTTCCTTCTTGCTTGTCTAATTCCCTTCTGTGACAAGTACTCAGCAAGTCTAAGCACTTAAAACATAATGTTGCATTCAGACACAAAAATAAAATGCATTTTCAACCACCGTTTACATGGTGGCTGGTGACCCACCTAATGCTTTCAGAGCTTCCTCTTTTAAAAAACACTGACCATACCTTTCCACTGAATGATATGTAAACTTGATGACCTGCTTTAGTCACATTGTGATTATACCCAACTTCACCTTTACACCTATACAAGCTGTTACAGTGTCCCACTTGCAATACATAGGGGATTCTGCAAAGCCCCCCATATGCATTTGCCCCCCCCCCACAAACACACACACACTTTTTGCTGTGAAGGTGATGTGTTTGGGTGTGTTCTGGAATTGCAGCTTCTCCCTAAAGTATGTTTTTCTTAGTTTTTTTTCTAAAATGTATATGAACATATTTACAATGTACTTTCATATGTGTTTATGCTGATACACACACATACACGCTAACACCAATTACTAACACACACATGCTAACAACATACACTTACATACATTTAAACACTTTATCCTCATACAGTAGCAGACACACACATGCTAACACCATATGCTCACAAACACTAACATCTTACCGTAACACACATTTGCTAACAACATGTGCTAAAACACACTAACACCACACTTCTGAACACTACCCAACAAACATGAACACACACCGACTCTAACACTACAGAACAGTACACACGCTCACACTCTTAACACCTCAAAGCCCCCTGAGGCCAAGCCCAGCAAGGCAGTATTGGATGTCCATACCTATATATACACTTTATCCACAATAAGAAAGTAAACCAATATTGATACATTTGAATGGTTTCGTCATACAACAATAATTCACAGTAACAGTGAATTAACTCCCATCTATTTGCTGACTTGCAGATTTTTTTTTGGCCATAAGCAGTTTCACGCAAGAGGTGCCTGACATCACTGAGAAGATTACTGCCCCGTTTGGTCTGAGGTCTGCCAAGGAGAGGCTTCCCCTAACACCTACCCAGTACCTACTAATCATACAATACTAAGTACCCTACTGGCTATACAACTATACCACAAACTTACAAAACACACACACATTGTAGTTCCCCTTTAAATGCCACCCATTATATATATATATACAACTGTAGAAATATATACATCTTTTTTATGATGCTACATATAAATAGATACCATATTTTTAGTCTTACTTGATAAGGGTGGTAAAATTTTGAAATTAAATATATTATTGGAGTGTTATTACCGATAATTTTTATATAATTTGAAACATATATATTGACTCAATAATCAGTTTTGTAATATGAAACTTTAGTGACTCCCACTACATGGTGTCGTTCCAAAATCTTATCATCTTGTCTGTTCCTGACTGCTTTGTAGACTATAGATACATTTTCACTAATCAATAAGAGGGCTAACAAAATCTCGGAGCCTTGCTCCCGTGTCAGGACCAACCATTGATGGAGATGTAGAGCTTCATACAGGTATTGATGTAGCTTTGTCTTAGATCATTTGTATGACATGCACATATCTGCTGCTGCAACATCTCCATGGAAACCAGTTTCTTGAGAATAGTTTAAGTCTCCGAAAATATAAGAAAAGGTTTGTAGTTGCAGAAATGAAATAGTAGAAAATTACCTTAATGAAAATATCGTTTTATGGGAACAAATTGTTTACAATTCAGTGCCGAACACTTGATCATCATGCAAATTGCTTTTGTTGTGTCATGCTTAATTGCGCAAAGTAACTTTCTGGAGGTGGAAATAATGTATTGCCCACAGATCTCTATTATTAGTGTTAGAAAACCACTTATAAAAATAAGAAAACATGTTATTGTATTTGTTTTACGTAGGAAAGATTTCAATTACATCCATAGAAACATATACTAATGTATAATTGTATGTATAGTAGGGATCCTAAATTATGTTGGTTACACCATGCCTTAATCTTAGGTAGCCTTACTTCATCAAAAGTTCCTGAACTTCATGTATGGAATGGAACATTTCATATAGAGTGCTATATGAGATTTACAAATAGTTTGCTTTAAAAGGAAAGTATTACAACTTGTATCATTATAACCTACTGTAAATATATATAATTTTATACCGATGAGAGCAAATATTTAAATAAATACACCTTTGCAATATTGCATACATGTTATTTTCCCAAAATCAGGTGTTTCTAGACAATTTATTTTCAATGCAAGCAAAATCCCAGTAAAGAAAAAAATTGGGTTCAGATTTTTGAACAATATATTTCCATTCAAGAATACATTGATTTCTTAAATTTAAAAAAAAATAATTGTATTTAACAATCTTAGTTATTATTATGTATGCAGTTTTCTTGAAATAGATGTCTGGGCACACACACCTAGCGCTATCTCCCCCTAGTGGCGTAGTATTGAGTCCAGATGTATAATTAGGGATTAATCTAGCCTTGGTGCTGTATTAATCTAAATTTTATGAAAGACAGGAGGCGAGTATTTTGCATTATCCTTCTTTACTGAAACCTCCAGCAGCAAAGGAGTTAACAACAATAATAATGACAACCAATCAGAAAGAACAGGACCCTATAACAGTCCAGGCGTCCAGCAACTCCTCCTCTTTCTTTGCAGTGGCGCCAAACAGGTGTGCCAAGCGACAAGAACCGAAGGAAGGAACAGCAGCCTCAGAACAGGCAGAAAATCCATAGACAACCAGGAAATGGAAACCGGAACCACTCACAGGGCAGCAGAGCGACCAGAAAAAACAGAGATAACATGACAATACCAGGCGAACGAACTTGTCACCTGGAAGAAACAGCATGAAAAAAGGTACATCAAATCGGCACCCGCAAGGACCCCCCAATACACAGGGAGGGAAAAGAAAGGGAGGGAAAATACTCGCCTCCTGTCTTTCATAAAATTTAGATTAATACAGCACCAAGGCTAGATTAATCCCTAATTTTACCACAAGACAGGAGGCTTCGTATTTTGCAATTTTTAACGCCGCAACAGCGCACAGGAGGCATGCGGCAGAGGACGAAAATAAAAAGTGTGAAACGTAGACTCGCGCGACCAGTCAGCTGCGGACAAGACATCCGAGAGGGAGCTCCCAAGGGACAAGGCCGCCGAAGCGGCGGCGCCCCGCATCGAGTGAGCCCCAAACGAAGCCTCTATGCCAGCCAGGCCAAGGATCCAACGGATCCATCTGGCCAACGTGGGAGAGGAGACCGGCCGAAATGGACGCACATAGGAAATGAAGAGGGGACCCGAAGCAGAAACACGAAACTAACGAGAGGCCGCAAGGTAAGATTGAACACACTGCGCTATGCAGAGCTTGGGCCTATCCGGGAAGTAAGGGTAGGAAACAGAAACTGACTGAGATTTAGTCCTCCGAGAGACGGAGACCGACACCCCTACAGGAGAAAAGGAAAAGGAGTCAACGTCGAACGCCAGAACGTCAGCCACCCGCCGAAAGGACACCAAACACAACAACAAAGCAGTTTTGGCAGAAAGCTGACGAAAGGAAAGGCGGACATTATCCGGCCAAGCCTCGATGAAATCTAGGACCAGCGAGACGTCCCAGAAAGAAGAGTACCGAGCCGTAGGGGGACGTGCGAGCCGAATCCCGCGGAGGAGACGGCACACCGACGGGTCCTTGCCGACACCCAGGCCCGCCACAGGGACATGGGCGGCGGAGATAGCCGATCAGAACAAATTGATAGTCCGATATGACTTACCCAGGGAATAAAGGTGCGCGAAGAAGTTCAACACGGCAACAATAGGGGCCGTAGTGGGATCGCAACAGTGTTCCACACACCAGCGACACCACACATTCCAGGCCTGCAGATAGGACTTACGAGTTCCCGGGGCCCAAGAGCCCCAGAGAAGGTCTCTAGCCCCCGACGATAGTCCCGACACATCCCAGGATCCCCGGAAACCAGCCAGGCCACCAACGACAGGTGATCCTGAAGAATGAGAGGATGGGAGTTCCCCTCCGGGTCCAGAAGCAGATCCGGAGAGGCGGGAAGGAGAAGGGGATCGTTGCAAGACAACTCCAACAGCAGCGGGAACCACGTTGCGTCCTCCACAAGGGGGTGACCACCAGAACCGTAGCCCCTTGCCTGCTGAGGCAGTGGAGAGTGCGCAGGATCATAGAGAACGGCGGGAACGCATAGGCGCCCCGACGGGGCCAGACCTGCAGAAAGGCATCCGCCGCCTGAGAGAGCGGATCCGGCAACCAGCTGAAAAAGGCAGCGGTCTGGCGATTTAACCTGGACGCGAAGAGGTCCAGATGAAAAGGACCCCGGGACCGATCCAGAGCCAGAAACACCTCCCGAAGGAGGCGCCAGTCGCTGGCGTCCCTCCAGTGGCGCGAGAACCAATCCGCCACCAGATTCTCCTTTCCGGGCAGATACTCTGCCCGAATGGACAGGTGATTGTCCAGACAGTACTGGTAGAGGTCCTTGGTGAGTTCCGTAAGGAGCTTCAACCTCGTACCCCCTAACCGGTTGATATACCGGACCGCGGACACGTTGTCCATGCGCAGGACAAGGGAGCAGTGGGTAACATGTTTGGTAAAACTGCGGACGGCGAAGGATCCCGCAATTAGTTCCAAACAGTTGATGTGGAGTCCACGCTCCTCACTGGACCAGAGACCCCCCGTCGCCGTCTCCCCGCATGCTGCGCCCCAGCCAAGTAGGCTGGCGTCCGACTCCAGGACGAAATCCGGAACCGAGCCGAAGATGGCCCGACTGTTCCAGGCGTCCATGTGCGAGAGCCACCAACGAAGTTCCAAATGCGCTTCGTCGGACAAAGGGACAAAATGGTCGTAAGAGCCCGCCGCGCGAAGATGACGAGTCTTCAAGTGCTGGAGAGCCCGATAGTGGAGGGGTCCGGGAAAAATGGCCTGAATAGAGGCCGAGAGAAGACCTATCACGCGAGCAGTCTCCGAATCTCCTTCTTGATGGCCAAAACCTTGTCCCGTGGCAACCGGAGCACCGCCGACACCGAGTCCACGGTGAAACCCAGGAACTGAATCGACTGGGTAGGGACTAGGACCGACTTTGCCTCGTTGATAATAAAGCCGAGGTCCTGGAACAAGCGGACTGCTAAGACCGTGTCCCGGATCAGGGAATCCCTGTCGGAGGCCATGAGGAGTACATCGTCCAGATAGACGATGCACCGGACGCCGCGAGCGCGAAGATACTCTAACACCGGCTTCAGCAGCTTCGTGAAGCACCAGGGCGCGGAGCTGAGACCGAACGGGAGGCACGTGAACTGCTACAGACCCCCTTGCCAACGAAATTGGAGATATCTCCGATCCCCCGGACAGACTGGAACCGTTAAATAGGCGTCCTTCAAATCCAGCCGCGTGAACCAGAAGGTGGATACCTTCCATTTTGAAGTGGCGATAAACCACCAGCGAATTCAGGGAGCGGAGATTGATAACCGGGCGGAATTCTCCCGATTTCTTGCGCACGAGGAAGATGTTGCTTAGAAAACAGGGAGGACCGGGGACCCGCTCGATGGCACCCTTCACGAGTAGAGAGGACAGCTCGGAATCTACCAGGGCCCGCGAGCTGCGGGCCAGGTGGGGGGAAAAGGGAGGGGAAACCTGACACGGAGGGGAAACAAACTCTAGACGAAAACCCGACACGGTCTCGAGAACCCAGGGGTCCGAGGTGAGGGTGGACCAGGCATGGGAGAAATGAGCCAACCGACCCGCAACCGGAATAAGGGGAAGGAGAGGACAAACTCTTACCAGCAGGCGTCTTCCCTCGGTAGGTGGAGGAGCCTCTGCCTCTAGCGTAGCCACGGCCGAACGGGGCGCGGTCTTGGGCCCGGTAGGTTGTCGAGGCGTGGGGGAAACGGAGTCTGGAGCCGAAGGCGACTCTGCTGGCGGCACGACCCCTCTGCCGGCCAGTCCTGGAGGAAAAACGCTCCCCGGAGCGAAAGACGCGTTTCATGGACGTTTGCGCTTTATTAAGTGAAGTGAAGACGTTGACATGCTGGCTTAAGTTCTTCATGAACTTCTCTCCGAAGAGGAGGCCATTGGCATCAGGGCCCAGTTCCTTTGGGGCCAGATCGGCCAGCTTTGCGTCTAATTTGAAGAGGGCGGCCTTGTGCCGTTCTGCCGAGGTGGCACAGTTGGCATTGCCCAGGAGACAAAACGCCCTCTGGATCCACTCCCGAACCAGGTGGGCGTCCAAAGGAGAGCCTTCAGTTAGGGCCTCGTCGGCCATCTGGAACACCTGAGCTAGCGGCTCGGTAGCGTCTAGAAGCTTATCCTGCGCTGCCCGAAGCCCCAATTCAATACCCTTCCTAGGGTCTCTTCCTGTTCCAGAAAGGAAGGTAACAAATGACTGATTGAATTCTGGCGTATTCAACACTTTGGCAGGCAGGGTAGGTCTAGGACACTCAGACCGCAAACGCTGACGAACCTCCTTGTCCAGGGGACGTCGCAGCCAGAATTTCATGAATTCCGCGATGTGAGCGGACAGCGTCCACTCTGCTGATCGTGGGTGACGGAGAGCCCGAGGATCGAAAAGTGGGAAGCCGAGGGCGTCCGTGACTTCATAGGGCTGGTTGGGCCCCGAGGATGTAGGCTTGAGGAAATCAGGTGTCGCATCTCGCCCGAAGTCAGTGGGAGGTGGCGAGCCAGAAGAACCAGCTCGATACTCATCCAAAACGTCGTATTCTTCGACCAGTTCCCCGGACGGAGAAGCGTCGGGATCAGACCCCGCAGGGGGAAGGGCGACACAGTGTCTCTTGAGAGGGGCTTTGCCTTTGCCCGATGTCGAGGGGGCTTCGCTCCAAGGACGCTTGCGAGGGTTCTCTTGCTCAGTCAGGGGAGGAGAGCTACCAGCCTCCGAATCCTCAGCCCCAGGTAGAGATGACACGGTCAGTGTCGGATGGGCTGATTGGGTCTCAGCCAAAGCGGTAGGAATAGCAGCTGCGATGGCCGAGCGAAGCCAGGCCTGTAGGGCCGCAGGAAGAGGCGTTTCACATTTGTCAGCCATACTGCCAGTACTGTGTTTCTGAAAAACACAAATAGATAGAAATGAGTGGATGTTTATTGAAAAAGGAGGGGTTCACCCAAGCCCAACAATAACACAAAATCCGCAGGGGGTTTCGCCCCCGAGGCCCAGGCAGGAACGATACAATAAAGGTGGAGAGGGAACACCCTCAGTAACCACCAACCAAGGGGCCCTAGAAAGGGCACAATCAGGGTAGAGGGGGGGTACCCTCAATCTCAAGGTAGAGGGGGATACCCTCAATATAAGTAAGGGGTTCACCCAGGGTTCAGAGTGGGGCCAGTGCAGAACATAAACACCTATGCATGGTGTATCCAGAACCCAGAAAAGCAGCTGACATAACAATGAGGAGGGGTTCACCCCCATACAAAGCACGTGTGTCTTTTTTTTTTTTAATTTATTTATTATAAACTTGCTTAAACAATCCCCAGCAGAAACGGAGGTAAACCTGAATGGAGCCGGCAAAAAACAATCCGACCGGCCAGAGACTGAGAAACACGTGGTGCAGAGGGGAAGGAATCCCCTCGCACCACAAACATCCAAGGAATTTCTCGGCCGGTGAACTGCACCGTGCCGAGATGAAGGAGACGCGTACGCGGCCTGCTTTCAAAGAAAACCGCCACGTAACGTCCAACAGACGAGATGCACGGCGAACCGCCGCTCACAAACCCCAGAGTGGTCCACGCGACCAGGAGAGAAACCAACCCGCCCCGCGAAAAGAGACGCGCACGCGGTTGGCCTCAAAGGCGAGCCACCGCGTGGCGCAGAGGAAGGGAAAAGGAGAGCCGCGAGGTCCGCCGGACCCGCGGCACGCAGGGAAAAACCAGCGGAGGGGGGGGCGAGCAGGAGAAAAAGGCAGCCAGACAGTGCCAGAAGGACCCGCGTGGAAGGCAGGGAGAAGAGCAAATACAAAACCAGGTAGGAGATAGAATAATACAGGCCTAACAAGGCAAAAGGCACAGTCACAGGGACAAATAGGAACAAATAAACTGAAAATGACAGTGACGAATAGGGATGAATGAAAATAAACACCAATGAATAAAATAAGAGAAAACTCCTAAATCACATAAATAAAACGAAATAGACCAAATACAAATAATAATAGTTATGATTCATAATTGGAAGGTGCTCACCTGGAGGTCAAGCAGCAAAGAAAGAGGAGGAGTTGCTGGACGCCTGGACTGTTATAGGGTCCTGTTCTTTCTGATTGGTTGTCATTATTATTGTTGTTAACTCCTTTGCTGCTGGAGGTTTCAGTAAAGAAGGATAATGCAAAATACGAAGCCTCCTGTCTTGTAGTAAAATTCCTGTGGTACCGTCGGTATAGTACAGTATAGTAACCTGCAAAAGCTGTTATGGATAGGTGCCAAGCAGCTCTTTAGGGATGCCAGGGTTAAATGAGTGAGGCATATAACACCTATACCATTTTATGCTAAGTGAAATGAGTGAGACTCTCCTTGGGTGCTTTGATGTAGCAGATGTGCTTATGTGCTTTGGTCAGATACAATACTAGAGCCTCATCTTTATTAAATGTATATGTGTGTAGGTTTGTATCTGAGTGTAAGTATTTAGTTCTTAGATGTTTTACAATAAAAGGTTAATGTAATTAAAAAATAATTTGTGCAGTTGTAGATTGCAAAGCACACCACTTTTAATGGAAGAGATTTAAAATACTTTTATATTTATTTTTACATTTTGTTCTCTGAAGAAAGATGTAATAAAAGTGACATTTTCATTTTTCAAACTGAATATATTCAATGAAAAGTGATATTTTATTAAAGAACAAGAAATTGAAAAGCTTTGTGTTGTTACATCAGGCTTCAAGTGGGTGTAAAGCAGTGAGATACCTTAGTATGGTCACGGTAAAGATATATATATTTTTTTAAATAACCTCTATGACACTTATAAAATCTTTTGTTTTATAAGATATCAAAAAAGGCAGTCCAACTCTTGCTGTTGTGAATGTCAACTCTTTTCCATTTAATGAAAACTGAGCTGGCAATTTGACGACAAGGGCAGCAGTCTGATTTGTTTTGATATTTTATGTTGATGGACAAATCTTGGTCGTCTTAAACCAAAGTTTAAAAAAAACATGCAATATTTATACTTTGCTAACATAAAACCATGAAAAATCAAATATGTGGAAAGTATACCTATAATTGATATCTTTTAGCTCAAACATCTTTGCACATCTTTGTTGCTAGACTGAAACATCAAAAGAAGAAAAAATGCCACAAATATAGATCATTGTTATGTTTAAATATATATATAATTTGTCAACAAAATGGAATTGTGATTAAATTATGGAGAGAGAGAAATAAGTATCTGGGATTATGTAACAATCCAGTGGGTTAGGTATGTACTATTAAAAATGTTATTGACACCACACCCTAAGTATCCCGAAACAAGTCTTTTAATCCTTGGTTCTAAAAACAAATTAAAAAATTCCAATGGCACAGTATCATAGCTTTACAAACAATGAAGAAACACTTACAGTGTATATTGCACAATCCCATGTGCAAACAGCGCAAAAGTAGCAGCAAACAGAAAAACTGGTGTAGATGCCAACCATCTGAAGTCCTCAACGTGTTTCCCTGGGTTGTACCCAGCTTCTTCAGGAGGTAAATATTCAAATAATTCCAAAGATCAAAAAGTGCTTGTACAAAACATATTATGCAAAAAGTGCTTGTGCAAAAAATATCCAGTTCCTGGTATCTGTAACAATCATTGATCTTTGGAATTATTTGAATAATTACCTCCTGAAGAAGCTGGGTACAACACAGGGAAACACGTTGAGGAACTTCAGATGGATTTGCTTAATAGTCATCAGTATATAAACTGTGATTTGTTATTTCCATAGTACTTTCATCAAGATATATATATTCATAAGTCACTAGCTTGCCAAGAATTTTTTTGGGGAAAATGAGAAAACATGATTCCCTGCTAAAGGTGCAAGGGCATCTGACAGTTTAACAGATGAGTATTTTTTTCTTTTTTGCTTAATACATACTGTAACCAACAATAATCTTCATGTGAACCCATTTTCTTTATTTTAAAAGCCAGCAACATGTGAAGATGTGAATAGATCATTGGTGTTGTTGGTATACCAATGTTAATTTTCTAATGAGAAGTAGAATGAGTTATAGGTATGTTTTATATATAGTTAAGTTTCCCGTTTTTTTTTCTGTTTATTATGTACTGATAAGTCATAGACCTGATACATTGATTATGACAGTTTAGTCATTAACACATCTTTTAACACAGAAAGGGCAACTGTGCTTTCCTTTTTCATTTTAACTGAGTATTTAAGGTCTACCAACTCTTTGAAAGCACTCATCAGGGTTTTATAATTTTAGTGCTTAACATAAACTTGGTTTGCTCTTTTCATTTTTGTATCTTTTAAGGCCAAATACAATTGTTTTTGTTTTCATGTTTCCATGTTAAGCATTAACTCTCTCAGGAGGTTCCTTTTGGAAGGCTTAAAAACCCAACACATCACAGTACTGTGCATAGTACTCAGCAGGATGCTTGTTTCCATGCCAGGTAGCAGATGCCATAATAATATTATATTTCTCTTTTTATATGCTAAATTTTGACTGTTCCCCTGCTATATGGACGAGTTTGAATACATATTTTGTAACATGTTTAACTACTAGTTTTGTGAATGTACTAAAATTCCCATTAATGTGAGTTGTTTGAATGATCAGTACTGGAAGAATGTGATTCAGTAAATATTATTGTAAAACATATTTCCATGGATCACCCAATCTTTGGTGTCCTGCCAAGTACCAGTATAATAATTTGTAATTTGCACAGTTAATTGTAATTTAGAAAGAACTGTATCGTACATCTTAATTAGCAAAAAGCCTCATAATGAAGTCAGCACAAGTCTTGTAAAATGAAAGGTAGAACTTGATTGGTAATGAGTGGGTTTAGACAAATTAACCTTGGGCACATTTTCATTACTCAGTGTCTTTGATAATGATAGGACACATTGTCATATCAAAAGAGATGCTATGCTCTTTAAATATTTGTACGGCTTTGCATAAATGAGTTGCATTGAAAGACAATGCATTATTTCAGTTCAAGTACTCCATGGAAAGCTCTAATCTGAAACTCTGAGTCAGGACACCGATCCTGAACAATGAGAACTATAAATCTTATTTCACAGAGATAATTAAATAATTAAAGATTAGTTCACTATACAGTGAAACATTAAACTGCTCATTTTGTGTAATACATTTGTAAATATGAGAATAGGATGGATTCAGACTTTGACAAAATATAGATTATATGGAAAGTTTTAAACAGAGATGCTACATGCTACCACTGTGTGACGGCTAGAAGACCAGCAGTGCAGGAACTTGGTACCCTCCACCAGGGTTCTGGAGCAGATCAGGACACATACAGAAGACGTAGCCGTTACACAAAGCCGAGGTCAGGGATAAGCGAGAACGGGATAGTCGAATAGCAACCCGTCAAACGCAGCCAGGGTCAGAGCCAAAAATCATAGGAGTTTATTCATACGCAGCCAAATGCACAAGGCACTATCACAGGCATTGATCTAGCATTAGAACCAGCTTTAAATAGTCATTGAGATTGGATTTCACGCCCAGGATCGAAAAGGAAGCTTGGAATGCAAGGTGTCATGTCCCATTAAGAGGCTGTCGGATCCTGGAGGAAATTGGCCACACAGGGGCTCGCATGCGCCTGAAAGTGCCAGAGACCATGCGGTCGTTGTCAGTGGATCCTGGCGGCAGCTGCTGGGATCGAGGGACTTCGAAGGGATGGCGGTTCGGGCAGACAGAGAGTACTCCGTAGTTACACACTGACCATGTGGTTTTAATTCATTTTTAATTAGGGTAGAAACATTACATTTTTTTATATAGCACCAGCAGATTCTGTAGCGCTGTTACAATAAGGGACAATGAAACTAATTGATAATTCAAAATTACATCATAAAACATGTTTAAACATACAGGTACAAAAGGAGAAGAGGGCTCTCTTCTTGTGAGCTTAACGTCTGGTGTTGGGGGGTGAGACAGTAGGAGAGGACGGGTTTGGTAAGGATGAGTTGATTGACGCAAGGGTGGTACGGAGAAGTGGAAAGAGGTTATACCAGTGGAAGAGAGATGCACATCAATGGAGGAACAAAGAGGGCAGTTAGGTGCATATCTGGATATCAGAGTATAGATATAGGGGTACAGAGTTGTAAAGGTCTCTATAAGCCAGGGACAGGAGTTAATTTGACTCTGGAGGGTATAGGCAGCCAGTCAATAGGAGAAGCAAACAAAGAGCAGTGGGAAAGGAAAATTAGTCTGGCAGCAATGTTCAGGCTGAATTGGAGTGGTGAATGGTGGGAGAGGGGAGATTTTGTCAGAAGGAGTTGCAATTATCCGAGGAGATATCCCAAAAGAGTTAGTATTTTGGTTGTTTCTTGTGTGGGAATAGGATGGATTTAGTAGATGTTTCTCACATAAAGCCAGCATGATTTGGCGAATGACTAGATGTGAGGGATGAAGCAGAGTCGAGTGTGACACCAAGGCCACAAACTTGGTCTTTTGGTTGGATTGTGAAGTTGGTTGGATTGTGAAGTAGAGAAATCAGGAATTGTAGACAAAGGGGATGGTTGAATAACTATAAGCTCAGTCTTGGAGATGTTAAGCTTCTGGTAATGGTACACCATCCACAATGCAATCTCTGAAAAACAGTCAGTAAGACAAGTTAGCAGAGAGAGTGAAAGCTCAGCAGAGGAACTTTAAATCAGGTGGTACCGGGAAAAACAAATTATGGTATTAGTTGTCTGAGAGAGCAGTTTAGACAACGGAGGAGAAGGAAAATCGTCAGAGCAGAAAGATGATAATGTGGGATCAAAGTAAGGTTCTTTAAAATGGGAGAAATTAAAGTATATTTGAATAAAGTGGGCAAAGACCAATGTAAAGGGTGAAGTTTAAGATATTGGTTAGGGATGGAGGAAAGAAAGAAAATCAGTACACATGATAGGACTGTTGTAGTAGAGGGTGTTTTTGTTTGTATGAAAGGTGCGAGGATTAAAGCAGGTTGAACTAGAGGAGCAAGGGTTGAATTCAAGAAATCAAACATTGGGAAGTAGGTTGTATACTCTATACACTAACAAATGAACACCATCAATTTCTCAGTGCATCTCATCTTATTGTAATTATTATTCTATCTAAAATATAAATTAAATGCTTAATTCTGCATTATAATTAGAACAATGATCCAAGAATGGAGTGTTTTATCTTTTGTCTGGTATGTTCTTCCTACTAATTATACTTTTGCACCAAAACTTTTTATTATGGCCCACTAAGTGCTGTCTACAGATATGATGGTTGTCGTAGTAATATAGCTATTGTTTTAACCTCATCCCACAAAAAATCATTAACTCTCAAATAATCACAATTAAAACTATGCTTCAAGTGAAATCAAAATGATTTGTTTAGCCTTTTTTTGTTAGATTACATAATTTCAAGCAAGGATTATATTATAATTTAGGGCAGCTTCTATTAAATGCACTACATACTCCACATGCTACCTCCTCTCTATCCTGTCTTCTCTGCAGCTTCACACTCTCCCACCCATTTCTCTGGATCACACCTTTTATGTCAGTATCTTCTCTGCAGCTGCACAGAAAGAACAGAGGAGATCCAACAGCTACAAGGCAAGGTGAGAGAGGGCTGTGGGGAACAAGTAGCGAGAGGACTCTGGGGAATAAGGGCAGAGGGCACACGGAGACCTAGGGGGAGACAGCAGGGGGCACAAACAGGACTGAAGGAGGGGGGCGCAGAGAGAGACTTATTTTGAGGGCAACACATTTAGTTTTGGAATAAAAAAATGTCTGAATTTCATCTGAATGTCACGGACCGGGTGATCAGGTCTGATAGGAGCCCAGGTGCAGGGGATACGAGGCGCAGGAAATCACAGACAGAAGATGCTGATAATAGTTATATTGCAGATGATGGTACAACAACATAAAAGTATAGAAAGTCTCTTGGCTGGAAGCCCTCTGGATGGGGCACACACGGCAGGAAGCCCTCTGGATGGGGCACACACGGCAGAAAGCCCTCTGGATGGGGCACACATGGCAGGTAAGCCCTCTGGATGGGGCACACATGGCAGGTAAGCCCTCTGGATGGGGCACACACGGCAGGAAGCCCTCTGGATGGGGCACACACGGCAGAAAGCCCTCTGGATGGGGCACACATGGCAGGTAAGCCCTCTGGATGGGGCACACACGACAGGTAAGCCCACTTGCTGGGCACACGGCACATATCCCACTTGTGGGTCGCTGGCCATAACTCAGGAGCAGATCAGGAACCAAAACAGGAGCAGATCAGGAACCAAAACAGGAGCAGATCAGGAACCAAAACAGGAGCAGATCAGGAACCAAAACAGGAGCAGATCAGGAACCAAAACAGGAGCAGATCAGGAACCAAAACAGGAGCAAATCAGGAACCAAACAGGTAGTCCTAAAACGTCAATGTCAAGGCCCAGACTGAAGGGCTGGGCAGGTTTATAAAGGCTGTGATAATCAGGTAACAAGGTGCACCTGGACATGGTAATCAGGTCTAAGTGCAGCTGGACATGATAATCACTCTGAGTGGTTCAGAGTGGCAAGGGCGGTCACTAGTGGTTGGAAATGAAAATGAGCAGCTCAGAGTTCAAACAATTCCAGACAGCGAAGGGTGAAACGTTACATACCCCCACCGCAAGGAGCAGCCTCCGGATGCTCACAGACCTGTGGCGCGGTGGTCTCACCATCTGCGGTGAGACTTCTTTCTAGCACGTAGTGCTTTCTCAAACCCTTCCAGACCTTCACGACATATCACATTTCCGTTGGAAGTCACTACGAGATCTGATGGTAGTGGTTCTGTTGTGCTGAGTTGGGCTGGATAGACCTCAGCTACTGGATACACAGATGTGATAGTCCCGGTAATTGCTTGTCTTGTCCTACATCTACTCCTGAATTCACCAGGGGTTAGGTATTCGCCCTGTGCACGGATTTCCTCCGATCGGTGTTGAATAGTGCCAAGACAGGGCTGGGTTACAGGTGGGATGGAGGAACTCTTACTGGACCTTTGGTCATGGAGGAGTCGTTCATACTGTTGAAGCCCTTTTCTATGTACAATATTTCCATCTGACGCAAGAACGTCGCTAGGAACCCCTGGGAGTGTCGTGCGGTTTGGAGTGTCCTAATCCTACTCCTATGAGTGGTAGGAGAGGTGTTCCTGACCGCACAGAAAGCCGGGGGGTTGATATCCATGGATGTGTTCGTTACACCTGCCTCAGATGACGCACTGTCCATATCAGACCACTCGGGGTGTCAGACAAGGTCTGGAGGTCCTCTGACATTACGATGGAGGGCGTAGGATTCACAGGTGCTGAGGACTGGTTGACCCCTGCATCACCTGACTGTGGATGCGACAGGGTATGCTCCTGCTTTGTGACGTTGCTGGCGTCATATGCAGGTTCCTGGGAATGGGGTTTCTCAATGTGGGTTGCGGACGGTTTGACTGGTTTGTGTGGACAATAAGTTATCCTGTGGCCAGTCCCTCCACAATAAAAGCACAGGTCGTCCTCTTGCCTTCTCTGTATTTCCTTTTTGGTGAGCGGCTCTCGCTAAAACTCTTAGCAGCCTTCTTTCTTTGTGTCTGTGACTTGGTCTTGGTGTCCATGCAATCAGCTTCTAACACAGTCCTTACAGACTTGCATAAGTGGAGTACACGTTCTGCCAATAGTTCCAATACTGCAGGTATCCCTGCGGACTCCTTGTAATGGCCTTGACATTCTGTCACGGACCGGGTGAACAAGTCTGATAAGAGCCCAGATGCAGGGGATACGAGGGGCTCTGTCTGTACCCCACGATGCATGATGGCTTGGGGTTGTTACAGACAAGCGCAGGAAATAAATCACAGACAGAAGATGCTGATAATAGTTATATTGCAGATGGTGGTACAACAACATAAAAGTATAGAAAGTATCTTGGCTGGAAGCCCTCTGGATGGGGCACACACGGCAGGAAGCCCTCTGGATGGGGCACACACGGCAGGAAGCCCTCTGGATGGGGCACACACGACAGGTAAGCCCACTTGCAGGGCACACGGAAGATATCCCACTTGTGGGTCGCTGGCCGTAACTCAGGAGCAGATCAGGAACCAAACAGGTGGTCCTAAAACGTCAATGTCAAGGCCCAGACTGAAGGGCTGGGCAGGTTTATAAAGGCTGTGATAATCAGGTAACAAGGTGCACCTGGACATGGTAATCAGGTCTAAGTGCAGCTGGACATGGTTCAGAGTGGCAAGGGCGGCCACTAGTGGTTGGAAATGAAAATGAGCAGCTCAGAGTTCAAACAATTCCAGACAGCAAAGGGTGAAATGGTACACTGAACCAAAAGGACAGAAAGCTAAATTAAAAATGTGTCTGTGTACAAGTCTACTAGTTATGGTTCTCAATAGTCTTTACAGGGCCTTCAAGTTTGCTGAAAGGGCAGAGGGTTCTGTTTATTAATTTAGTAGTGTCTAGGGCCCGCAACTGATGTTTCTGTGTGGTATGCAGCCCTTTAGATTAAAAAGCAGGATAATGCCGTCATATTGTATAGAAAAGAATGGTGCAATAAAGTAGCATCCCAATACAATACTGGATTATAAGTATGGTTTAAAAAATATGTTACATTACATGATTGTTAAAATGAAACTTAAACAAGTCAACATGTAAAAAAAAGATTATTTTTTTTATAATTCCCAAACAATCAAACTGTTTCTTTGTCAAATACACTGCTTTTTGATAACTTAAGGGTGTTTTCTTTCTACAGCAGGAAATACAAGCAGACTTAGCATTTTGTAATTAAAGGTGCCCTGAGCAAAAATGTTCATGACCGCATAATACCCTAATCTTTACAAATCCTTTAGCTTTCTTGACAAGACATCAATAAGTCAAAGGCAAAGACACAGGAAAATAATAGAACCAAAGGCACTCAGGATGCAATAAAAAAAGAGGATTAGATCTACATTACTTTCATTACGTTATATTGTATTTTTATTATTAGGTCCACTGTTATCATTTAATCTTATAGCTAGTGTGTCTGATAGAGTGGAACAAAAACAAATGGAAATTATTTTCTCCCCTAAAGAATTCTAGATGAAAAAGATTAGCTTTGCATGTATTTAAATGAAAAAATGTAAATCTAGGAGTGTAGTAAATTTCCACATGCTGCAGCTGTTCAAAGAACTGGGCCTCCTCCATAAAAACAGATTGTCAGGCTATGAACCTAGGCCTGTAGGCAATACACAGAGATGTTTCTTTCTCACGGTTAAAGAAGAATCCAGTTAGCCAGAATAGAATGATCTTGTCTACAAAACAGAGAACTGATCATTCCAACACAGAAATGTACATACTGTGGACCACCATTATATTTTACTAGGGCTATTTGACAGCAATCTGGACCTCAGAGGTCTGTTCCTGAGTTTTCATCCGATAAAACATTAATTGCACTCTCTGGCATGTTATGCAAATAAACCTTACCAGATCTGACATAAAAAAAGTGTTATATCAAGATAAATTTACCTTTAGTAGATCTTTTACATTGACTTTTTTTCTGAATTGGGATAGGGTTACGCCTCCCTCCCTTCCCATGGTTGGCCACATTTGTTTGCTGCTTTATGATCAAAATCAAACAAAATTGCAAGTTTTTAAGGAATTACAGCATGGGAATGGAGGCAGAGAGATTCAGAAAAGGCCACAAAATTACAGATGATGATGAATTGAATGATGAGAAGAATATGTCTCATCACACAGTATGTTCCATCAAATAAAACTAAGCAGTGGTCCTATACAACATGATGTTG
Source organism: Spea bombifrons (assembly GCF_027358695.1). Taxonomy (NCBI): domain Eukaryota; kingdom Metazoa; phylum Chordata; class Amphibia; order Anura; family Pelobatidae; genus Spea; species Spea bombifrons. The sequence continues at coordinate 68,430,046 of NC_071090.1, read as the reverse complement.
ATGATGTTGTTGATGAACACACAAGAGGATCTATTTACTAAACTGCGAGTGCTTGCAACTTGGCAAAAAATGCAAGCTTGTGGCAGAAAACCCGCACAAGTTTGTCCAACTCACAAATTCACTTATGCCAGTTTAGATTAGCACTCACAAAAAAATGCTTTACAGGATACCCAAGAAGACTTGGAGAACCGCTCACATCGACCAATGTTTTTTAGGTATCCCGGAGACGGTGACTGATCTACCTTCCTTTGTGTGAGGCTTGTTCCATCAAGTGATACCTAAGGTGACAGAGGATTGTGAGAGTACATAGAGTACTGCAGCCTTATCCCAAACCAACTGACACTGGAAGGGCAATCCACCCCCTACGAACAAAGTTTCAAGCAACATTTGGCACCTGCTTGAGAAAATCACCACTACAATAAGAGATTATCAAAATTCCAGTGTATATGAGAAACGGAGTTGACTTTCACGAAACCGAATCCATAAAGATGGAAACATTTACACAAATACTTCCATAATTGTATCCCTGGATCTTGATGGGACTGACACAAGTCATAGAGAAAGTTGTGTAGGACATGTGTATCTGTAGTGATAAATATTTTAATATCTATTATTTTAATGTCTATGTGTTACTTACCTGCCCCCGGCTCCCACGTTGCCGCCACGGAGGAGAGGGAGACCCCCCTCCAATACGCGGCCACCGGAGCCGGCACGGAGGAGAGGGAGACCCCCCTCCAATACGCGGCCACCGGAGCCAGCACGGAGGAGAGGGAGACCCCCCTCCAATACACGACCACCGGAGCCGACACGGAGGAGAGGGAGACCCCCCTCCAACGCACGGGCACCGGATCCTACACGGAGGAGAGGGAGACCTCCCTCCAACACTGTGCCGCCTCCGCCGTCGTCTACAGGACTGCCGCGCAGGAGAGGCAGACCTCCTGGAACACGGCGTCCGGTTTCGGCACTCGCGCGCCCTCTGGTGGTGAACTCCCGAACTGCAGGCTTATATGAAGGGAGATTGCGCCACACTCATCATGGTGGTGATTCCCGGTCATTGGAAGTGACGTCATGAGGTTTGGCGGGAGATTTGAACTTCCTCTGTGGTTTCTATTTAAACCTCTTCAGTTCTATCTGACCTTGCCTTCTGTTGGTTGTCTTTGCCTTGTGCTAGTGCAAAGATAGCGTTTCCTGATTCGGTATTCCTGTGTATGATCCTGGCATGTCTGACTTCGTTGTTTTCCTGAATCCTGACCTCGGCTCTGTTATTCGACTATCCTGCTCTCCGGTATCCTGACATCGGCTCTGTTATACGACTATCCTGCTCTCCGGAACCCTGACCTCGGCTTGTTATACCTGTTCTGTCCTGGAGTCCTACCTGACCACGGTGTCTCCTAACTACTTGTACGTGACAGAAACAGAAGGCCATCATGAGACCCGCTTCGGTAGGATCTCAGGGTTCCTGTGAGGCTCGTCTGGATGAGATGGACCATCGTCTGGACCAGTTTGCCCAAGCACTCCAGACCCTATTACAACGCACAGATCCCGGTCTACAAGTGCATGCCTCTCCAGCTGTAGCTCCACCGCCGGTACCAGCTCCAGCCCCAATGCCGGTGGTTCATGCTCCTATGAATCTTCCTCCACCCCAGCGATATGGAGGAGATCCTGTGACCTGCCGTGGATTTCTCAACCAGTGCGAGATTCATTTTGAACTTAACCCTTATGCCTTTGTTTCTGATCGGGCTAAGATTGGTTACATAATCGCGCTTCTCACGGACAGGGCCCTGGCCTGGGCATCTCCTCTGTGGGAGAGGAGTACCCAAGCGGTTCGCTCCTATTCCGAATTTGTGGCCGCACTACGTGCTGTGTTCGATGTTCCAGGCAGAAGTTCCACTGCTTCATCCTCTCTCTTCAACATCCGTCAAGGAGAGCGTACCCTCATGGACTATGCTATTGAATGTCGTACGCTAATGGGTGAAGTGAACTGGACCAGCGAGGCCCTTATCGCTGCTTTTTTGAACGGACTATCAGAGACTTTGAAAGACGAGATTGCTGCTCGTGATCTTCCATCTGACCTGGACTCGGTGATCTCCTATGTGACCCAGATCGACCTTCGTCTTCGAGAACGGCAGGTGCAACGAGACAATCTGAGAGCACGGGAGAGAAGTGTACGTTCCCTCCCGCGTCTGGCTCCTCAGTTCATACCACCACCCACGTCTCCTGTTACCTGTGAGGAGCCTATGCAGCTGGGAATTACTCGTCTGTCTGAGAGTGAGAAAGCCAGGCGAAGAAAGGAGGGGCTCTGCCTATATTGCGGTCTGACTGGACATTGGGCCGATCCTGTCCTAAAAAGTCGGGAAACGCCCGCACCTAGAGTGGTTTAGAGGACCTGCTTTAGGTGTGCTGGGTCTGTCCTCTGATTCTAGCAGCACTCGGATGACCGTTCCAATTCGGATATCATGGCCGGGGGGATCCGTTTGCACTGAGGCTTTTCTGGATTCTGGAGCCGCAGAGAACTTTATTGATGCCCATTTTTGCGAGAAGCAGTTTATTCCCACCACACCTAAAGACACGCCGGTGAGAATTGAGGCCATTGATGGCAGACCACTTCATCCGCCACAAGTCACCCGAACTACCGTACCAGTGACACTCTCCGTAGGGATGATGCATAAAGAGAATCTACAGTTCCTGGTAATTTGCTCTCCCTCTACTCCTGTTGTTTTGGGGTTTCCATGGTTACAAAGGCACAACCCTACCATCAATTGGGCAACTGGGCAGATCACGTCCTGGAGTCAAGCTTGCGGGGAGCCCATTCGACTGGCCATGGTGTCTACTGGTTCGGAGATGGCCGCTACGATTCTTCCAAGTCATTATCGGGAGTTTGCGGATGTATTTGACAAGAAGGAAGCGGAGAAGTTACCTCCTCATAGATCCTACGACTTCCCTATTGATCTCCTTCCGGGCACTATGCCACCCCGAGGTCGTGTCTACCCCTTGTCTGTTCCCGAGACCCAGGCCATGGAATCCTACATCGAGGAGAATCTGAGGCGGGGTTTCATCCGTCGGTCTACGTCCCCGGCTGGAGCGGGGTTTTTCTTCGTCAAGAAGAAGAACGGAGAACTGAGACCTTGCATCGACTACAGAGGCTTGAATAGGATTACAAGGCGGAACTCCTATCCTATCCCCCTCATCTCGGAACTTTTCGACAGATTACGCGGGGCCCAAATCTTTACCAAATTGGATCTCCGTGGGGCGTATAACCTGGTCCGTATTCGTGCCGGTCACGAGTGGAGGACAGCCTTCAACACCCGCTCGGGACATTATGAGTACCTGGTCATGCCGTTCGGTCTGTGCAATGCCCCGGCGGTGTTCCAGGAATTTATTAATGACTGTCTACGGGACTTTCTCCAGCAGTTCGTGGTCGTATACCTGGACGATATCCTGATTTACTCAGAGAACTTATCTATTCATCGCGACCAGGTCCGTCAAGTTCTGAGCCGTCTCCGACAGCATGGGCTATATGCCAAGTTGGAAAAGTGCGTTTTTGAGACCCGCAAGGTGACTTTCTTGGGGTACGTGATTACTCCTGAGGGTTTCGATATGGACCCATCGAAGGTGCTGGCGATCAAAGATTGGCCACGACCTACGGGTCTCAAGGCTCTGCAACGCTTCCTTGGATTCACGAATTACTATAGACGCTTCATCCGGAATTACTCGAGGATTGTCGCCCCTCTAACGGACTTGACCAAAAAAGGGGCCAATGTGTCTGAATGGTCCTCCGAAGCAGTGTCCGCGTTCACTCTTCTCAAAGAGAAGTTCACGACGGCTCCAGTATTACGGCATCCCAATCCGCTTCTACCATTTGTCCTGGAGGTAGATGCCTCTGAATCTGGAGTGGGAGCGATACTCTCCCAACGAGCTTCGTACAGCGGACCACTACACCCTTGCGGCTACTTCTCAAGACACTTCTCTACAGCCGAGAAGAATTACGATATAGGGAATAAAGAACTGTTGGCAGTTATCCTGGCCTTGGAGGAATGGCGTCACCTGCTGGAGGGGGCCTCGGTACCGACCTTGATTCTGACCGATCACAAGAATCTTCAATACATAGAGTCGGCTAAGTGTCTCAATCCTCGCCAGACAAGATGGGCTCTCTTTCTCTCCCGATTTCCGTTTGTGCTCACGTACCGTCCGGGTTCAAAGAACACTAAAGCGGACGCTCTGTCCCGCATGTTTACGCAACCTGAGGCGGAGAGTAGAGATCCAGAACCCATTATCCCTTCTGCCAAGGTCGTTGCAGCCATTCGGTTACGGGGATATGCTCCTTTGCTGGATCGCGTCACTCGTTCTCAAGGTCAAGCTCCGGATTCCTTGCCGCCGGGGAGGCTCTACGTCCCTCCCAGTTTGCGGGTACCCATTCTACGCACTCTACATGGTGCCAGGACCTCGGGGCATGCAGGAGTGGCACGCACTAGGGAGCTACTTTCACCAACTTTTTGGTGGCCTCATTGGGGCAGAGACATTACCGCATTCGTTCAGTCATGTGCGAGATGCGCGGCCAACAAATCCTCTCGCACTCGTCCGGCTGGCCTTCTTCGACCTCTCCCTTGTCCTTCGGTTCCCTGGACTCATGTGGCCATGGACTTTATTGTAGAATTACCGCCGTCCAGGGGACATACCGTGATCCTCGTGGTGGTCGACCGTTTCTCTAAGATGGCCCACTTTATTCCACTGCGGAAACTACCCAGCGCCTCTACTCTGGCGGACATCTTTATCCGGGAGATTGTGCGGCTCCACGGAGTACCGTCTGAGATCGTGTCGGACAGAGGTACCCAGTTCGTGGCTAGATTCTGGCGTGAATTCGCGAAATCCCTGGGCATCACGTTGGCCTTCTCTTCAGCATATCACCCACAGACGAACGGCCTGGTGGAGAGAGCGAACCAACATCTGGAACAGTATCTACGTCTCTTCATCAACGATCATCAAGATGATTGGGTCGATCTGTTGCCATTTGCAGAGTTTGCTAGGAACAACACGCTCCAAGAATCTACCAGGATTTCGCCTTTCTTCTGCCTGTATGGTCTCCATCCACAGTCCCTCCCAGAGACATTACCGGTTTCAGCTGTTCCAGATCTGGAGGAGAGACTTGCGTCTATTCGTACCACCTGGGCTTCGGTACATTCCGCATTGGAACACACGGCTTCTCTCCAGCAACGTCAGGCCAACAAGAGGCGCTCCCCCAACCCCTCGTACCGGCCTGGCGAAAGAGTATGGCTGTCTACTAGATTTCTGAGACTCCGGGTTCCGTCCATGAAATTGGCCCCACGGTTTATTGGGCCCTTTCCAGTTGTACGGCAGATCAATCCGGTGGCGTACGAACTTGCACTGCCTAGAACGCTCCGCATCCCTCGGGTATTTCACGCCTCATTGTTGAAGCCCCTTGTCTGCAACCGGTTTACCCGAGGTGGGAATTCTACTATGGAAACTGCCAGGAGAGCTTCGGACAGAAGGATTCCTCGGGTAATTCTTGATTCCCGGCGACAACAGGGTAGTTTGCAGTACCTGGTACAATGGAGGGGTCTCGGTCCTGAGGAACGATCCTGGATACCTGCGGCACGCCTATCCGTACCACGGTTGATACGTGCGTTTCATGCTAGGCATCCTTCTTGCCCTGGTGGTTGCCCTGAGGGCGCCCTTTCAAGGGGGGGTACTGTTACTTACCTGCCCCCGGCTCCCACGTTGCTGCCACGGAGGAGAGGGAGACCCCCCTCCAATACACGACCACCGGAGCCGGCACGGAGGAGAGGGAGACCCCCCTCCAACGCACGACCTCCGGAGCCGCCACGGAGGAGAGGGAGACCCCCCTCCAACGCACGGGCACCGGATCCTACACGGAGGAGAGGGAGACCTCCCTCCAACACTGTGCCGCCTCCGCCGTCGTCTACAGGACTGCCGCGCAGGAGAGGCAGACCTCCTGGAACACGGCGTCCGGTTTCGGCACTCGCGCGCCCTCTGGTGGTGAACTCCCGAACTGCAGGCTTATATGAAGGGAGATTGCGCCACACTCATCATGGTGGTGATTCCCGGTCATTGGAAGTGACGTCATGAGGTTTGGCGGGAGATTTGAACTTCCTCTGTGGTTTCTATTTAAACCTCTTCAGTTCTATCTGACCTTGCCTTCTGTTGGTTGTCTATGCCTTGTGCTAGTGCCCAGATAGCGTTTCCTGATTCGGTATTCCTGTGTATGATCCTGGCTTGTCTGACTTCGTTGTTTTCCTGAATCCTGACCTCGGCTCTGTTATTCGACTATCCTGCTCTCCGGTATCCTGACCTCGGCTCTGTTATACGACTATCTTGCTCTCCGGAACCCTGACCTCGGCTTGTTATACCTGTTCTGTCCTGGAGTCCTACCTGACCACGGTGTCTCCTAACTACTTGTACGTGACACTATGTATTTAGAATGCAATGTCATAATAGTCCCTGTTGCAGTAATGGCCAGGTGTCCTAATACTTTTGTCCATATAGTAGACATGTGCCTATTCAATCACTTTGTTGCATGAGAATTATTATATATATAATTAAATATTTTAAACCAACTACTATAGAGGATGAATGAGTATATAAACATTGCTTAATGTTAACATTGCTTAAAAATTGCTTAAAACATTGCTTAAAAAATGTGTTACTGCAAAAGTTAGATTAGAAAGATATTGAAATTGTCCCAACAATATTATGATTCAGTTCATAATGAACAGTTTTTTTTGTTGGAGAGGAGCACAATAATATATAAGGAATTACAAAATTAAATGGATATTGGCTGTTTTGCTTTTTTCAGTAAATCTTTCTTCTGAAATGTATATTTAATGACCCATGAAAACAGACGTAGGTAAAACACTATATAGCTGTACTTAAAATTAATGCATTTTCTTGCAGGGGAATACAGTGTTTATTCCCTACACTGTGTTTGTGTGTAGATGTAAACAATGAAATTATAAAAATTCAAAAGGAGAAATGATTTGGTTGTATGTTGTCTGCTGGCGTTTGATATAGTATTCACACCACAACATTACTATGCAAGGTTTGTAATTATAAATTGAACCAAACTAAATGGCACAGTGATCTGATATGAAAGAAGGCTAAAGTAATTTTTGCTTTAGGAGATCATTATGCAAAACATATATTTAATCCAATAGGTTATGCAGAATCTGTCCTAGTCTTTTTCTCATGAGGTCTATTAGTAGAGTCAATGTAGTTTTATTTTTTAACTTAAGTATAACAATATAGGGCAAACCTTCAGCAATTGATCATGCTAAACTCAATGATCAATCGATTTAAAACTTTACTTTGGCAAACCTGCAGTACAATAATGCTTGCCCTGTATCAACCGCAAGAAATGAGTAAGAGCCATGAGAAGATTTTTGTCTGCAGATAACAAGAAAAGTTGCAATCTTCCAAAGCTAGACTTATTGTGTCAGCATGATGTGCAGATGTTTTCCATGTTCTCACATGACACTACTTTAAGTCCCACCTGATTGGCAAATACTGCTGAACACAACACAGTTACAATGTCATCAGAAACAGCTTTCCTAGTATGGATAAACACCGACATATTTCTCGGAGATCATTCATTAATCATGTAATATGTTTTCTCATTTATACTTTTTGCCAAGAACACTTAATTGAAGCTTCTCATTAGGTTCTGTGTTTTTATGTGATTAAACTTTTATATGAAAGAATACAATGACAGATCTTCTAAGGTTTATTTACTAAACATACTAGTGCAATTAATGTTTGGCCTCAGTGAAACAGGACTTTAAACTTTATTCCAAGTATAGCCTCAGTGCTATTTATATATATCAAGAAAATGTACATATGGCAGGAAGCCCACTGGACAGGGCACAAGGCAGGAAGCCCACTTGAAAGGGCACAAGGCAGGAAGCCCACTTGAAAGGGCAAAAGGCAGGAAGCCCACTTGAAAGAGCACAAGGCAGGAGGCCCACTGGACAGGGCACAAGGCAGGAAGCCCACTGGAGAGGGCACAAGGCAGGATCAGGTACAAAGCAGGATCAGGTACAAAGCAGGATCAGGTACACAGGAAGCCAGGCACATGTCAGGAACAAGTAAGGATCAGGTACAGGTACAGGGCCAGGGCAACACGGTCCCATTACTTCATTGGCAAGGCCCCAACTGAAGGGCAGAGCAGGATGAAATAGGCAGGCTCAGTCCAGTCAACGAGGCTCAGCTGGTTGTACTGATTAGGTCTGGGTGCTCCAGGTAAGCAGAGGCAGATGGTCTGCTTGTTAGCCTAGAGGGTACTGTGCCTCTAGGGGCTGTCGCTGATATGACACGACAGGGTGGAATCCTGACAATGATCTTAGTAGTGTAAATAGAACTGTACAATACCTGTTTGACTGAATGGCTTAACTATCAAATGTACAACCTTTGAACATGGATTTTTTTTAAATGTTGAACATTAAAGACATTGTTGTTTCAGCACCTTTAGAAAATCAGTCTTAATAGAGTTAGTGGTAAGAAAGCCCTGTTAATTTACTATTATACGCTCTTACTGTTGTGCTTCTGTATTTAATACGTTGTCATAATTGGCAACAACATATATGCACCTACTCTTTCTAGTACAAGAAGCAATACTGAACACTTCAAGTAAAAACACTCATGAGTGACTAGTGCATATAGGATCCACGGCATAGTCACTGGGGAGCACTGTATGGTCACTGTGACTGTAAAATGCTCTTTCAGATCAGTGCAGAGAAACCTGGTACCAGGAATTGCAGTTGTGTAAGTGTATAATGGTCAGTATGTGTTGTCAGTAATATGTAAGCATATGTTTAAAGGGATAGTCTAATGTCCCTGATTACCTGTACTATAGAAGTCTGCAAAAGCAGACTTCTTCCTCCCTGACCCAACATTTCGTACCACTGATTGGTTCCTTGAAGCTGTCAATCAGCAGCAGGAAAGTGCTCATACTGAAACCAATGATAGGACTTTCCTACATGCACATTGGAATGCAGCCTTCACCAGAGCTAGCGCTTGAGCTGAGTGGTGGTAAGTACATAACGCACAGCTGGCCAGCTGAACTTTCTCCAAAATTCCCCATGCAATTGCAAAATAGACCACTTAAAAATGTAAAGGGACCACACAGGCTATCAGATTCATTAAAGTCCATATGGTGGCTGGAGTGCACCATTAAATGCATATGGAAAAAATGCATGTGAAATCCATTATGCATATGTATGTGTTTGTTATAGTGAATACATGTCAATGTTTGTGAATGTATTAGTGTGACTGTCTATATTTTTGGTCTATTTCTATTTTGGTCTGATGCCTAGGCTGGCCCTATACAGCATTAATGTTTAATGAATGGAAGATACCAAAGGCCTTATTTGTAAAAACATTTTGTTACAGTGTAAAATAGCAAATTTGTTTTGTTGATTAAATATATATTGCAATTTGAAGTTATTGACTAGACATTCGGAAACAAATGGTGTGACAGTTTTTGAACTATCCAAAAATGCAGGAAATGTGAAATTGACCAAAATGTTTACATGCGTACTGTACATCATGAAAACTGAAAGATAAACAAGGAAAAAGCAAATTAGCTTTTTATTTTATTACAGATTGGAAGTTGTTCTGCAGAATGTGGATCTATCAAATAAACATAAAACAATTATTATCTATAAATTATACCTAGAGGCAAATTGTCACGCAGTCAAGTAAATCCCAAGATTTCCACTGCTATAAATGGAAATTTGAACAGTTAGATTTTATGGAAACTAAATGATGAAATAAGGCAGCTGCGCTTACCTATACTTTTAATTTGCTGCTGTGATGACCTTGGAGACAATAATAGCGAACATGATGAAACAGAAGCAATTAAAATAAAAATCAATACATAGAAAGTGGATACCTTATTTGAAATAAAAAAAAAATGATATTGTGTTGAGGAAAAGTATTTTTTATAGGAATGTGGCTTATAATATGATTCAAGGAAAAAAGGCATTCTTACAGGCTGCAAGTGATTTCTCATTTTAATAAATCTTGAGCTTCACATGGACTGAAATAAAAGAGAGTAGTGTTTTGAGAATCTATTTTTTTCTTAAATCCCTGAAAAATATGAAAGTGGTTTGTAGTATTAGTGATTATTTGGTTTAATTGTGAGAATGGGCTTTTTAAAGCTTCTATTGGGCCAGGGTTGCATGTGTCCTGTGAATATGGCGAGTGGTATAAATTAACCACATCTGGAAAATGTAAGCTGGATGAGGCTCTTCTGATGAAATGTTTTGTGAGCTGTTTAGTTCAGAAGCAATCATTATGAACTTGTTATGTCAAAGCTCTGGGTGGGTTAAGATGAAACATTTTTCTTAAATTAGAACTCAAGTGAGCATCTGTACAGAATGTACAGAGTTAGCAAGAGGGGTCTCTGTTCTCCTTAACTTGCCAATTCAATAAATGGGGCATCTTGCCGTCTTATCGCTAATAGGTCAACCTAGGCCAGAATATACTACTAACTGGTGGTTTTACAAATGCCTTTGTAGTCAATATATAACCTATAGGTACCGTCTTGATATCAGGCTGCCTCACTCAGAGCTCAATAGAAAGGACAGTTGTCACAGAGGTTCAAATTCATTTTTTTAAAAGTCTGATATTTTAGACAGAATTCTTCTACATCAGATGCAGATCTGCATTATAATAATAATCAATAATATCCAGCATTTTCAATAATGAAGCAATTATCACCAATAACACATAAATAAATATAGATAGATAATAGATAGGATTTAACATAAACATTAAACCTCAAGGCCCTCTTTTTCATACATAATGGAATGCACATTCTTTGACAAACTTCTTTTTATGACTTTCATCACAAACCTGCTAAATAGATTCTAATATTCATCCTATGTTTAGAAATACCTAATGTTTTCATGTTTTTTGCAAAGTTATAAGGAACTAAGTATAGGTAGAATTTTGCTATTTGAAAACCAATTTTTTTTTTTCAAATTAGGTCATCCTACCCCTATGGCCTATTTTGAAGCCGTTAGTTGAACTTACCCTCATATTTTGAAAACTATACACTCTAGGGCAGTGGTTCTTAACCTTGTTGGAGGTACTGACCCCCACCAGTTTCATATGCGCATTCACTGAACCCTTCTTAATTTGAAAAATAAAATATGATTTATTCAAATTCAAAACATAGGTATATATTTAGGTATATATTTATACATAGGTATATTTTTATACATAGGTGCACAAAATGAACAAAACCATTAAAGAACAAAACCATTAAGAACAAAGAACAAAACCATTAAAATATTAAAACATGATTTTCACACAAAAACAAAACCATAATAATGAATATTTACTGCAAATCAGTGCGACTTCTGCTGTTGCCTTTCAGAGACCAGTTCAGAAATGCGCGGCTTTACCTTGGCAAGTGCCACTCTCATGTCATTGCCGGGTGTGTGTCTTGACCTCTACCGAACCCCTGGTGTTCGATCGAACCCAGGTTAAGAACTACTGCTCTAGGGTATTGAAAATGGTGTTATTTTAACACATTCCATGCACTCATTCTACCACTAGCCTTTGTCAAAGTTTGTGGTAGTATGTGCTGGTGTTTTTTTTCACACAAATTGTACTTCAGGTATGAATTTACAGCTCCTTGCATAGGTTTGTTGGGTTGTTTGTGGCTAAAAGGCCACATATGGGACATGTGCAACTCAGCTTTTCAACTTTTCAATTTTAACACCTGGTCAGTCTGCCCCATGTCATATTTGGACATCTTTGAAGCCGGCCAGTGTTTCTGCAAATTTTTTTGTGTTCAGCAATATCCCACAAGATAGTTTAGCTAGCTATTCAAATTACCCCATATTTGTTTTTCCTAAAACGGTAGTCAGCAAAGTGTATATTTTGTATATTTCTATTTTAGGTATCTGGGAGTGCTGTAGTGGCCCTTCTCTGAACTTTTTCCAAAAATGTCAATATAGTCCTGCAGAAGGCATCTCCCTCTTACTGATACTAATGCCTCTAGCTATACACCCCAGCACCCTTCTTGCTTTATTACATTACCTGCTTACCTTTAAATCCTCAGAAACAATTAGTTTTAAAAACATCTTTTCTTTTGTCACAAACAGAACAGCTCCTGTAATGCTATATCCTGCATTTAGATTTTCACATTAGAAGTACATTTTACATTTATCAACATTAATCTACAGCTGCCACAGCTAGCCACAGGGACGGGACTAGAAACCACGGGGCCCTGGTGCGAAAATTGCCCTGGGGCCCCACCAACTTCACCATGTAACACAGTGACATCTTTCCTCTAAACAGCTTGTGAGTGCCTTTGCCCCAAGCAGCTTATCAGTACCATTCGAACCCATAAACAGCCTGCCTGTGTCATGCTTTCCCCAACTTGTTAATACCCCCAAACAGCTTACATGTGCCATTTTTGCCCCAAACAGCTGGTCTGTGCCATAATTGCCCTAAAACAGCTTTTCTGTGCCACCATTGCCCCTTGCCCCCAACATACACTCTGGCACACATATGTAAACACACTTACACAAATTATACATGCAAACACACTTACTCATACTCACTAACCCACACAATTATTCTAACACACACATTCCCTATCACACCACACATGCTAACACACTCTCCATCTCACACCATTTACACATCCAAACTTACATACATTTATACATAGACACTCATGCTCAGATTCACTTATACACAGACATCCATAATACATAGACATTCATGCTTACACACTCTTGTACATACCCATGCTCAGATACACCTGTGCATCCACACTCACATACATATATACAAACACACATACTGTTCATACATACACGCAATCTCCCCCGCTTACCTCTCACCGCTGAGACCTCTGCTCGGCCATTTATTTTTCTAGTTTATGTATGTAAGTGGCTAATATACCATTCCAACTGGATCGGTCTCTGTTTAGTTTTCAGTAATGCAAAAAAGAAGAAAATAATATAGTAAGCTTTATGTTTAGGATATTCACATAAACTGTTTCAAAGTTTAATGGGAATGTTTGTTTCAACTAGTGGCAGGCTACTCCACTAATCAGCGTAACATAAAGTACAAATGCACATAGAGAAAACGTGTTTTGTTAAGTCATAAAAAAAACCTAAAGAAGCAAATAAATTATGACATGTGAGACTCCAATGCTCCGGTAACACATATGTTCTATTTAAAACTGTCTTGAAAAACCAATGCAATTAGCTGCCGCAAACAGGAAATTCACTAAAGATCAAATAAAGAAACTACATTTACCAAGAGCTTTAAAAAAGTCAATTTTGAACTTACCACTTGAATCTACTTTTAAAATCAATACAGCTTCTGAACATCACTCATTTCTGTTATCCATTGATTGCTCCAAATTCTGCATAAGTCATACTTCAACAAGTTTTTTTTCTTACCCTTTCAAAGACCTATGTAGGCCTTAGCTCCCTAGATGGCTTATACAGAAGATTTTCTCTTCCATTTTTGGAACATTAAATGATATTTCTGTGGACCAGGATGAACAATTGAAATCACATTTCAAAAAATATCAAAGTGCTTTAACAGTCCCATTTTTAAGGCACATCCATTTCAGTGTTTTAGCAAGCTAAGATTACAGTTAAAATACAGTATTTTATTCCTATTCGGATTTCCTACTGATGTATTTTCATCATTTTAACAATTGTGAGTGAAAGATATTTGAATTTAAGCTAATACTTTATTTTTGAAAAGATTGACCAAATTGTAGCTGAACCATGCAGATTTTTTTGGTCAATACAATAGTTGATGAGCGTGTTCACGTTAGAAATCATTATTTACGCCTGTTCAATATTATTGTCATTTTATTCTGCAAATGTGTAGAAATGTAAGTCTTATACCTACAGCACTATATATATATATATATATATATATATATATATATATATATATATATATATATATAAACATGGAATTTGTTTGCATGTTTCTCTTTAATGTAGGCTCAAACTTTAATCATTTATTGGTCTCGTCTTAGATTCAGGATACCCATATGGCCACACTATGTATGTATAAAGTCCCTTACTGTATTAGTCTCTTTAACCTCTTCTAGAAGGCTGTCCCACGTATTTGCCATCTACCATGCTCTGTTGTCGCTAAACCAACAAAACTCTTGATGCTATACTTTGGCTTTAGGTTTTTATGTCCCAAGCATTATTTTACATTTATCAACATTAAACTGCAGCTGGTACACTCCCAGTTGGAACCCTTCTTCTAATTTACTGAAATCATTAGCCATTTAACTTATTTCAGCAGGAGTGCCTACCCTTTTGCAGACCTTTGTATGCCCTGCAAAAAAGAGAGATCTTACTTTTTGTAAATACAGATCCCTCAGGTCCAAGAACTTCCATTGATGTACACCAGTTAATTACAACCTTCAGCCTCCTAACAATGGACAAGCCATTGCCTATTTTAACATCCAGTCCAAAGCACTTTTAGGGAAAAGATTCAATACTGTATGAAATTTAAACCGTTACATACACCACTCTGGAAAATATTCCTCAGTACCCATATACATGTACATTGTATTGACTAATGTTTTGTCTAAAAATGTATTTCAGTACAGTTAATTAGAACTGTTTTAGGATGAGATTTCTTCCACAAAAGCACTAACCCACTGCTGTGTCAACCTTCCAATGCCCGATTGAAATAGTGAAAAAATATGTTTTGGATGCACTACATATTCAGCAATAATCAAATGAATCCAAAAGCCATTTACTGTATCTGTAAGTGATTTTTTTTCTTCCCATTCCTAGATGTTTCCATATCTCATGCTATCACATTTTTACATCTCTCAAGCATTATTGAGCTGTGAGATATACATCTCATTTTCAAGTATATGCCCAAGGAAAGCACAATAAGATAAAGTGATTTATTGGAGATCACAGGGTGTAATTGGCTTAATAAAAAATTCTAATTAGGCATACCAAATTAACCCCTGCCTCCATTCACCTAATCTGATAGACATTAAGGATAAAAATATGTTATTTAAATCTGAAAACTGTTCTCTATACATGTCTTACAGCACTTTTTTATAGCGATCAATATGTATGTTGGTACTGACGTTTTATTTTTCTTCACATGTTATGGTTCTAGATTCAAATGGTTGCTTTGATTTGCCAAACCGTTGGATACAAATGTCTGGTACTCAGAGTTCTGAGACAATGCTGAATTTCCTTGAAAATTAAATGGGCAATCCTATAGGAAGAGAATGTAAAATACAGTGCTGTATATATCAATGTAGATTATCATTGGCAAAAACCTGATTTTATTTTTTGCTACAATAAAGTTTCTGCAAACCTGGAGGCTGCCTATGTTGTCATTCATAATATTTTGCGTGACTTTCCCTGCTGAAACGCCAGACTGAGCCGATTCTATATGGCAATGCCTGTACAATAATACAAATTCATCATTAGTGTCAGACTGCGCTATGAAGATGAAAACATTCTGCTTGCCACAAGGCAGTGTGATAATGTATTTGTTTGGGAATAAGATGATACAGCTAAGGCACATTACAATGGTTAATATGCAGCTGTTGTAACCATACGCAAAAACTAAAACTGATTTTTTTTTCTTTTTTTAAGAAAAAACCACAATGTTTTTAAAAACATGTTTAGAATCTAATATTGCCAACAAACAATCAGCAGGAATTCCCTTTAAATATATAATCTCAAATAAGTTCAGTTCGTCCTATATGTAGCATTTCTAAATTAAAGGTGAGGATAGAGTATGTCTTCAAAATAGACATGTTAACACTTGATGGAAACACCCTCTTGGAGTAGTAGTTATGGACAGTCTGGTTAGGTTTTACCTGGCTAAGCCCCTAGATCTTTGTCACTGCATGACATATTATGGGGTTGTTATGTACATATGGAAGTGTCATTTTTAACATAAATTTTTGGTTTTATTTATTGCACACTTGAAATTGTACAGCAACCTTATCTCCAACGGTAATTCACTTACTTCCTTTAACCATTTATTCCTACAATACTGGCCATTAGACTTGGGCACCAGGGAGGTGTTCGTGTTCGTCTTTGTGCTCGTCTTCGGCAAAAAAGACATTTTCGTATTCCGCAAATATTCGCCCGTTCCTGTCTTCTCTTCGGGCGAATATTCATTGACATTCTTCGTGTTCGTTTTTTCTTCATTTTTTCCATATGAGCAACTCTATTGGCTGCCAGCAGGGGGCTCGTCTGCCATCAACCAATGGTTTACTTTTTTATATTTTTTTTTTTACTGGACATGTTAACAGATACATCTTCATGTACTGTATGCTTGATAATACCAAAATAACACAGTGACCATAGTCATTTCTGTCCATTACACATACTTGGTGCATGATAACACACTATAGTTGAACCCTGGAGAACTGTATATGTCATGCTCTATTAATTATCCACCTTACTTGACTTCAATTTACAGCCAACACTAAAGGTCACTTTGAAAAACCAAAGACCCTGCTGATAACTTTTGGCAATATGGTGGACCCTGAACCTTTACAGATACCACCAGATTGAGAAGAACACAAGCAATCTAAACTGGGGGTGAGTAAATTGGTGCTAGCTGGCTTTCAAAAGTGACACCGACTGAGGTCCCAAAAGTGCACAGAGAATCCCCTGGACACACCCCTACATACAACAACCAATTATACCGCACTCAGCTACGCTTATATATGTGCCCTGTCCATTAAATGATGATAATTCCAAGGGCTTTGTCATTATTTTGGTATGTTGAACTTAAATGCTATCGCCTTTTCATTCAATGTTTTTGACATTAGCTTCACAGACTGCTAATTATAGTCTACAATATTGATCATTCAGAGTATCATCCTCAGTGCATTTAGATGTCAAGCCTATTCTCAAGCCTATTCTCATAAATCCAGGGGTCATGTTTTCTTTAATTCCTACAGCTGTGTTTAATTTTTGGACACCTTTTTTGTACTCTCCAGTCTTCTGTTTTACATTTAATGAATATGTAATTCCTTTAATTTTGAATACCCTATTAGATATTTAAGTTGCAGCTCACATTTTATTTAAAAATCTTCACAAAGTGTCTTATTTAGACCATGGACCACAGACCTTGGACCACAGACTTTGGACATGGCTTGAATGCTCTATTTGGCAAAGTACACAAAAAACAAAACTCAAGTCATGATGCATGCTGACCAATAAATAACCTTAATGTGTCACAATCTGGTGTATCAAACTACTAATGGTTTGCATAAAATGGCTACTTTGATACTGGCTTTGGATCAGATTTATATTATAAAAACACGAGCATAAGCACAGAAGACACATTTGCATAACTAAGGAGCAACTTTGTTTTCTTAAAGTTCACCTACGTTCATCTTAAAATCAGTAAAAAGCGTTTTCAGTTTTGTTAAACAAGAAACAAGATCTTGAAGTACTGAACATATTGAACAAAAATATCTTCTGGACTTTGCATAAGTTATATTCTTCCTACTGAGAATCTCTTTTGCGTGAGCAAAATGCATCAAACGTTGTATACCCCCCCCCATAGGTATCTTTACGATTGCTTCAGATCCTAATTAAGTATTTAAAATTTTCAATAAATTGCATTGCCAATATACAGTCATGAATCTATTTCTTACTGAGGGTTAATTGCTCAAAACAGCTTCTTTATAGTTTCAATGTCTTGATGTTAAGTCTGAAGATAATTTAAGTTTCATTTAAAGAGCAGATTCTTTTGGCCAGATGCTACCTATTTTAAAATGCAATTTAATAGCCACACATTTTATCTAAATGAATAACATCTGTGTTCATTAGACTCGCTGCCGGGGGTATATATAGATCAATTGTTGCCTTTCTGTTGCAAAGTTAGGAAATATCTTGATACATGACAAGGTGTGTTTAGATAAAGAACATAATAGTTCACCTTCCTAATGTGTAGATTATCAGAAAAAGTATTAGACTTAAGCAAAACTTCAGTCTTGTTATTCCAGTTTTGTTATTTTGTTTATAAAAAACTGAATTCCATAATAATTATTCTTGTTCTTATTTACATATTTATTTTATAAAGTACATAAATAACTCAATGGACGGCACTTTAACATAAATGAAATATTTAATAATGAATAGAAATAAAGATACACTTTAAAGACTTAAAGTGGGGGGGAAAGTGCGGCCTATATTCGAGCCAATACGGTAATACCGTGGCCTGGCATAGTCCATCTCATGTTCTTTCTTAAATCAAATATATAACCTCTACAATCATGAAAAAATATGAAAAGCTTAATTTATACACAACTATATATCTTGGATGCCAATTAATTAACAATTTCATATTGAATAACATAAATCAACCAATATGAATTCATAGAAATCACTAGGACCATTACAAAATAACAAACTCCTATGTTAAGTCCTGGAGGTTTCCTAGTTTTCAAATAAAAAAATAATTTAGATTTTAAAAGACAGAGACGTGAATATGCCACTAGTACATTTCCTTTTTCAGAGGAAAAAGTGATTCCTGGCAAGCTGATCAGTACCACCCTATGAAATGATATACTGAGTGTCTGCTTTATAAAATTCACAAAATGTCTTCGCAGTATATGTTTTGAAGTAGAAAAACAAGTTCAGTCTCAGAAAATAAAGTATTGCAAGCAATGATTATAATGACATGATACATTATATAACTTGTAAAAGATGCAATCAGAATTTCCCAAAATTATACTTTTGTATATGGTTATACACAATGCATTTATGTAGCTTTCCTTGATTATAAATGAGCAAACGTAAAACTTAAACTAGACGGTTTGTGAGCAGTTATTCAGCAGTTATACCTTCATAGTTTCAACTGGTTATCCTTCCTATACAACAGTAGCATAACCTGACTCGAT
The DNA here is from genome assembly GCF_027358695.1 of Spea bombifrons. Taxonomy (NCBI): domain Eukaryota; kingdom Metazoa; phylum Chordata; class Amphibia; order Anura; family Pelobatidae; genus Spea; species Spea bombifrons. The sequence continues at coordinate 68,411,109 of NC_071090.1, read as the reverse complement.
TGTTGATTCATTGTGATACAAAGTGATTTAGAAAAGTAATTAAATTAGATGCTTCATAGGTTTGTGAATGAGGTGAGAGGTCTTGTGGCCTGCTACTGCATTTCAGAACACACCACATCACCTCTTGCTTTCATAATTGGACTATGCATTCATATTTTTGAAAAGGCCACCATAAATTAATTATTTGCATAAAAAGTGGAGCATTATTAGTGGTGAACATAATGACAACTGAAATAGAAAAGTATAACATTAACCAATAATTAACCTCAGTTCACATCAAAATGATTATCCATGTACAGATTTGCATCAGGCATCAAGTTAGATATTGTAAATATTTTTAGTGTATGTCTGTGCATGTATATTTTAACCAATAGAACCAGTATCCCTAATATAAAGAAAAAAACTAGCAGATGTTTCTACCAGTCTGCACATTGAGGTGGTTCTATCATATAATAAGACTATGACGCTATCTGGGCTATACATCAGTTGTAGTAATGTACCAATTCCTTATAAAGCTCATGAAATGTTCTCAGTCTATGAGAGGAAGAGGTGAGGGATAGTTAGCTTGATAGCTGGGAAAGAGTGAGAGAAAGACTACTATAGTGACAAAAAGAGGAAGTGAGATGAAGAAAAGAACCTTGTAGTTGTTTGATGTGGGTGCTTTTAACCCGCTTTCCATAAGAGCTAAATAAATATGACAATTATGTCAGTCCAGTACTATTTATACATATTCTGAGAAGTGGGCATGAGGCTTGTCAGGTAAAAAAAAATATACTATATATATAAACTAGATCTGTACCCAGACATGAGATTTAATAGCTCTGCTTCATAAAATGCTAATAATAACAAAAGGACAATTCCTGTCTGATGTGGTAAATTTGGTGCTTAAAAATGATCTGTAATATTTTTGGAATATTGATCGAATGAGGTTCATTTCCCATTAACAATGTTGCCATCAGATTTAATGTACTGCAAGGGTTATAGGATAACCATACTTTAAACACTTTCAGATGAAATATGAAGAAATCATTTTACTTTCAAATTGTTGCTTTATATTTGCCAAAAGCCTTATTAAACAAAAAAGAATAAAGATTTTATGACAAAAGTGACAATGCATTAGACACTCTCTTTGAATGAAAAGATGCATCACAAAAGAAATCAAGGCATAATTCGGTGAGCTAAGATTTGAAAGGATTAGAGTTTAATAGAGAGTAATAGATCATTAATCTAAAAATTAAATCTTTCAATAATGAAAAAGAAATATACAAATAAGAGAACAACCAGTTAAACACATATAGAGCATGCTATTTTAAATGACACAGTAAGTAATGAATATGTATAAATATAAAAAATCATTATTTAATCATTTGTTTTTTCTTGTAAGTGGAGAATTAGGCTCACTATGTTTCTAGTTTCTTACATTGATCACCTTTTTGTGTCCTCGGTTTACAAACTATGAGATACGAACAAGATGCTATGTTCATGTGACATGATGTATTTGTAAAATTGCACACTTTCATTTTCACCCTTGGCATTGATATTGGCAGAATGTTCAGCTGTGCCAGATTCCTGCTGAGCATTAAGTCTGGCAAAATGATTCAAGCCCATTGAGTCATTTACTTTCACTCGTGTATAGAGATACTGAAAACATGCATTGTTAATGCTTCCAAAAAGACCAGCTATGAAAACCTGTGGGCATGTGACACCTGTTTCTATGTTTACCATCTAAATTAACTCAATTCATCACCCAGAAATCAAACACTTAACAGGAGAGCTTCTAGTGGAAAAACATCTGCACTAAAAAAGAAGGGGAAAATGATAATAATTTGCCCTAAACAAATTGCAATGAGGGTAATAAAATGAATGTTCTAACCTATTTGTTTGGAATATTTTATTTACACCATTACATTTTGTGATTTTATTTTAAATTCCTCCATATAATACCTTAAAGATTAGTGGACTGACCTTTAAAGGTAATTTCCCCAAATACTATTAATTATCTTTTTAAAAGCCATACATGATGGACATTGAAGATCTTTAAGAAACAAAAACGTTGTTAATTATATGTTCGGCTATAGCGTTTTGAATATGAACAAGTGTTAAATGGCCCACGTTAATTTGCATTTTATCAAAAAGGATAACATAAGGTAATTAATACATGTTTCATTGGAGAATTTGAAGAAAAAAAACGAATGGTGACTAGGGAGTTATCACAGCTTCCTAGCTACAAAACAAAATAAATTCATAATCAAACTAATATTAAAAATGTTTTGACTGACCCACTATTATTAAGATAAGGACTCGAAGAGTTACAATTTAAAATTAAAGGTGGGCTATGTGCCTACCTGACACCCACTAGTGGTTAAAAAGAGAAATACACTTGTAGAGATAGAGTTTAAAATAAAGACAACATATTACGGAGAATATAAAAATCGTAATCTTAATCCCTTTAGTCCTTGAGTGTTCATTCAACCTTCACTGTAAAGCAATTCATTGCTTGCCCCTTCTAGCACAGAAGAGATTAAAAAATGTACAGATAAAATGAATTTACTACCCAGGACAACGGTTCCTTCACAATGCAATTCTCTTTTCTGGTTATCGATGCTTTGGATTTTAAAATGCTAAATGTTTTAAACCCCTAGATTTAGGCTTACTACATATGAAGGACACTTGACAGGTAAAACACAATTTCAGAAATTGGAGAAGAAAATGCAAGTATAGAAGCTAATTACCTTAAGCAGACTCTTCGTTTTGAATCCATTAAAGTACACATTAAAGAACTCAAGGGTTGGGTTGAATGTCTTACAGCTCATTCTAACAACCACAGAATGTTTAACTCTATACATTGACAGCATAGATTATAGGAACTCTGATTATTTGTATATTATGACTGAGTAGCTAAAAAGAGAAATATGTTTTATAAAAAAATACATAGAATATACCATTATGACACAATGGCAGGCTGTTAATTAATGAGATATTTTATATTTACAAAAGACTACCATGCCTCTCGAGCGTACTTTTTTCCATGTGGCAGTCTCAACTTTCAGGCACTGTCCCACTGAACAGGCCATTGTCCTTTTTTACAAAAACACAACCAGAAAGAGTGCTTCTAGCCCAAAACTACCCCCCTTTACTGTGAACATAAAAATAAAGCAAAACAATACAATGTAGGGTGGGCAAAAATTTACTAGACATCTAACTTACCAATAAGCGCATGTACAGAAAACCTTGTATTAATGTAAAGGGAATCATCTGTATTCTTCAAATGGCAATCAACAGTGTACATATAAAAATATAAAAAAGAAATAGACATTCCGGGTGGAACAACTGAAATGGCGAATGAATGCTTGAGAGTGTGGTAGCTGTAGTTTAATATTGATAAAGGTAAAATAATGCGCTTGGGACATAAAGTATTGCATTGGTGGCACTCTTCTGTGGGTGACAACGGAAGAGAGAGACTTAGGAGTAAAGATCTCTGATGACTTTAAGCATTGCATGAAAGGAAAGGCATTAGTAGCAGAAAGAGGGATGTGATTATGCTACTTTATAGGTCTCTGGTCGGGCCTTACTTAGAATATTATATACAGTTCTGGAGACTCCATCACCAGGAGAGCTACAAACATGGTAAGTAGTTTGCAGGACAGAAATGATCAGGAAAGGTTAAATGATCTTAATAAATGTATAGCTTGGAGGAAAGAATAGAGATGGTATGCAATAGAAACATTTAAATACTTAAAGGAATTTAACAAAGTATATGATGCAAGCTTATTTGAAAGGAGGTGCAATGTTAGGTTGTGGTCTAAAACTAGAGGGTCAGAGGCTTAGATGTAATGTAAGGAAATTCTGCTTTACTCAAAAGGTAGTAGATAACATGAACAGTCTCCAAGCAGCAGTGGTGGAGGCTAATACAGTGAGGGAATGTAAACAGGCATAGTGAGTTTTCCTCACTATAAGGCCCGAACAAAAGACTTAAGTAGTTTAAACCCCTTACATCAAGAAAAATTGACTAGATGGGCCAAGTGGCTCTTATCGGCCGTCAAATTCTGTTTCTATATACAATGAATGCTACCAAAATCTATTGAGCAAAATAAGATGATGGAATAGGAACAGAGAGAGTTTAAAAGAAACCCAATTTTTAAACCTCCTATGATGATGATGGAAATGCAGATGGACACCAAGGTACACAAGTAATAGGGTAACCAAATTAGCATTTTTTAATATCACATATAAAGGGGTATATATACAAAATGCTTACAAAATAAAATAGAGAGCGGTCCTCTCAGGATGTCCAGAAGCAGAATTGTCAGCAGAAGTCTTGAGACGCCACAATGCTAGCAAAGCACAGTCACACCCTCCAATAAAAGTTGCACCTAAGATGTTGGGTGTATGGAACACACACAAGATAACAAATGAAAAGTTAATTTAAACTAAAAGTGTTTCTATATATATTATATATATTGTTTTATATTATCTATGAAAGGAACAATATACGGCTCATTGAATCAAAGAATAATGGCACAATTTACATACAAACAACTGTTTATTAGAATAATTTGTGTTAATAGAAGACGCTTATAAGCATAATATATAAGGTATAATAAATAAAGTCAACAATTTTCTAAGAACAAGGGTGATTACTTTGCAGTAGTATCAAAGTCCTGCTTTGTCTTAAATGTTTTTTGCCACAAATTAAAGAGAATATGTATAATTATTGGGATGTGCTATATGTGCACTGATGTTACAAATACTATGTTGAACCTAGCTCACAGCATTCGTGACATCATTTACAGTATGCAATTTTGAGTTCCACAGAACAATTGAAGATATCTCACCATAGGTCTTTATAGGGATACCATGGAACTTTCTGGCCTGAACCCTCCAGGAATCAGAGATGATTATCAGGCATCTGGGGCAACTTTTCATTTTTTAGAAGTGTTTTATTCCAACTTCTTGTCACCCAAGTTGCACTCACTCCTTGATGCTTTCAGGTATATGTGTGTTGACACACCACCCCAATGCAGCTCCACTCATTATCACCTCCCATAAAAAAACAGGAGAAGAAGAGCTCTGGGGGGAAGTTTCTAGGTATTCATATAGGGCCATGGGAATTTATCACTAATGGGTTGCAATAAGCACCATTAGGAATGGTTGAAAAGCAGGACTTAATACAAGTCAGGTTATTTTATTTGTTGGGTCGTTTTTTAAATTTTATTGTGGACTATGCATACATAAATCCAGAACATTTATTTTCTAGGTCAATGAAGGGGTGGACAGAAATCACAGGGTTGTTAGACTAGCAGACTACTGCATGTTGTTCTGAGCAGGAAGGCCGGAAACAGACAAGGGAATGTATTGTTGCCCTGAGTTGGATGACAGCAAAACACAAGATGAAGGTGTGGCAAAGGGATACAAAAAACACGTGTGTCTACGCATATAATTAGTTTCAATTACTTAATCACATTCTCTGGTAAGTATACAAAAGAAGTTCACAAGGGCCTTTTAAATAACTTTAAACATGGAAACTTCTAATTTTGTTTCCCTTTAAGCATCTTAAGACCATTGTCAGAACATTAAGGTTATTAACTACGGTACTACTACTACTAGATGTTTTTTTCTGTGTTAATAAAATATTTACAAATAAATACACGTTTATTTAAAAGATGTTCATATATTAATTCATTAGTGCAGCAATAACTTGTAAATGTATGGCTAATATAAATTATATGCTTTTTAATTATCCTAATACACAAATAAACCTAACGTATAAATATTCCAAGTATTTGGTATTCCTGATCTAGATCGCGAATGAACTAAATAAAACATAAGAAATCAGGTGAAGCATACATATGGCCCCATAAATCTCATATCTGAGTAATCCTTACTGAATTTGTGACATTCACAGTGCTTGAGTGCACCTTTCAATTGAGATATATGGAAATGAAAATATGGATTTCATGAGGGGAAATCGGCTGTTAAGAAATGTAATGTTGATATTAAACTGTCACTATGTGTGATGATTGGCACATGAGGTGTTTTATGATAGGGCTATTATATAGTTGAAAAGACTATAATAAAGATGTATTTGAATTGCGTTTACCTTTTCTAAAAGTTGATAAATTGTTCAGTATCATGATAGCAAATTGTATTCGCTTTCTAAGTTCTTTCTCTATTTTGTAGAATAATCATAGTATGAAAGTTCCTTACCTTCTATACAAATGCAAGGATTAAGGATGATTTCCAGCAGCAACTCAAAATGAATGTTTCAGTTAAATTGCTATCAACATGAGAGCCTTGCATGTGGAACGTCAATATATTTATCTGTTTCATGCAGGCCTGGTGGCTAAAAAAATACATTTAAATGGATAGTCTTATAAACAAGGCAGATGTTAGCAAGTTGATTCACCTCTGCTCCACATATTCTGAAATCACTTTGCAAGAGTGTTGCATGGATGTTTTTGATAAGCATGTTATTTGTTACTAAATTCTCATTTAGTGGTTTTTCTTTTCTGGGGGGACAAAGTGCTTCTAAAAAGGTATATCAGAACAGGTTTTTAACTTTCCAATTTTAGACCTAAAGACCTACTGAGATGGTGTCATGCTGTATACAGTACATGCTTTTATGGAATTGTGCTCACTAGTTTTATCTGCTTAAATTATCTTTAATCTTTAATAAAACATTACAATTTAATTGTCTTTCATTATGATGAACATGATGTCTGAGCCTTGTATCCATCACTAAAATAAGCTGCATTCAAATATGTCATTATAATATTAATAATTTTCAACCTGACTGGTTCTTTAGACCTCAAAATATCTTTCTTTGCCTCTTGATCATTTGAGATGGATCTGTGGTTTACTACTTGACACTCAGGAGAAGGCTGCCACTATTCATCTCAAGGTAAACCCAAGATAGAAGTGTAATAATGTAGTGTCCCAAAACATTTAGCTTATAATAGCACAGACAACACCGCTCAATGTGCAGAATTTGGTCCAGTCCAAAACAGACTACTTAAAAGGCGCAAAGAAAGGATGCACCAGGAGTGTACCAGGAGAGATACCCAAAGGCCTTGTTAGTCTAGAGTCCACACACAACGGTAGCTATCTGGAACTGCAATTAATCAGAGTAGCCTAGGTAGGAATCCCCCCCTGTTGGCCTTGTTTGCCATCTGATTTAAATGAGCAGAATTGGCATACATCTTATAAATATAAATCTCTAATCTTTAGCAAACATGTTTTAAAATACAGAATCCAAGGTCTTAAATTCAAACTTGTAGATTTTACAACTATTTTAGATTAAAGAGGTTTTTTTTTATAATAAACACAGCAACATAAGTTAGGAAGCATTAAAGAAGTCTGCAGGTCTAAATGTTTATGTGAATTAGTTTATGCAAATGTTATGTTTGTAAATGCAGCCCACTGTGCGTTTCATGTTGGCAACGTGAATATTACTACAATAATTATAAACATCTCTGAGAAAAGGTTTATTCTAAAGCTAAGAGAAGCAATAAGCCTATACGTTTTCTTATCAGCATCGTTTTGTCCATGTCTACTAGAGATATCAACACTTGTCGCATCCTGTTGAGGAATGGTAGCCCACCCACTGATCTCTACCAACATGTGAACACTAACAGATGGCAAACTGTCATTCCTAAATGCTAGCACTGATAGAAAAAAATTACATTATAGGGGGCTGTTAAGATTAATAAACAGAATTTTTCATTCCAATTAATTTGTATGATATTAAAAACAAACTATTTAAATTATTATTCAATTTCAGGTTTGAATCCATCTTTTTAGAAATTAAGAAATTGCATATTAACTTTTTGAAGCAAAATTCACAAAATGCTAATAATATGAATGAATGATATCTTGTCTGTTTAACACTGTATACAAGAAACAAAAACTGTCTGCGCTTCTTACCCTAATAAAGTTGGCAACAAATATATAAACATAATATAAATGAGAGCCTGAGACTAGCTTAGCGCACCGACACTTTTTTCTTTTCCCTGTTTGCACATATTTGAGGTTGTTGGCTCCTCATCAGTCTGGTTGCAGCTTGCTGTCCAGGGGTTAATAGGGAGGAGGTTTCATTGCACCTCCCCCAACACATTAATAAGGTTTTGGTAGCCATATAAACTGCTTTGTGTGCCCACTATGTAGGAGGTGAGAGTAGGTTCTCACCCTATTGAGAGTGTGCCTTGACGTGGCGGGTGAGCTTAATTATGCTTTGGCCAATTCATATAACCAAAACCTCTCATTTATATGATGTTTATATATTTGTTGCCAACTTTATTAGGGTAAGAAGCGCAGACAGTTTTTGTTTGTACAGCCAATACACTATTTCTTGCAGCATGCTTACACCTGTTTGGTAGGCCTCGTATTACACATTTGTATTATTTGAGCCTGTGACTAGCTTAGCGCACCGACATTTTTTCTTTTCCCTGTTTAACACTGTGCAATAATATAAAGTAGTTACAATATACAATAGCAATTGCAAAGAAAATGTGCAGACAAATCTATATTCTAAATATAAAATTCTTTTCGCTATAGGCCTTGTTGACCCCTCTTCAAATATTGTTCTTATGGGTGTGACCATAAAGCTCTATTTTGGTCTCGTCACTTCACATTACAGTGTGCTAGGCTCTTGGTATTAAGTGAACAGTACTGACTGGCATTTTAAAACTTTGGATATATTTTCATATCCTTTTCCATCTTTATAAAGTTTCATTATCTTGTTACACAGATCTTTTGACAGTTCTTTTTGCTCCCCATGGCTCAGTATCTAGCCTGCTCTGTGCATGGGAGCTAACAAATTCATTGATTATTTATAGACAGGCACTAATTGTAAGTTAAAAAGCCACAAGAGTGGGAAATTAACATTTAATTGCCATTTTAACCTATGTATGTCACCTTGTGTGTCTGTAACAAGGCTAAACATTCAAGGGTATGTAAACTTTTGATCAGGGCCATTTGGGTGATATGTGCTATCATTATGATTTAAAAAGAAGCCACCAGCTAGAAGAAGACAGCTATGTGATACAAAATGGCTTCATATGATCACTAGCCTTAAATAAAAGAGGTTTTTTTGCATGATCATATTTTCAAAATCAATGCCAACATTCACAATTTCTTCCAGGCTATGCAAACCTTTAACACAACTGTATCCCTTGCTGAACTTATTCAGATGAAAGAAAAAAAAACATTTAGGCACATGCCAAGTTCACCCATAATTGGGGTCTGTGTCCTTCATAACTTATTCGGCAATGAGAATAATATCTGGAGTAATATATTTTAACATTGTGCATCTGTCAATACCCTTTCTGGCCAATATACTGGTGCACTCCCAGTTGGCCCTACCCCATTACATGTCATGAGCCATAGTGATATTAGGAACTGTTTCATGTGTATCTTATTCAAAATATACTTAAAGAACCCATGGTTTGTCATTTTTTAACATCAAAATATTAGGTCTGGGAGCCCAAATATGTGCAGGGTGCACAATAATGGCACCATGAAATATGGAGCTGGTATATAATAATTTCTGGGCTATATTAGCAATTGCTACTTTGTATACAGTTCTTGAGTTTTATGAGCCAACTGATAACAAAAAATGTTTCTCAAATGATGACTCCAATCTGGCCCCAGCTAGCACAAAATCAATCTCCTGCTATACAAAATTATAAATACTTGAATGTCAACATCTTTTGCCAAAATTATTGTGTTGGAGCCTTGGAAGTATTTTGGAAATACAAATAAAAACACATACTAAAAAAAAAAAAAACATTGGTTAATTAATGGTTAAAAATAATGGTTAATTATCTGTCCACTCCTGATACAGAGCCTCATCCATCACTGCATATAGTGTATTGAACATTTTTTAACCAGCAGGTTGACAGCTTCTGTCATCTGATGTACATCTAGGTGCATGAGATCTAGTGAGACATTGCTTCTTCATCTAGAGTAGTTAATTGTTACCTCTAATCAATGACTGCTTTACAAATTTGTATTCAACATTACATTATTTTGTGGTAGTCATGATGGTAAGGTGCATTATTCCAATGGGTTATGCTAATGGGTGATTGTTTTTGCTTAAAGTTGAGCTACTATGTTGATGGTAACTAAAATGAGCAATCATTATCCTTAAATACTAGTTTTGTGATCAGATTGCAGTTTATAGGGATTTACTTGCTGTGCTTGCTGTGATTGCTGTTAGCAATCACACTCCTATCATGCCAAGTCAGCCACTACATGCTGGTACAGGGTGGCTGTAAGTGATGTGCAGACCCCATACTGCTTGCAGCATCAATACAAAAGGGGGCAGCTAGCTAGGGTTCAGCTTGTACTGGCTGACTTGGCATGATAGGAGTGTGATTGTTAACAGCAATCAAAGTCCCATCATGCCTAGGTTCCAGCACTTACACATCCAACCAGTAAATGCTGGAACCTAGGCATTATGGGACTGTGATTGCTGTTAGCAATCACACTCCTATCATGCCAAGTCAGCCACTACAGGCTGGTACAGGGTGGCTGTATGTGATGTGCAGACCCCATACTGCTGGCAGCATCAATGCAGAAGGGGGGCAGCTAGCTAGGTTTCAGCATGTACTGGCTGACTTGGCATGATAGGAGTGTGATTGCTAACAGCAATCAAAGTCCCATCATGCCTAGGTTCCAGCACTTACACATCCAACCAGTAAATGCTGGAACCTAGGCATGATGGGACTGATGAAGTCCTTTCTGACACTTTCCAAGCACTTTGGTGCATGAACAAAATGTGAGTGGATTTCCTGCTGGCTATTTTTATATCCTCTCGGATATTGCACTATTTTAAGTTTATTTTTTAGATTTACAAGAACATTAAAGAACATTAAAGACACTTTGCATTCAACATAGACGGGTCTGATTCATCTATTATTTTTGTGAGTGCAATATTCTATTCACATATAATATTGGTTTTACACTCTACACTATCGTTTTTGTTTGTGCTTTTTTCCTTATATGTATCTGCGCCCCATTATTGTTTGGTTCGTTGGAGTTTTCACACCCTGAGGAAGAGTGTTCGTTTTTTGGGTTGCTGCAGTCTTATCAGGGAAGTATTATATCATTTGTTCACTATATACACCACACGTGATTTTAGGTTATTTACGTCTTTTTTTCTATATATTTTGATTTCTTACTGGGTGTAGTGAAGCAGGTGCTGTGAGGCACCCAAGGTGGTCATGTAATGCACGTTATGTCACCCCACTGGGCACCTTACAGCACCCGCTGCACAGCATAATGTGCCAGATTCACTGTGGCAGAAGATTGCAGTGGCGTGGCAGGTCTCCACAAGGTAAGAGAGGGAGTAGAGTATGGTGTTAGCATGTATGTATATGACTGAATATTATTAGCGTGTGTGTTACTGTACAGTGTTAGTGTTTGTGAGCATAAGATGTTAGCATGTAACGTGTAAGAATAATGGTTAAATATACAGGCTTGAGTCTTTATGGTGTAAAATACTACTTGTCATGAAACAGTTAACTGCAGTACTGTACAAAGTGGTGCAGCACTGAAGAAAGCTGTGTTTTTTGTCATATTGGCTCAATAAACATCCTTTAACTGAAGACCAGGGGTAATAAATGAAAATAAAAATAACAATTTTCAACCCCTGTGGTTTATTTTGCTAAGGACCCCTACAAACAGAGCCACACCTACCCACCACTGACAGCACGGCGTAGAAAGACTGGCATAATGACAAAAAATGGATTTAAATAAGTCTAGCCTATGCACATAAAAATGCAGGGGATTTATCCTGAGAAACTGGAAGCAATAAAAGCTGGCACCTTATAATAGAAATATACAAAATGTTTGCGCTTACAATACATACTTATTAAATCAGGTTTGAACATGGTCTGATTTACATTTATGTCGGACCAATACTCTAGACGTATACTAGTGCAAAAGAGACTTTCAACTGTGGTCAAATAAAGCCTGTGGAAAGCAAAACACTAGCTGTGAGATTAGACCTCATTTACTTCTAAGTTGATGAAGACAGCAGTTTACCTGGGGAAATATAATGGTTTCCATCTGACATAATAATGCACAGGCTACAATAAAGGATGGACTAGCTCTGTGTGATTTTCAATAAAGTGTTTTAAAGTGAAAACTTTCCAGGTGGCTAGAAGCAGGTAATCATGCTGCCAATCTCGTAGTCTAAAAGGGTCATGGTCTAGAAGAACAAATACACAGAGCATAAGGTGCATTTTCTGAGGCATTAATATCTCTCCTGACAGTAATGTTAATACTTAGTTGGTTAGAGCTGCACTTGACACAGTATAAGATGAATGGCCTGTCTTTCATGAGAGTAAGTCTCTTTTCTACAAAGTAACAAAGCTTATTTTATAATGGAAATTTTTAAAACTGCATTTTCTTTGCCGTTGCAAACACTTCTGTTTATTTATATTTTGTTATTCATATTGTCTTCTTTGTTGTTATACAGTAGTGAACTGTTTACATAAGATCGACAATATTTACCAAAAAAAGCTTAAGAGGAATATCTTAAGAGTAAAGGTTTTAAAATAAGAGTGCTTAAAAATACTATCGGGATCTGTTTCCCCCAAATCAGCTAACTACAGTTCTTCTGTGGATTATTGAAGCCTCAGTAGCCAACTCTTTAGCGGATGGTAGCTTTTTGAATGGTATGCAGAGGATCATCTTGGAAACCCGATTAACAACCACAAGGATGACTGTGGTACAGTTTTGATATGTAGAAGGTGTGGCGGAACAACCTGTACCCCAGCTAGGTACTGCCGTAACACCAGCAGTTAACCCCTTCAGCGCCAGACAGAACCAGTGTTGTAGAAAATAAGGGGGGATGCAGCGACACTGGAGCCGCGTTGATGCTGTAGCTGGCCGTAGCTTAGAGTTTTCAGTGCTTGTACTGTCCTGAACATACCATGAAACAGAAAAGCACATAAAGTCCTCATTCAGTTCCAGCAAGGGGAATACACAAACAGCCTGACTCTGGGACACTCTGTGGAGACGTAGTCTGGGGATCATAAAACATGTGGGGTCCCCCTGTGCAAGTCCTAAAATTAGTGTTACATCTTCACAAAAATTCTCACGTGGAAAGAGTTAAAATACTGCCATATTAAATGTCCATGGAGTGTCTAGTTTTAAGAAAATTTATGATTTGATGGGGTAAATCGAACTGTTCAGGTTCAAAGATGTCCCAAAAATAGGACATGGGCACAGACTGACCAGATGTCCAAATTCTAAAAAAATGCACACCTCGCAAAGGTGGCCCTTTACCTCCCAAGTAACAAGAAAAACTGAACACATATTGGGGTGTTGTTTGGCTGTGGAATATACCAGGAGATGTAAATTGATACCTAATGTAGAATGTGTGTGGGGGGGGGGGACACAAAAAATACAACTGCAAACTTTGATAAAGACTGGTGGTAAAATGTGGATGGAAAGAGTTAAAATAGCAGCATTTGAAATACCTCGTCTTGTTTTCCAAAATACCGTATTTGCTCGATTATAAGACGACCCTGATTATTAGACGACCCCCCAAAATCTAAATATTAATTTAGGAAAAAAACAAAAAGCCTGGATATAAGACTACCCTATAGAAATATATGTAAACAATTTTTTCATATCTAATAAAAGCTATGATTGAGAAAAATATATATATATTTTATTTCCTTTTATTTGCCAACCTGCCCCCCCAGTTATGCACATCTGCCCCCAGGGTTGCCACTCTGCCCCCAGAAATGCCTTATACCTCCTATTTGCCACTCTGCCCCATGATGCGCCTTTTAACCCTCTATATGCCAGAGTGGCATTAAGGGGGTTAAAAGGCATATCATGGGGCAGAGTGGCATATAGGGGGTTAAAAGGCATTTCTGGAGGTATATATATATATATATATATATATATATATATATATATATATATATATATATATATATATATAACTGCTAACAGCAATCACACTCCTATCAAGCCAAGGCAGCCATTACATGCTGGAACCTGGGGATGATAGGAGTGTGAGTACAGCCTCCCTATGCCATGCTACCACCACCACCCACCTTACACATCCATGCTATCATACACACACTCATTCACAAACATTTAAATACTCATTCATTCCATTAATCACACATACTTGCTCAGAAACCCTCCCCACCCCCTTACCTGAACTGCAGATCTCTCACTCGAGGACTTCTGCAGGGGCCCGGCTGTGCGAGCAATTTCTCTGGCCCCGCCCCCAGAGGAAGGAGGGGGGAGGCAGAGTTATGTAACACTCTACTAGCTTCCTGTTCTCCTGCTGCTAGAAGAAGAGACGCTGCTTGCGACCAAAGCACCGGTAAGCAGCCTGGCAACCTAATCGAGGTCTGATTAGAAGACGACCTCGATTATAAGACGAGGGCTATTTTTCAGAGCATTTGCTCTGAAAAAAACCTCGTCTTATAATCGAGCAAATACGGTATATGGTTTGATGAGGTATATGGTATGAACTGATCGGCTTAAAAAATCTCCCAAATAGGATATGTGGGCAGTATTTTTACATGTCAAAATTCTATTTTGAAAAATACAAACATCCCAAATGTGGCCTTTTAGTCCCCAAACAAAATGACAAACCCACGCATGGAGGGTATCACTGCACTACAGAGATGTTGCTGAAGACATATTGGGGTGTTTGACACTGGCATATACTACTATGTACTTTGACTATAGCTGGTAGTAGAATTAGTGCATGTAAAGGGTTAAAATACCAGTATTTTAAATACCCCTGGTGTCTAGTTTTCAAATGTATATGGTTTGATGGGATAAATTGCCTTGTCTGGCTTCAAAGATGTCTCAAATAGCACATGGGCGCAGAATTACCAGATTGTACAAAAAATGGTTTTGAAATAGCATAAATAGTTTTTGTGCTTATTGCTCCACAACTGGCAAAAAAAAGAAAAGAAAACAGAGGGTATTTCTAAACTCAGGACAAATAGTCTATTTAGCAGGTTTTTTCATTTGCTTTTATAGATGAGTAAAAGATTTTTCAAGTAATAGTAAGAAAAAGTTATTTTTCCCCTCAATGTTTTACCATATTATATATTTTTGTTTACAGTAAAAATAATGGCATCTAAAGAAATCCCTTCTTGGCCTGAAATAAAACTAATATATAACTTCAGTGGGTTCAGTAAATGAGCGAGAAGAAAATTACAGCTAAACATGAGCATCACGGAAATGTTAAAACTGACTCACAAATATCCTAATTTCTGTGGAATTGTCCTCACTACTGCTATCCAGGTTAATTATTGCTACAATGTGCTACTACGCATGTGCAGTTGGACTGATATGTGCCATCCTATTCAGTGAGCATGCGCAAACCATCTGGTGCAAAGCACATAAGCTCATAGCTGTAGGCATCTGTCTTGTAGCCTACCACACTACATACAATAGCAGGGTTTTATGATAATATTGTTAACATTACAACTATGTATCTGTTTGGAAAAGAAGAGACATCTTCTTTGATAAGTCACAAATAAAATTAAAACTAACTTTTTTATTCTTTCATTAGTGATTTTTCTTGGTTTCAGTGTACAATGGCAACAGACACAAATATAACACATTATATTTTTAGTATAAATCTCTGTCACATATCAAAACATTTGCCATTCCATTTTGCATTATTTACAAAGACTCTGGACTCTTCTTTTTCATATGATCAGTTATATTACTTTATGTTAACATTTGATCTTTAACACTCTTTCGTAGCTTGTTCTAAAACAGAACTATTTCTGTTGAATAGATTTTATGAACAAGGTGACTTTTATTTTAAATCCTTTAAATGGCCTGCATTGACTGAGTGTGTGTTTTTGTAAAGTGTTTATAAGTATTAAAGACTTTAGCTGTAATCTCTTCAAGACTTTGAGACAGAATAGAGATATATTCCAGGTCATTTTTAAGAAGCAAAGCTTGTGTACATCAATTTGCCAAGGTCTTCTGAATGATATTACTTTATCTATTTAACTCTTTCTAGCTATAAATGCCTTTGAAGACAAAAAATAGATAGTATGATGAATAAAAACACAAGGCATTGTATTACCTACTTAATGACGCACATTTTGATTTTAATGAAAAATCAATTTTTAACTTTTCATTGTGCCAATCTTTCTCTACTTGGACGAAGAATGGGATCGCAGGTCCCTTGGACATATATCTACATATAATGATCATGCTCTCAGATGGTTTATAAGTGGGGTTTTCTTTTTCATTGTTTGATGAAAAATATACTCATTATTTCTAATTATACGTGTTAAATTTGCTTATGAGGACATTCATCAAATGTACATCCACAAGTGCATTGATGAAATAAAAGTCCTATTAATCCATAAGTTTATATTTCCATTAATTTCTCCAATTTTCATTCCACTTACCTGTGATTTCATAAACTTGCTCCCCCTTGAGTCTGTGCAGACCTCCATAGCATTGTTTTATTTGTTCAAAAATGCAGAATGCTTGGTTATGATGCTGGTAAGGGGAAGTTGGGGTGCTGCCCTGAGTCAGGCCCATAAATAATAGCTGTAGCAAATATCAGGTGATATCATGGTACCTGCCATAGTTATTTAACATCTTTATATTAATTTGACATCAGCTGACTGACCGCGTTCACTCATTTAGTTATATAGCGTTACACATTTTGGCAGTAGTATTTGTTGTACAATTTCTGCACTTTATAAAATATGGTTGATTGACAGACCTCCATGATCAATAAAATCAAACTACACAATTTCCCAAACAAATCGTGTTCACTAAAATGAAAAATAGAAGCCAGTAGTTTGATGCCAAATTTACAAACTGCTGCCAATCTTTTCTTAAAGCTTTGGCTAAGTTTATACACATTTATGGATGGCTTTTTCATGATCTAAAAATCATACAAGCAAAAATTGGACAAATGCATTGAAAGCAGTATGAATGAGAAATGTTAATAGGAATTTGCAGTTTGTAAGAAAATAAACATTTACAGGACTGAGCAATCTGGTTTCTGCATACAAAACCATATGTAGAGGTAATTTTTAAAATTAAGACCAATGCAATTGTGCACCATATGCTTTACAGTTCGATTCATCTTTACTTGTGAACTCTCCCAGGGGTTCAACCTTAAACTGGATAGCTCTCTCTTGTACAGTAATTTTACAGACAAAGTCCAACAAAAGTCTATAATATATTATGTTGAGTACAGAATTATAATGAAAAGGAAGCAGTAAGACTGAAGGAAAGATGAGAGGTATGATTTATAGCTGTGGCTATTCTAAGCAGCTCTGCAAACTTAATGTGCTTAGATGTAAAAATGGATGAAGAAAGACGTATCTACAGTGAATGAAGTTGCAAAACAATTATAGCCTCTTAAAAAAAAACAAAAGAACCGAGGGGTACATTTCAAAAAGAAAATTAAACATACTGCAGGGACTATAAATGTAAATCATGTAAAGTATGCAAAAGTGCCATCAACAACAGTTGTAGCAAAGTTTTCTTCATAGAAACGTGCACTGGAATAGATTTAACAAAGGGGTCATAGGGAAGTCTTAAACAACATTCTTTATGATATAAAGTTCAGCTTTCTTCATTAAGAAACACAAGAACACAGGAAGCCCAATGTGGATATTTCAGAGAAGCATTCGAATTTAAATAAAGCTATGAAGTTGTTATTGAGGTGATCAGTATAAGGTAGAATAAGAATAGAGAGATGCAGGCTATGGAGAAACCCAAGGTGTATATGCATGAATATTACAGGAACAGTATAAGGACAGAGAAGCATGGGAAAGGAAAGAGTGACAGACTAACACTTTGGGTGTTTAGCATGGGCAGTGCAGTTGATATATAGTAGAAAGCTGATGAAGGAGGGAAACGAGAGTAAAAAGAAACTTCCCACAGTGCCAGCTTTGTCCCAAACAGCTTATCAGTGCCATATTTGCCCCAAGCAACATACCACTGCTATATTTGCCCCAAACAACTTACCAGTGCCATTTGTATCCCCAAACAGTCTGTCAGTATTATCTTACCAAATTGTGCCCCCACTATATTTTTACAGAGGTTACTCTGAGGAGTGTTATTTTGAGGAATAAATTATATTAGAACTGTGGAGAATTAAAATGAATAGTACAACAAATTTTGTTTAGGTCCTGAACAAATGTTTTGCATATGCTTAATAGGAAATCAGATACAATGGAATAGTTGAGTAAGCTTTGGCACTAAGGTGGTTGTGTACTATAATCCCTGTTATGCATGTGCAGGTGTTAAAGCATAACACCCATCAGCATACAGTTATCCAGACATATATATGATACAGTGCAGCTCATAGTGAGCATAAGCACATAGTGAGCCTGATATACATGGTTCAACATAAATCCCATTACTATAATATTAAACCAGATGCCGAGGGTTGTACTGTATTTCTCCCATTTTTGTATATAGAGCCAAACAATGACAAAGCCATCATCATATACTGAGCCTGACTATGGTAAAGTATAACTCACCATCAATATATTTTGAGTCTGACAGTGGTATGCCACAACTCCCATCATTATATAATCATCCATGACTCCTACCATTATATATCCACATGCAGACAGAGGTACACCATGACTTCTATCATTATATAGCGATCCAGACACAGACGATGGTACAGCATGACTCCCATCGCTATATAATGAGCCAGGCACTGATGGTGGTACATCATAACTACCATAATTTTACCAGGCTGAACTCTAGTTCATTCTTCTCTGCTGCCTAGCCTAGCCAGGGTAGATACTGAGCTACAAAATATAATTTTGACAACATTGACAGGATGGCTTTGTGCATGGTGTGGGGGGGCTAAGACTTGTATGTATATTATTTGATTTTACCCAGCAAAATAAAACAACCTTTCTTATATACATTCCATTACCTAAACTCTTTGACTGTAAGGCACTTACCTGGCAGATGCGGGGAAGTTCCCCTC
This sequence comes from Spea bombifrons, assembly GCF_027358695.1. Taxonomy (NCBI): domain Eukaryota; kingdom Metazoa; phylum Chordata; class Amphibia; order Anura; family Pelobatidae; genus Spea; species Spea bombifrons. The sequence goes on along the minus strand of NC_071090.1, from coordinate 68,392,124 downwards.
CGTCCTCCCGGCAGAAACGCCGGCACCGTTCCATGCTACATGAAGCAGCCGCTCGCACGCGCGGCCGCTTCATGAATATTTATGCGGCTGACCGCCGCCTGGATTCCGCTGCGTCGCTATGGCGACGGTGGGCGCGGTTACGTCAGAGACGCCGGGGAACGCCTCCCCGGGCTATTTAAACCTCTCTAACCTATCCACCGGTGCTCAGTTGTACTGGTGCTTCCGTACCTATTGAGCCCCTCGTATTTTTTCAGTATCTTTGTAGTTATTGCTGGTATCCTGACCCTGGTCTGCTCAACGGCTATCGTGAACTTCTGGTATCCTGACTCTGGCTATTCTAACGACTTTGAGTACTTTTGGCATCCTGACCCCGGTCTGCTAAACGGTTATTGTGTATCTCTGGCATCCTGACCTCGGCTATCCATACGGCTCCTGTGTATTTCTGGTATCCTGACCCTGGCTATCCTAACGACTCTGAGAACCTCCGGTATCCTGACCCTGGTCTGCTTAACGGCTCTGTCCTGATCACCCCTGCTTACAGCAACACTGCCAAGTGCCCTGTTATCCTCCTCAGGCCCCTTGTGCGTGTCCTGTACTGAGCAAGCGTGTTCCTTTCCTGCATCCCGGATTCCTTCTGGTAAGACGATCCTTACAGAACAACTGAGCCCAACATGGAATCCGCAGGAATTGCTGACGCTCTCTCTGCTCTCACGGGACAAATTGCCTCCCTTACTCGTTCTCTTCAAGACCTCCAAACTAGCCACGCACACATGCAGCGTCAACTCCATGAACTTCAGACAAATCTACCTGCCTCCGGGGGATCCCCTTCTGGAACAGCTCCGCCCCCGGTGATGGAGGAAATTGGTGCTACTGCTCCTGAACCTAAGGTGCCTTTACCTGAACGTTTCTCTGGGGATAGAACTCGTTATCGCACCTTCATGACCTCCTGCCAGATCCTGTTTTCACTACAACCTAGAACGTACGCCTCTGACCATGTTAAAGTACGAACTGTGATCTCCTTACTCTCTGGTGAACCCCAACTGTGGGCCCATCATTTGCTTCACACTAATAACTCCGTCCTGAATTCCTGGGCTGATTTCAGTCATGCTATGGATACCCTGTTTGACGACCCGTTTCGTTCCACCTCTGCACAAGCAGCCAAACGTGCATTACGCCAAGGCAAAAGACCTGTGGAGGAATACGTCACAGAATTCCGGAGCCTGGCTTTTGAAAGTAAGTGGAACGAACCAGCACTTCTGGACCAATTCCGTCTGGGTTTATCCGAGAGCTTAAAGGATGAACTGGCCCGTGTGGGTATTCCCAATTCATTAGAGGATTTAATATATCTGACCATTCAGCTTGACCGCAGATTTCGGGAAAGACGCCTGGAACGCGCAGCTTCAGCCGTTCCTACCCCAAGACGCCACTTCCCTCCTATGGCTCATACTGCTCCTACGGTTCCTACCGTTCTTCCTCTCCAGTTACCAGCGATCATGCCCCCTCCGGAAGAACCTATGCAGATCGGATTGGCACGTGGCCCACTATCAGAAGCTGAGAAGACCCGTCGGAGGAGGAACAATCTGTGCCTATACTGTGGTGAACCATGGCATCTGATCCACTCCTGTCCTTGACGCCCTCCTAAGGGTAAGCCCACACACACTACAGTTTGCTTGAGTTCCTTTCCTAGAGATGGGTCTCCTCACCTATCCATCCCTTTGTTTTTGCAGTGGACCAGTAATTCTACTACAGTGTCTGCCATCGTTGACTCCGGTGCCAGTAGCTGCTTTATGGATCAAGACTTTGCCAAGCAACTGCACATACCAACATTGACCAAAGCAGCTCCAATACATATCCAAGTAGTAGATGGCACTCCGCTAACCCAAGAAACACCACGACTCCAGGTACTACTGGGAAATAATCATATGGAACATCTGAACTTTGACTTGATCCCATCACCTATGTTCCCAATTATTCTCGGACTATCCTGGCTGAGGCTTCATAATCCTACGATAAACTGGGCCACAGGCACCCTCTCTTTCCAATCTTTTTTTTGTCGCACTCGTTGTCTTTCCAATCGCCAATCACTCCTGCTACTCCCTGACGATTCATCCTCTTCTCCGGTCCTACGTCTCCCCAAGCAATATGCAGAATTCAGTGACGTGTTCGATAAGAAAGGAGCCGACTCTCTTCCTCCCCAAAGGACTTATGATTGTCCTATCGATCTTCTCCCAGGAGCTCCCATTCCCTTTGGCAGAATATTTCCGCTGTCGGAACCTGAACTACGTTATCTCAAAGACTATATCCAAGAAAATTTAGCCAAGGGTTTTATTCGTCCGTCTACCTCCCCCGCCGGTGCAGGAATCTTCTTTGTAGAAAAAAAGGATGGCAGTTTACGCCCTTGCATCGACTATCGTGAACTAAACAAAATCACTATAAAGAACAAATATCCGTTGCCCCATATTCCCGAACTTCTGGACCGACTGAAAGATGCACGCATCTTCACTAAAATTGATCTCCGGGGGGCTTACAATCTAGTTAGCATACGGGAGGGAGACGAGTGGAAGACCGCTTTTCGAAGTCGCTACGGACACTTTGAGTACCTCGTAATGCCTTTCGGGTTATGCAACGCCCCCGCGACGTTTCAACATTTCCTAAATGACGTGTTCCGGGACTATCTTGACATCTTTCTGGTAGTCGATTTGGATGACATCCTCATTTTCTCATCAACTCTGTCTGAACATCGGGACCAGGTTAAACTGGTCCTCAAACGCCTACGCTCACATCATCTCTATGCTAAACTAGAGAAATGCCAATTCGAATCCTCCTGAGTAGAGTTCCTGGGGTTCATTATCACGCCGGGGAGTCTACAAATGGATCCTAAGAAAGTGTCAGCAATACTGGAATGGCCGATACCCTCTGATAAAAAAGCGATCCAACGCTTCATCGGCTTCGCGAATTACTATCGCAAATTCATTCGAAATTTCTCTCATGTTATCGCACCCATCACGAGACTTACTCGCCAGTCCTCTCGTTTCGCATGGACACCTGACGCTCAGAAGGCTTTTGACATCTTGAAACAGTATTTCACCACGGCTGAACCCTTTTATGTGGAGCTAGACGCTTCGGATGTAGCCGTAGGGTCAATCTTGTCCCAGAGACATGGAGAAAAACAGAGTCTACACCCAGTAGCCTATTACTCTCGCAAACTCACCCCTTCAGAAATGAACTACAGTGTGGGGGATAGAGAATTGTTGGCCATCAAGCAGACACTAGAAGCTTGGCGTCATCTTCTAGAAGGTACCATACACCCCGTGACGGTTTATACCGACCACCGGAACCTCGAGTATCTCCGTTCTGCACATAGGTTGTGCCCGAGACAGGCAAGGTGGGCTCTCTTCTTTACAAGATTTAATCTACACATCACCTACCGCCCTGGATCCCGAAATATTAAAGCAGATGCCTTGTCCCGAATACCAGTTACTTCACATCACCCTAAGAGTCAGTCCGATACCATTCTTCCATCTAACTTGTTTCTCACTCACCAACCACCCCTTATGGACTACATCCGTACTTCATCCCGTGGCGTGCCAATTCCAAGAACACATCCTCCTATCCGTCGTACCAGGGACCTTCTCTACTACCGTAAAATGATATTTGTACCACGACCGGCCCGTCTAAGGGTACTACAAACCTGTCATGACTCCCTCCTTTCTGGACATGGGGGCATTAAGAAGACCCTAGATCTCGTCCGACGTCATTTTTGGTGGCCTTCACTGGATCGAGACGTTACCTCGTTTGTCCGCTCATGTACCACCTGTGCCCGAACCAAGACCACACGCAGGAAACCAGTAGGCCTCCTCCGCCCGTTACCTATTCCGTCGGTCCCTTGGTCGAAAATTTCTATGGACTTTATTGTAGATCTACCACCCTCAAAGAAACACGACACAATAATGGTGGTGGTAGAGAGATTTACTAAGATGGCACATTTTATTCCCACCATCGGTATTCCCTCAGCAGCAACCACGGCCACCTTGTTCCTGAATACAGTTTTTCGGCTCCATGGACTACCACAGACCATCACTTCGGACCGGGGGGTACAATTCACATCATGCTTCTGGAAGATCCTTTGTCGAAATCTGCACATTCGTCCCACGCTGTCCACGGCCTTTCATCCTCAAACCAACGGTCAGACAGAACGTTTAAACCAAATATTGGAACAATATTTGAGATGTTACACCACTCACCTCCAGAATGATTGGCTCCAGTTCCTCCCTTCTGCGGAATTTACCTACAACAATCAAAAACAACGTTCCAGACAAATGTCACCATTTTTTGCAAATTACGGCTACCATCCTACCATGATTCCGGGCCTACCCACCGGACCTACGGTCCCTGGAATTACGGACCGAGTCACCGCTCTCACCAGACAATTTCGAACCCTGAAAGAAAACCTGATCAAGGCTCGTAAAACATACAAATTATATGCAGATCGTCATAGATCCAGCCCACCTTCCTACCGTTGCGGTGACAAAGTCTGGTTGTCCACAAGTAACCTGCGCCTGCAGGTGCCATCGAAAAAATTAGGACCTAAGTTTATCGGTCCTTATGTCATCACCAGGATCATCAATCCAGTGACAGTGCAGCTGAAACTGCCCGCTACTTGTCGGATCCATCCCGTGTTCCATGTGTCTCTAGTTAAGCCGTGGGTAGCTAACCCTTTTCCTGGTCGTGTACCTCCTCCGCCTGCTCCTGTTGTCATCGATGGGGTTGAGGAGTATGTGGTACAAAAGATTGTTGACTCCAGGATCCATCCTGGACACTTGGAATATCTGATACACTGGAAGAGGTATAGCCCAGAAGAAAGAACCTGGGAACCGGCAGATCAGGTGCATGCCCCTGTCTGTGTTCGCAGATTCCACAAGCTGCATCCTCTCAAGCCGGGTTCTCCACGCCCCCAGAGGTCGCGTCTTGCGGGGGGATCCTGTAAGGCACTTACCTGGCAGATGCGGGGAAGTTCCCCTCCGTCCTCCCGGCAGAAACGCCGGCACCGTTCCATGCTACATGAAGCAGCCGCTCGCACGCGCGGCCGCTTCATGAATATTTATGCGGCTCACGGCCGCCTGGATTCCACTGCGTCGCTATGGCGACGGTGGGCGCGGTTATGTCAGAGACTCCGGGGAACGCCTCCCCGGGCTATTTAAACCTTTCTAACCTATCCACCGGTGCTCAGTTGTACTGGTGCTTCCGTACCTATTGAGCCCCTCGTATTTTTTCAGTATCTTTGTAGTTATTGCTGGTATCCTGACCCTGGTCTGCTCAACGGCTATCGTGAACTTCTGGTATCCTGACTCTGGCTATTCTAACGACTTTGAGTACTTCTGGCATCCTGACCCCGGTCTGCTAAACGGTTATTGTGTATCTCTGGCATCCTGACCTCGGCTATCCATACGGCTCCTGTGTATTTCTGGTATCCTGACCCTGGCTATCCTAACGACTCTGAGAACCTCCGGTATCCTGACCCTGGTCTGCTTAACGGCTCTGTCCTGATCACCCGTGCTTACAGCAACACTGCGAAGTGCCATCTTATCCTCCTCAGGCCCCTTGTGCGTGTCCTGTACTGAGCAAGCGTGTTCCTTTCCTGCATCCCGGATTCCTTCTGGTAAGACGATCCTTACATTGACATTCTTAATTTCTTATCCCAGCAATAATAAACACTATAAAAACCTTAACCTGCAAATACAGTACATACCAAGTGTTAAAATTAATTTTAAAACTAGCTAGACAGCATTGCTATATGCCTAGCAAGTGGAAACTACATTACTTTCCAATGATGCATGGTCTCAGAACTCAGCAAGTCTGGAAACTGAACCCAAATTTATCATGAAGATAAATATGTTAAAAAGTTTAAGTTTTCCTTTAGTTTGGTAATCAGCTTGCACTACACAACACAGTGGAATGAAAACGGTAGATGACATTTGCAAAACACATTTCTTCTCCGTTGTTTCTACTTGGTGCTGTGCTTCTGTCAAACTTTAGTATATTCATAACTGTAAATTACATATAGCTCTAATTGTTATCTGTTTTTATGTGCTTAATGGGAAATTACAGAATTATCTAAGATAGTCTTTTTCTTTTCTTAAATAACAAGAAGTACATATATACAGTATATATATATATATACACAGTCGAATAAGAATTCTTTGGTTTTACATATCAGGACATATTAATATTTATCTGTTCCTTACCAAGTCTAAAAATTAGGCAACTACAACCTCAGATGAACAACAACTGGAAGCCCTCTGGCAGGGCACACGGCAGGAGCATGGCTTGGAAGCCCTCTGGCAGGGCACAAGGCAGGAGCACAGCTTGGAAGCCCTCAATCAGGGCACATGGCAGGAACACAGCTTGGAAGCTCTCAGGCAGGGCACACGGCTTGGAAGCTCTCAGGCAGGGCACACGGCTTGGAAGCTCTCAGGCAGGGCACACGGCTTGGAAGCCCTCTGGCAGGGCACACGCCTTGGAAGGTAGGTAAGTCTGGGACCCCCCGGGGGCAAAGCAGTAGCTCAGTATAAAGGCCAGGAACACAATGCTCTAGCACTGAGGTTACGATAATGCCAAAATTATATTGGGCCAAAATTATATTGGGCCTTAATTGCTTGAACGAGGGGCAGGAAGCACACAGGAAACAACATGGCAAAGGAGAGGCAGAAGGAAAAAGCAACCCAAGATCCACCTGGTGGAGTAGTGGATTGATACACCTAGATTCCACAAGGTTGCAAGTTGGAATCCCTGTGGTTCCTTAGCATGTTAACTGTAAAAGTTCACGACAGTCCAATTAGAAAAAGACTGAACAAGTGTGATTTGTGTGGGTGAGTTGCCAGGAGAAAGTCTCTTATCTCTAAAAAGAACATGAAAGCAATGGCTTAGGTTTGCAAAGTTGAATCTGAACAATCTGGAATAATGTCCTTTAGACAGACGAGACCAAAGTGGAGATGTTTGGCCATAATGCACACTGCCACAAAAGATGAAAACCAAACACAGCATATCAGCACAAACACCTCATACCAACTGTTAAGCACTGTGCTGGAGGGGTGATAATTAGGGCTTGTTTTGTAGCCACAGCACCAGGGAACCTTGCTGATAACCATGAACTCCTCTGTATACCAAAGTATTCTCGAGTCAAATATAAAACCATCTGTCCCACAGCTAAAGCAGAAATAGGGTCTTGCACAGGACAATCATCCGAAGCTCACCAGCAAATCTACAACAGAAAAATAAAATAATGAATGCAATGGCCCAGTGCAGACCTCAAGGGTATACTAACATAAAAAATTAAAAATGAAATAATATATCAACAAAAACATGATTTTATACATAAAAAAACAAGTAATAAAAATCACTTCCAGTCATATCTTGAAATCTATAGAAAGAAAGACATGGAAACAGATTTACCAATTGCTTTATACCATAAACAAATTATTTCAGTGACCAGTGTTCTATGGTGTGTGGTCCCGTAAGCATGACCTTGCCATGTGCAAAGTCATAAAATACAAGGTGGAAAGTTACAAACACAAAAATCTGAATCTACAAACAAGAAGAGGTCAGGTTCACAAGCAAAATAAGCTAAGTCCAGTAAGAACAAGCCAATGTCAAGTAACCATAGAAATCAAATACAAAGAAAATGAATGTCTTTACGCCAAAGCACCAGAACGACAGATTGCCACATAGTCCCAGCTATAGGTTTTTTATTGTGATTTTTGGTGCCAATCAAATAAGATGCCAGAAACAGGTAAGTGCCCGAAATTCCTGACTGTGTTTACCTATACTTTGTCTATATTTAGCATGTTATACAGACATGACAAATATAAAATAAAAATAAATCAAAGTAACCATAAAGAGAAATGAAAACATATTATTTTTCTTATTTTGTGAAACCTAAGAGGGGTTCTATATTCACGTTTTTATTTTGAAATGCTCTAAAAAGTTAGAAGTTTTAAACTGGGCATTTGTTACATTTTATTTTGGACTACACGTTGAGGTTTTATTTAAGTTATTTAAGTTATGTAGTGCTGGTTGATATCACTTTAATGCAGTTGATGGACACAGCAAAATCTTGGGAATGTGAGGATTCCTAACTTATCTTTAATTGTGAATAATAGTTTATTTATACAATGTAGCATACATTTACTTTCTGAAATCATATTGTTTGTCCTATATATGTCATCTATGTTAATGGGTCATGCACACAAAAACAGAATGTTGCAGAATCTTGTAATACCTTTTTTATTGGACTAACAGTATTTAAAATAATTGACAAGCTTTCGGGAGTCCTCCCTTTATCAAGTCAAAAGCATTTCTGACCAAGCAAGTGAAAAACACAGTTTAAAACTAACCAGTACATGTTCTGATACAGGGTTAAAACAGGGGTTAAAACAACAAGGTAGAGAATTTGCAGACAAAAAACTTAAGAGGGTAGTAAATAGCAGGGGTAAGTGGTGCCCAACTGGAGTGCAATAGTCTTCTTTGTCATGATGGTTGATGGAGTCTGTGCGGAATCATGTTATAAATCAATTACTTTGAAATGAATTTATATGACATCACATTTCCCCCCCAATTACTTTACATATGTTAGTAATATTATATGTAAAATGTTTTTTTCTTTTGTGTGAAAAGATGCTGTTTTGGATTAATGAACACATGAATGCATGTGTGGATTTTGGAATAATGGGAAACTATAGCTATAACAGCATGCTCCAATTGTGAAAGAGCTTTTTGTTGTCTTATTGTGTTTTTTTTTTGTGTTTTTTTTGGAAATGTTTTAGTTATTGTTAAGATTTGGAATGTTTCTTTTTTTTAGGGCATTGGGGGAAACCGTGATGTTATATTATCTTGTATAAGTATGCAAGTCAGCTGATACATTCTCAACTATGCGCTGGCAAGTTTATCCTGAAAAAAGGCCTGACCTAACACTGGATAATGCATAGTTCAAGAAATCTTACAGATTTAACTATAAATCATACAGGACAAACCCAGCCCTTGTTGCCAAAAGAATCCCACCTGAGTTAGTGTATCATCATGTCATGTCAAGTTTTAGCAAATAAAACCTTATCAATTCATCTGAAAAACAGCACCCTATTTTGACTTAAAATATACTACAAGGGATTTTAGAAGAGCGGAATAAATATTTGCAGTTTATTCTGGAATGTCTTCATGAACTGAAGTGTAATACTCTTGACATTAATAAATTATCATGTGAATCCGCACCGGAATTTTTCATAAACCATTGCATTTATCAAATACTGTGCATTGTGCTTACAAGGGTTTAATGGTATGAATGAAATCTGACCAACAATCACAGGATACACTTGAGACCACAGCTTCAAGACTTGCCTGCTAACAGAAGCATAGTGATTTACATTAGGATTATGCCTTAATTTTAAAAAATGGGCTTTCACTTTTCTATTTAACCAAGAAATCTTCAAATCCGTAAACTCTTTTCCCATCAATTACTTGTGACAGTAAGTGTTATCATTTATGTAATGCTTTCTCCAACTTTTCCCCCTCACAAAATGCCTTGTCAACAAACGTAAACCACAGCATCAATCATTATATTTTTGTTGGGAGGGAAATGGAATACACATCATTGATAAATGGCGATTTGTCATATTGTTAGATTGATGGCTCAACAGCATCCTTTTAGAGGGAAAATAAAGCAAGGCCCTCTAGCTATTTTTATTTGTTCCCCAATTTAGGTTCATCATAAATATTTTAAAATAAGAACATACTTTTAGTTTATTGCCTTTGTATCAGGGCTTTTTGTCTGTAGCTATAAAGATGTTTTGGGGTCTTTATCTATGTATGTGAATAATATATGTTTTCAAAGGATTATAGAAAGTGAAAGAGTGCTACTAATTTACATTAGGTGAAAGAGAGCCTGTAGTGCCATTGTCTGGGATAAAACTAATTTAAGGCCTAGAGGCATTTTAAGAGAAATTGTCGCTGTCACTGGTTTTAAACTAAATGATTTTAAAAACCTGTAGCTTTGGCTTTTTTCTTTGTGGTGTCCTGGAGATATTGAGTTTAAAAGTTAGTTTTAAACTGCAAGCTGTGTCTCAGGATGGGCCAGCATTATCAGATACATTTCTTGTTCTAAATGTCCCTCTTTACCTGACCCTCATAAAGGATGCCTGGATCAATCAGCAATTATCAGTAATTTAACAACAGAGAAGGGATAATTTAAATTAGGATTACAATGCTGTTCCTGAATTTTTTTTAAAATGGCCACTCCTATTGTATACTATATGTTTTACTACACACATATTCATTTGGTTAACCCCTTAACGACAATTGCCGGTCCTGGCACGACACGGAAAAGCATGTGCTTTACGACAATTGACGTGCCAGGACCGGCACGTCTTTAAACGGGTGCAGAAAGCGATCTGTTTTCGCTTTCTGCACCCAAAAAACGTTGCTGAATGCCTCGACCTCGAGGCATTCAGCAACGCCGCGATTGGAACGAAGGGGCCATCTCTGGCCCCTCCACGGGGCGTCAGCATCCGCCATACTTTGTATGGCGGCGGACGCCCGTTTTAAAAGCGTTTAGGAGGCGATCGACGATCGCCTCCTAAACTTAAATGGTGTCGCTGGAATGCCTCGATCAGGAGGCATCCAGCGACACCAAACACTTACCTTTGATGGGCTGTGACCGCTCCGGAGAGCGGTCACAGCCGCAGCTGCCGGTGATCTTCGCCATCAAGCAAGATGGCCGCTGCCCTGTAACAGGAACCAACAAATTTTAAAATTTCGCTAGATGGTCCAGACCATCTAGAGAACTTTGGCTCCACTTGCAGGTTGAATACAGGTACTGCATTCACCATGCAAGTCAATGGAGCCCAGCTTTCTAATCACAGTGTGATTAGTAAAAATAAATTAAAAAATAAAATAAAATTAATAATAATTAGAAAAAAAATAGTAAAATGTAAAAATCATTTCCCACTGATGTCACTATCAGGGGAACCTCCAAGTTGAAAAAAAATGTTAAAAATTTTTTTAAAAAAAGACAAAAAAAAATAAAATATATATATATATATAAAAAATATATTTTTGTGAGCAAGTCCTAAAATTAGCATATTAGCTTAAAACAATTCTCGCATGGAAAGAGTTAAAATACTGGCATATTAAATGCCCGTGGGGTGTCTACTTTTAAAAAAGGTATGATTTGATGGGGTAAATTGAATTGGCCCGGGTTCAACAAGGTCCCAATTAACACCAGGGCAAGGATGGCCACACATCTAATTTCCAATTAGAAAAATGCGCACGTACCAAATGTGGCCTTTTAGTTCCCACAAAAATGACAAACCCATGCATGTGGGGTATCACTGTACTCAGGAGATGTTGCTGAACACATATTGGGGTGTCGTGCGATAGCGGCATATACCAGGAGCTGTAAATTTGTACATAAAGTAGGTGTGTGTGGGAAAAATACACACACAAAAATACTACTGCAAACTTTGAAAAAATGCTGGTGGTAAAATGTGTGCATGCAACGAGTTAAAATACCAGCATTTAAAATACACTGTGGTGTCTAGTTTTGAAAAATATATGGGTTTATTGGGCACACTGAAATGGCCCGGCTCAAAGATGTACCAAATAGGGCATGGGCAGTGGATCCCCAAATGCCAAAGTTCAACATTGAAAAATGCGCATGCCCCAAATGTGGCCCTTTTGGCCCCAAACAGCCAGGCAAAATCATTCATGTGGGGTATCGCTGCGCTCAGGAGATGTTGCTGAACACATATTGGGGTGTTTTGTGATAGTGACATAAACGAGAACATTTTAATTCATACCTGAAGTAAAATGTGTGTGACAAAACAAATGCAAAAAAATGACTACCATAAAGTTTGACAAAGACTGGTGGTAGATATGGTGCATGGAAAGAGTTAAAATACTAGCATTTGAAATACCCTGGGCTGTCTAGTTTTCAAAAATATATGATTTGATGGGGTAAATTGCATTGGCCGGCTTCAAAGATACCCGAAATGGCACATGGGGGGAAGAATTACCAGATTTGGAAAAAATGGCTTTGAAATAGCAAAACGCTACCTGTACTTATTGCCCCATAATGGGTAGAAAAAAGCAAAAAAACATAAAAACATTGGGTATTTCTAAACTCAGGACAAATAGTAGAATCTATTTAGCAGGTTTTTTCATTACCTTTTATAGATGAGTAAAAGATTTTTCAACTAAAAGTTAGAAACAGTCAGTTTTTTCTAAATTTTTCACCATATTTTATACTTTTTTTAGTAGTAAATAATATGATACAATCAAAAAAAATGTCATCTAAAGAAAGCCCTTCTCGTCCTGAAAAAAACAATATCTGATGTGTGTGGGTTCAGTAAACGGGAAAGAAGAAAATTACAGCTAAACACAAGCAGCGCAGAAATGTTAAAACGGCCATTGTCACGAAGGGTACAAAAAGTAAAATCAGCCTTTGTCACGAAGGGGTTAATCTTAGTAGTTTGTGTTACTTAGTAGACTTGTGGACATTGACCAGTTCTAGCCTCCCATAGAACTTCTGCAAAAATGTTAGAGCCTCTGGACACAACCGCTTTCCTCCAATCGGGGAGAGAAAGTGCCCACACACCACGCCTAGGTTCACTGAGAAACAGAGGAAGAAAGAAGACAAGGGGAGAAGCAGACATAGAAAGAAGACAAAACAACAAAAAGAGTCAAGAGAAGAAGCAGAGCTGCAGGAAACGGAAGCGGTAGGCAGAGAAGGTAGGAAGAGATTGATAGAACATAAGAGAGTATGAGAGAGTATGTGAATGATAGAGAGCATGAGTAAGAGTGAGTGAGAGAGGAAAAATCAGAGCTCTTTGCTTTTCACTTCTTTTGTTGGGGCTCCTTGCCTACTTTCAGTGATTCATATGAATTGAAATTGGCAAATTTCATTAAAATTTAAACCCATACAAATCCAAATGCACAAGTCTTCTAGCCACGATGAGACCCCTGTAACTGCTGTCCCATGCATAGCAAGATATCAGTGACTTGACAGTGACCCTATTTCCAAATTCCAGTAAGCTGCCTGTGCAGGAGAAAAATAGTGGACAGACAAATCTCTGGCTCATCCGTTACCTTGTCAAACAATGTGCGGAAAGTACATATGAGTAGAGTGTGATGAACATTGTACTATTTGTAAATAGACCAGCTTGTTTGGATGTTTTCCAAGCCTGGATTGGACTATTATTAATTTATAAATGTAATCTAAAATTGACATTGCGCGGACAGTGAAGGTATAGTCTCCTACAATTGCTGGACCAAAGCACCAATCAGCAATATTGAAACTAAGACTGACGTTAGGGCAGTATGAGTAGACACAGACAGGTTTTCATATAATTACACAAGGAGTAGATACACTGGGTCTAATTGTGATTTATTATTGTATTATAGGCTAGTAATGGTGATTTCTTTGACAAAAGTCTCAGCAAAAACTACCCTTTAGAAGTAATTTTTTATTGCAACCTGTTGACTGGGATTTACGTTTTTGTTTCACTTAAGCTGCTAAATCAGTTACATGATTTATTGTAGCATTAGAAAAATCATCCTTAAAATCCATCCCACAAATAATTCTTTAATCATCTAAAATTTTGCATTATGCATGTTTTTCTGGAAACGTTATGGAACACAAAAACAAATAGGTTGTTGGCATGGAAAATGAAGTGTTCTTAAACGTTTTGGTGGTTTATTTGATTAAACCTTTGGGAAAAGGACAATTTTTTTAAAAGGGAGATGGTCTTTCCAAGCATGTTTCCTTAACTTTACAATAGTCTCCAAATTAATTATTACTATTGTTAAAAAATAAACACAATAAAATACAATAAACTATGTTTGATTGCTTGCCATAGAATTGTAAACAGGTGTAATTACGCTATTCTTCACAATAATATTTTCTAAACTGTAAATGATTTTCCAATACGCCTTATACCATTCTGCACAACTGATTAAGCATCCAGTGATCAAGAATACATCACATTTGTAGCACGATTTGTACTACAAATTGTTTTACGATGGTTTTCAAATTCTAATCAAAATAAATGATATTATTTTGAAAACAATATACAAGTAACATAATAAAATGCAATGAACGCAACATAAGCTCTGTTAAAATAATTTGGAATCACAGCAATGTACCATGGCATTAACATATCAAATGTTTTCAATAGGCCATTTCTTACTGATAACATTGTTGGGAAATTAGTCAGTATGCAGACGGAGTCATATGATGAAACATAGATAAATCTCTTCATTAAAAGCAATATGTATGTAAATATTATGTTCTTAATCAAACTATACAGTTTAAATAATATTATTGAAATATGACTGTTTTAAATCCACACTGCTTGCGTGTGATATAATACTTACAGAATTATGTATTATATGGGACAGGTATACATGTAACAATTTATATTGTTATTGTTGTTCATAAATATGTTAACTATGGAATGGAAAATGGAATGAGACTATAAATACAGACTCAATCATTTGACCTGCCTTTAGCATAAAACATTTACTTGGATAATTAAGCAATAAACTTATGCAAAATGCTGATGCTTATTTCACTGAATAATGAATAGTAAAATTACCTTGCAAGGAATTACAAACTTACAGACAGTAACAGGCATCTATATGTCTATGTGTTCAACAGTATGGCACAGTAACAGTCTATATAAAACTATATGGTACAATGCTAACAATAAGTAAAGGCAAAGAACATAGTTTTTTTTATTAACATTGCTTTTACCATTACATTATTTGGTTTATTCACTAAGAAGTCAGAGGGTTTTAAGTTGAGTCAAGGGTTAACGTGACTGACCTGACTCAACTGAGGTTGAATGTCCTCACTTGGTAACACTCGCAAAACAACAAGAAGACTCACTAAAAAGTGATTTTTATTTTTATACTAATAATTACTGATATACCAGTCTTGATATTATGTATTTATTTCATTAATTGAAAAAAAGGAAACTGGGGGTCCCTAGCACCACCTATTAACCAACCAGGGATAATCGCCCCAACCTGTGCATGGTGGGTAATTAAATTAACCTGAGGGATATGTTCCCCAAATATAACCACCCTCACCCCCTATCCTATTTCTGGTGGGATGGTGAAGGGGTTATAATACATAAATACATTATTAACCCTTAGAATGCATCCTTGCCTTCTACTCTAGTCCTCTGGGATAAGGGAAATTAAGTTTTTTTTAAATCCCCTGATGGACAGGGTGACATCAAGCTAGCAATAAACTAACCAACTTCCTAATTGAGCATCATCGATGTTTGCATGTTTAACTATGATCCTTAAATTCTGGAAGATGTCACAAAGCAACTGCTGCATTGTCTATTTGATGGATAAACTTATGGTTCGAGCATAGTTATTGTAAATGTAATATGGTTTATTCCATATTCCATTATTTATATGGTTCATCCATGATGCAGATACTGCCGATTATGCGGGGGGGGGGATTTAAACCCTTAAAAAAAAATATTTTAAAGGGCAACAAACTCTAATCCTGTGCTACTACCGCCTTTCCTATCCTTTTGCATAGAGGGTGCAAAGTTAAAAAGATGCTTAAATAAACCAAATACCCCCTCTACCTCTGAGTCCCTTTGCCTTTTGAATAAACCCCTGCCTCACCACACAGATCGGTGAAGCAAGAGGGACACCTTTCTATAATTATTTAATTGGTTATTGATTTTTCACATTTATGAATGGGGGGCACCCCCATGAGATTGCAAAGTGATTTGTGCGGGTTGGAAAGGAGCGTTGGGAACTCAAGGGTATTTTTTGCAAATGCAAATGTAAGTTGGCTTGGGTAAATTTGCAACTCATGTAAATTTACTGCTGGAAACTAACATTTTTTTTCCCGATTCATCAGCACTCGCTGATAAGTGAATTGACCACTATATCTCACAGTGGCACTGTATTGGTTTTTGCTACATTTATGCAAAATTTAGAGCTACTGCTTTTGTATTAAGCATCCAGTTAATCTGATTTCATGCTAGTTATTGCAGTTTTGATTAGCCCCAAATAATTGCCATGATTCTCATAAATCTATTGAATGTACTCCTGTGCAAATAAATGGTGTACTATATGAAAATTTCGCTGATATTCCAGAAAAGCAAAATATAATATAAAAAATGATATTTAAGAAAGGGTTCTAAAGAAGATTAATTTAAGCAAAATTAAATTACTTCTTATTGTCAAATAACCTCACTATTACAATCAATTACTAAGACATTTTAGGGAGCAGAAGAAATTCTGTATAAACACTCCCTCAGATCTGTACATCACAGATATTCACAACCAAGATCAGTAAACATGTAACTGCTCTTTATACCCATACATAGCCACCCTTGTCAACTGGTTTGATACAGCGCCATGACCATGCATATCTAAGTTCAATCAGTACCTGCACTGGTACAATCGATGCAAATCCACACACACATAAAAGGTACATGCATCTATATAAGCGCTTATTCAGTTTTCATGTTTTCACTATTAGCATTGCTAGAAACTTCTTTGGGAGGGAACTGATGGTGTGTGTGTGGGCAGGAATGATGACTTTTGTGGGCATGAATAATGACGTTTGTGGCCGGGCTAGCCCCAAATTTGTATGCGGTTGGGAGGAGAAATGGGTAGGGAGCAGCATGTGCCTAAACGCCACTCCCGTGACCTAGAGATTTTGCATTGTCATCCAAAGAACCAGATAAGCGGTACTTAACCCAGAGTCTCCGGGCAAAACCTAGATATGGCTGTAAGAAAGAAATAGGTATCCCTATTTGATCTGTATATACAAAAAACGGCACCACCTTTTATTTATGACATCATCTGCCACTTCAGAAAGAGACTTTCAAGTCCGGTTTTTGTTTTCCCCAGAAGTGCCATGCTTCCCTGCCTGCTTCTTGAATAGTCTTATTTACATCAATGTATTGTGCAGTGCACCTGTATTTGTTAAGACATATTAAAGTGATAGATAATTATCCTTCAAAATTTGCATTAGTCAGAAATGCAAGATCAGTAAATTAAATCTTGGTTCCATGTTTGAACTATCTTCTTACTGCACATCCATCAAAGCTGATATGATATTGTTTTCTGAGGTACTTCATATACACAATCCTTTGTTGTCTTTCACTTAGTGTTCATACAGAAAGCGAGGAGGGGATATTACAAAGGCATTTTGTATTAATATACGAGAACTATTGCTTGCGGCAAACTACAAAAGAATTTATCTTTAACTCAGTTACACGTCTTCTCCCAGCACAATGCAAACGTCTGATAACTTCCGTATTACAATTTCCGTGTGTCTGCATGTTGTTTGTAGTGTATGAGAAAAAGAGAATCAAGTCTCAACATTGGGTAACAAAAAGATAACCTTACTAAGCATATGTAAATCAATATGCTTAATCTGATTCTCTCGCATACAGAAGGATTAGAAATGCTGCAAGCATGCAAGTTCACAGGTTTGCTCTACTCTTGCATAGTTTTCATTAAAAGCTCTGTATTATCAACACAAAAGGTTGTTATAAATATACAGTTGTTAACATTTTTCAATCTAACCATCCAACAATGAAATCTGTAGTAGCATGCATTTCAGTCTCTTACGCAGTCAAGGGATCTTATAGAAAATGCTGTGTGTGAACTATTTTATCATGTGTCATCGAGAATCACCGGAATTGCGTGATTTTAGGGGTCAATACCTGTTTTTTTACGGGGCACTGCTACTGCTGTCTGCCGGGAAGTCAGGGCAGACCAGCAACAGCAAAAGAGAGCCCCCATGAGCCTTTGGAGTAAGCATGTAAGTGCGAAACGCGTCAAGCGTGAGTCTGATCCTGCAGAAGGCTTTTCATTGCTGCTGTCCAAGGACGCAGTTAAAGTTTTTCACCTTTTTTTTTACTACAGTGACTGTTGCATTCATTTCCGCTTCCCGCGGACATGTGCCCACTCATTTGTATATTTGAAATTCAAGACTGCACTTTGAGTGAGTCCTACCGCGTTGTGGCACCTGGAGAACCGCTGCACTGGTATTTGGGGCAGCCAGGATTAGTGTGAGCTCTGTGAATTGCATGCCTTAAACATCTCTTGTGAAAGCAATTGTATTTTTGTGCTTTTTTTGTATTCTTTTGCCAACAATGGCCTGAATACACATCACATTAAGCTATATATGACACTGAGAATATTTAACTGATGCTGATGCAAGACTTTAATCTTTGCGCTACCCTGGGAAATAATATAATTTCACAATAAAAAGCCATTGCCACAATGGAAAGGGCTATTTTGAAATAATTGATATGGTATGATACTTCTGGTAAAGTAGTGCATTCATAATCTGTGGTAGATCAAAATACAGAACACGTGCCTGCTATCTATCTATCTATCTATCTATCTATCTATCTATCTATCTATCTATCTATCATAACTCTCTCTCCAGGGGCAAATTAACAATGGGGAAATATAGCCAATTGCCCTAGGGCACCTCATGGCCAGGGGTCCCCACTTGCTGCGTACTTGCTGCAGTGTAATTTATGTGTCTGCATACAGTATATCTCGTGCTGGGTGATGTGGGACCCATTTGGTGCATGAGGGGCCCTCTTCTGCTGCTGATTTATTTGCAGAGACACATTCAGACTTCATTATGGGCATCAATGATGGGGAGTCAGATTCCTGCTTCCTATCACGTGACATGATTAGCCTGTAAGGAGCTCCTTTTTAGTCACATGCTGCAGTCAGTAAATGTAAACTGTATGGTTCTCTGATTGTGCGCAAAAGGCAAGAATCATTGTTACAGTGTGAGGATCCGCCAGTCATCAGCCTGCGGCTACAGGTAAAGAGCTGGGATCCATGTTTTTGGCAGGCAGCGTGTATGCATGTGGGGTTATCTTTAAAGGAATACATGATTATTGTTCTGTAAGTCAGATTGTTATGTTATATACTACTTGTTACGTCTTTTTTATCCATTGTACCGTACTGCGGAATATGAAGGTGCTATATAAAACAGTAAATAATGTGTCTATGTGTGAATGCAAGTATGTGCATTATGCCATTGTGTGTCTCTGTGTATAAGTATAGCAACACAAGAACAGAAGCAGCTTCTGTGACATATGTAAAGATTATTTTTATACTGTCTTGCCTGATAGCTGGTTGGTTATGTGTGGACATTGTTAGCTGGCATGCAGTTTTGTAAGGAAAAAATGCCTGCTTTGGCATGATTCCCCCCCATCCCAGCTTTTGTCTGTGGACCTTGTACTGTCCTCTTGAATATGATTCCAGGAAATGATATTGTCTATAGATATTCAGTCCCAGGCTGAATCATGCTGTGAATAAAAAAGTACAGCACGACAGCACGATAGACAGGCAATGTAGCAATTGAGCTACATTGAGCAACCAATAGCTTGCTAACGCACGGTGTGTACTGATATACATATACACAATACGGACAAAAGTATTGGGACAGCCCTCCTAATTATTAAATGCAGGTGTTTTAATCAGACCCATTGCCACAGGTGTATGAAATGAAGCATCTAGCCATGGAGTCTGCATTTACAAACATTTGTGGAAAAAAAATGGGTCATTCTGAAGTGCTCAGTGAATTCAAGCGAAGTACTGTGATTGGATGCCTCTTTTGAGTTCATGAAATTTGATCCCTTCTAGATATTCCAGTCAACTGTAAGGGAGGGAGCTTCTTCTAACAGTATTGCCCCCTTGATTTGCCACCCTATATCTATCTATCTATCTATCTATCTATCTATCTATCTATCTATCTATCTATCCTCTGTGTACGTGGATTATGTACAATACACAACATGTGCATATGCAAGTGTTTGCATGTAAAAATTGCTATGTTGTATCAGAATTCCTCTTTAGAAGTAATCCCTTTGTATATGTATTTTATAAATATTGACAAAACGTCCTATAGAGCACAAAAAAACCCTGTTTTCTTGAGTAAACAAAATCACATAGCAGATCCAGCTTGTGTTTCAGTGTGTTTATTTTCATCAAAATAGCCTAATTGCATTATCATCAAAAACAATGTTTAGTAAATAAGGAGATACATGTGGCATCTTTTTCTAAGTGTAGGTTTACCAGGTGTTTTTCTCTTTAGTGAACAATTTCAAATGCATTGATTTTTAAATGCTGCAATTTCATCAGCTGAGCTGCAAAAACACTGGAAATCATTTTTCATAGGCATACAATGGTCGTGTTTAAAAACCTATGTTAGCTTGCCTTTTATCTAAAGAAATACCGTGCAATGCCTAGTCTGTAACAGAATATACAAATCATGTTTCACACCAGCCATTTCAACTTTCCAGTTATCATATAAAGTTTCCGTGGCAACCAAGCCTATCAGGGGTATTATAAAATTCTACAGCAACAAACTAAAGTGATGACTGGGTTCTTTGTATAGTTGTGAACAGAGAATATCGCAAAAAGAAGCAGAATGTCTATGATGACCACCTACAAGGCATTAATATACTATCTTCATACTGCCATAAGTCATGTATTACTTCAAAGACTAAAACAAAGCATTATAATATAAATAAAATACAAGGCGTAAGTGTATTTGAGTACATGTACTGGGCTCATATTTATTCACTACTTGCTCCTCTTGAGCATTTCACTACCGTATCCTTGCAGCTTGTTAAGAAAACTGTTGTGTTCTCATTTTATCATACATTTTCTACTGCAGTCTAGATGAGACAGTTATAGTTTAGCAAGCCGTCGGCTAGAGAGCATTGCTAGAATGAGAATTCAACCAAAGGTTCTATTAAAGCAGTTGTAAATGCAAAATCTCCATTATAGGTATAGCTCACTCTTCTTTACAATGTGCATGGTTGGCTCCTGCTGACAGGGTTAACTCTAGGCTGCCGATGCATTGGCAATTGTCCCCACTGGTGCAACTTACAATGTACAATTATGTCCTGGATCGGCTATCCGGCACACATGTCAATTGCCCAGTGGGCTGCTGGCCAACAGCGCCCAATACTCACCCAATCTCGCAAATGTAAGCCAGAATAATCACACATTAAAAATATGATAGAAGAAACAATGAATTTTCTAAGGATTAATCTTCAGTGCATAGTTGTGTAAGCTTTGTTATTTTATTATTAGCAATCAGAATGTAGATTTTAATATATATATATATATATATATATATATATATATATATATATATTGAAAAGCATACCTGATCAGTAGTAGTGAAATACTTTCCACTTTGTATATTTACATTACATTATTTAATTTACATAGCAGCAAGGTTACAAATAACCCTTCCTGTCACCTTTAAGCCATATCACCATCAGCTCCTGGAGGGAAGATTAAATTCACATTTAACTATTAATTTTCATTGGTTTTTCTTTCCCTTAACTTTCAGGGTATAACTAACATACCACAGTTAAAACGTAACCAAGTTATTTGGTTATTAAATGCAATTACTCTTTCAATAATCTATATTTGCTTTGATCAATATACATAACCTGAGAGCATATATTGAAGAACACTATGTGTGACGTAAGTAATTATGCATACTGATCAAATATCAATCTGCCTTTCCTGTTGCACTTAAGTGAACGTTTAAAATGAGCAAAACATCTAATGTATAAAGAATTCCACATATTTCATTTTAATTAATAATGTCAAGATGTACCAGGTCTGATATTAATTATTTTAACACGAGGAACAAGCCTTTTGCTGTAGGCAAAATGCTACTATATACTGCATTAAACAAACAAGCACGAAGTGTCTACAGTACTGGAGTAATTGCAATCGTTCTCATGTGTGCCATTAGAAGTCTTTTTAAGCAACAAGGTATTCTACAAATGTGTGCTCTAGAAGCAATTTCCCCTGCCTTTTCCATAATGCACTCTTTATCTGCTTCTTTTCATTACTACATACTTATCATATTTGATTCCCCACAAACATAACAAAATTAGAACTGAGACAACACAAGCACACTCAGCATGTACCAAGAGAAGTACAGTACATTGCCCAAGTAGTTTAAGTTTGGAACTGTGCTAGACCTGACCCCTCATACACAAATTTCCAAAGCACTCAGAAAACCTACCTTTTTTTGAGAAGCTTAACAACCTTTCTTCCTAAGATTCAGCCAGTATCCTAATCAAGCCATCTGAACGAGCAACAATCTTTACAGATCATCCGTATCCTGCAGTCCTCTCCTGCTGTTCCACCTCAACGACCGACTAGATTGTAACCAGTTTTGTTATTGTGTGTGATTTAAAATTATTTTACTGAATCTGCTGCCGCTATATAAATAAATGTAATGTAACGACCCAGGCTAGCACCTCTAGTAACCCTCCATGACTTAGCATGAAGAGGAACTTTTTTCTCCTATTTCTTTTCTTTACATTCCGGGACTCTATCTCAGTAGTAAATGGAGGAAGGTATACTATGGTCAGTTGTTAGGCCTCTGCAATACAAATGGTCTGGTTACAGCATCAAACAGGGAGCCCAGTCTGCTCCAGTATTACAGCATTAAGGCCTAGGCCAGAATATATCATTATATCTGATCTATCATGTCTATAAAAAAAGTGTCCCAGAGCATTACTGTAATAACAATAAACTGTGACAAATAAATCGTTTTCTATATAGTAAAAACTTCTAAATGTCTTACCCATTTACACAACAATAAAGCTGACTGTAATGTGTGCTTCAGCTGCAGTAAATGCCTTATAAATTAGCATGTACAAATAAAGCACTTTGATCTAAACAACTTTTTGCTGTATAATCTGTATCAGTGGGCCATGTTTATAAACAAACTGGTACTGGAAAGAGTTAAGCATTCATACTCAGGTTAAAAGGAGTGCCACAAAGACAGACAAACTACTTTGGCAATTAATATACCATCTGGTATAAATCTGTATTTGCTTTTTTGTCTTGTTATTTTCAATTAATAAAGTTCATCCTATAAACATGATCACTAAAACAAAGGGGACAACCATAAGGATGTAGTTATTAACTGATTCTTATGTCGCCCCTGGTGGCCGTCCTCAGTGCTGCCTTCCTGCAGCACTGCAGGAGCTTTCTCAATGTGCGCCAGGGGGCTCACAGTGACATACAGCGGGAGACAGAGCTGACTTGGCACCAGGATTTAAAAACCTGGAAATGCTGCGTTAGGGTACCTTAGTGTGGTCTTCGGTTGTTTAGCATTTCTGTTCTTGTCAGCTTGCTTATTTTGATTGCTATACTGGTGTATGATTCCTGGCCTGTCTGGCTACCTGTTCTGTTTACCATACCTGGCTAGATCCGACTACCTGCTCTATATTCAATACCTGGCTTATATGACTACCTGCTCTGTGCACCGACCCTGGCTTTATCTGGCATATACCTGTTGTAAGGCACCTACCTTAGTCCGCTCCCGGCCGCCTTCTTCTCCTCCCCGGCAGAAACGCCGGCACCGCACATTAGAATTCGAAGCAGCCGCTCGCGCACGCGGCCGCTTCATGTAACCCTCACCAGGCCCCTTGCGTGTGTTCTGTTTCTGAGCAAGGGTGTTCCAGCCCTGCACATCGGATTCCGTCTGGTAAGACGCACCTCACAGAATAACTGAGCCCCAACATGGAATCCGCAGGAATTTCGGATGCTCTTGCAGCCATCGCTGGACAGATTACTGCACTGACTCGTTCCTTCCAGGACCTCCAAGCCAGCCATGCGCATATGCAGCACCAGCTCCATGAACTCCAAACGAACCCTCCTGGCCCAGGGGAACCATCTCCTGCTCCCGCTCCACTTCCACCAATGGAGGGGGCTTTTGCTGCTGCTGCTACTCCTGAACCCAGGGCTATTCTTCCCGAGCGCTTCTCCGGAGACAGAGCCAGTTACCGTACCTTCATGACGTCCTGCCAACTCCTGTTCTCTCTCCAACCCAGAACCTACGCCTCTGATCATGTGAAGGTACGAACCGTGATTTCCTTACTATCAGGGGAACCACAGATCTGGGCTCATCATTTACTACGCACCAACAATCCAGTCCTGAACTCGTGGGCCGAGTTCAGTCACGCTATGGACACTTTATTTGATGATCCTTTTCGCGCCACCTCTGCTCAGGCCGCCATACGTGCCTTACGTCAAGGGAAGAGACCGGTGGAGGAATATGTGACCGAATTCCGAAGCTTGGCTATGGAAAGCAAGTGGAACGAACCAGCACTGTTAGATCAGTTCCGTCTGGGCCTGGCCGAGGGATTGAAGGATGAACTGGCTCGCGTAGGCATTCCTGATTCCTTGGAAGACCTCATACACCTGGTCATACAGCTTGACCGCAGGTTTCGGGAAAGACGCCTGGAACGCACAGCTTCAGCCATTCCTACCCCGAGACGCCACTTTCCCCCGACGGTTCATACTGCTCCTACGGTTCCTACCGGTCCTCCTCTCCAGTTTCCAGCGATCATGCCCCCTCCGGAGGAACCTATGCAGATCGGACTGGCACGTGGCCCACTATCGGAAGCCGAGAAGGCCCGTCGTCGGAGGAACAATCTGTGCCTATACTGCGGTGAACCAGGACATCTGATATCTACCTGTCCACGACGCCCTCCCAAGGGTAAGCCCGCACATGATAAAGTTTGCCTAAGTTCCTTCCCTAAAGACGGTTCTCCTCACCTGTACATCTCCTTGTTTTTACAGTGGACCAATAATTCTACCACCGTTTCTGCTATTGTTGACTCTGGAGCCAGCAGTTGCTTCATGGATCGGGTTGCCAAGCAACTGCATATACCAACTTTAATTAAACCGCTCCTATACACATACAAGTGGTCGACGGGTCTCCCCTATCTACTGGACCCGTTACACATGAAACATCACCACTTCATGATCTATTGGGGAATAATCATACGGAATGCTTGAACTTTGACCTTATTCCGTCACCCATGTTTCCAGTAATTCTTGGCCTACCCTGGCTAAGACTACATAATCCTACAATTGATTGGTCCAAGGGGACCCTCCCATTCCAATCCCTATTTTGCCGCAATCATTGTCTGACAGACCACCCTACACTTCTATTGCTTTCTGATTGTTCGCCTCCTTCTCCTGATCCACGTATTCCTAAACAATATGCAGGGTTCAGTGATGTGTTCGACAAGAAGGGAGCTGACACACTTCCTCCACAAAGGACTTACGACTGTCCCGTTGATCTCCTCCCTGGCGCTCCTATTCCATTCGGCAGGATATTTCCATTATCTGAACCTGAATTACAACACCTTAAGGACTATATCCAAGAAAATATAGCTAAAGGGTTCATCCGACCTTCCACTTCTCCAGCAGGCGCAGGAATCTTTTTTGTAGAAAAGAAAGATGGGAGTCTGCGACCATGTGTAGACTATCGGGAACTAAACAAGATCACCATTAAAAACAGATATCCATTACCTCTCATTCCTGAACTCCTGGATCGCGGATCTTTTCCAAAATTGATCTCCGAGGGGCTTATAATTTGGTCCGCATACGAAAGGGGGACGAGTGGAAAACCGCCTTCCGAAGTCGATATGGACATTTCGAATATCTGGTAATGCCCTTCGGGCTCTGCAATGCCCCGGCTACCTTTCAACATTTTTTAAATGACGTCTTTCGAGACTATCTGGATGTCTTTATGGTGGTCTATCTGGACGATATTCTCATATTCTCATCAAACCTGTCTGAGCACCGCGACCAAGTCAAAATGGTTCTCGAACGTCTACGCACACATCACCTTTATGCTAAGCTGGAGAAATGTCAATTTGAAGCCGATCAGGTAGAATTCCTGGGATTCATCATTACGCCTGGAAACCTGCAGATGGATCCTAAAAAGGTGTCCGCTATCTTGGAGTGGCCAGTACCTTCTGACAAAAAGGGGGTCCAACGTTTTATTGGTTTCGCGAACTACTATCGCAAATTTATTAGAAATTTCTCTCACGTCATTGCACCCATCACCAGGGTGACTCGTCAATACTCCCGTTTTGCCTGGACACCGGAGGCACAGAAAGCATTCGACGCTCTCAAACAACACTTTACCACTGCTCCCATCCTTATTCAACCCATGGTGGCGGAACCGTTCCATTTGGAGGTGGATGCTTCGGATCTAGCGGTAGGAGCAGTCCTGTCCCAAAGACATGGGGAGAAACAAAATTTGCATCCTGTGGCCTATTACTCGCGTAAACTCACTCCGGCCGAGATGAACTATAGTGTGGGAGACAGAGAACTACTGGCCATCAAACAAGCCCTGGACACCTGGCGTCACCTGCTGGAAGGGACTCAACATCCAGTAACGGTATATACCGACCACCGGAACCTGGAGTATCTCCGTTCCGCACGACGCCTATGCCCTAGGCAGGCCCGGTGGGCTCTCTTCTTCACGAGATTTAATCTACACATCACGTATCGCCCTGGATCTCGCAATACCAAAGCAGACGCCTTGTCTCGGTTACCTACTGTATCAAGTTGTCCCGAGACTCAACCGGATACTATTCTTCCTTCCAGTCTCTTCCTCACACACCAACCATCCCTCATGGACTTTATTCGCTCCTTATCCCGCAGAGCCGTAGTCCCGAGAACTAATCCTCCTATTCGTCGTACCCGAAACCTACTATACTACCGTGATAAGATATTTGTACCAACCCCGGCCCGCTTAAAGGTTCTACAAGCATGCCATGATTCTCTCCTCTCCGGACACGGGGGCATTAAAAAGACCACAGACCTAGTTCGACGCCAATTCTGGTGGCCCTTGCTAGACCAAGACGTGACCTCATTTGTCCGTTCATGTACCACCTGCGCTCGTACCAAGACCCTACGTAGAAAACCAATGGGCCTTCTCCGCCCATTACCTACCCCTTCGGTTCCCTGGTCTGAAATCTCGATGGACTTTATTGTCGATCTACCACCCTCCAAGAAGCACGACACAATCATGGTGGTGATCGATAGATTCACCAAAATGGCACATTTTATTCCTAACATTGGCATTCCTTCCGCTTCCACCACTGCCACCTTGTTCCTGGATACAGTGTTCCGGCTTCATGGATTACCACAAACTATCACTTCAGACCGTGGAGTACAATTCACGTCTCGGTTCTGGAAGGTGTTCTGCCGCAAGCTGCACATTCGTCCCACTTTGTCCACGGCCTTTCATCCGCAAACCAACGGTCAGACCGAACGTCTAAATCAAATATTAGAGCATTATTTAAGATGTTACACCACGCACCTTCAGAATGATTGGCTCCAATTCCTCCCTTCTGCAGAATTCACCTATAACAATCAAAAACAGCGATCTATAAAGATGTCTCCATTCTTCGCTAACTATGGTTACCACCCTATCATGATTCCAGGTCTGCCTACTGAACCCACGATTTCCGGAACTTCGGATCGAGTCACCGTGCTAACCAGACAATTTCAAGTCCTGAAGCAAAACTTAATCAAGGCTAGAAAGGCCTACAAATTGTATGCAGATCGCCATCGTTCCAGTCCCCCTACTTACCACTGTGGCGACAAGGTCTGGCTGTCCACAAGTCATTTGCGATTACAGATCCCCTCTAAGAAATTGGGACCTAAGTTCATTGGCCCATACAGCATCACAAAAATCATCAACCCAATGACAGTTCAATTGAAACTTCCCTCTACTTGTCGGATCCATCCGGTTTTCCATGTGTCGCTGGTCAAACCCTGGGTGGCCAATCCTTTTCCTGACCGGGTACCTCCTCCTCCTGCCCCAGTGGTCATCGACGGAGTTGAAGAATACGTGGTACAAAAGGTGGTAGATTCCAGGATCCATCGAGGGCATCTAGAATACCTTATTCAATGGAAGGGATATAGCCCAGAAGAAAGGACCTGGGAACCTGCAAGTCAGGTTCACGCTCCTTTATGTGTTCAAAAGTTTCATAAGTTGCATCCTCTCAAGCCAGGCCATCCTCGCCCCCGGAGGTCGCGTCTTGCAGGGGGATCCTGTAAGGCACCTACCTTAGTCCGCTCCCGGCCGCCTTCTTCTCCTCCCCGGCAGAAACGCCGGCACCGCACATTAGAATTCGAAGCAGCCGCTCGCGCACGCGGCCGCTTCATGAATATTTATGAAGCTGACCGCCGGCTGGATTCCGCTGCGTCGCTATGGCGACGCAGGACGCGATCACGTCCCGGACGTCAGGGAACGCCCCCCCGGGCTATTTAAACCTCGAGCACAGTATACTCAGTGCTCAGTTATACTGGTCCTGTCCGTATATCGTGAGCTTCCCCGTTGTTTATATATTTATTATATTTGTCTTGTTCCTGTTCTCCCGGTATCGACCCTGGTCTGCTAAACGGCTTCCTGTGTTTCTCTGGTTTCCTGACCCTGGCTTTTCCTGCTACTACGTGTACTTCTGGCATCCTGACCCCGGCTATCCATACCGACTACGTGTACCTCTGGCATCCTGACCCCGGCTATCCATACCGACTACGTGTACCTCTGGCGTCCCGACCCTGGTCTGCTTAACGGCTTCTCTCTGACCACCCGTGCTTACGGTTACACTACCAAGTGCCCTGTAACCCTCACCAGGCCCCTTGCGTGTGTTCTGTTTCTGAGCAAGGGTGTTCCAGTCCTGCACATCGGATTCCGTCTGGTAAGACGCACCTCACACCTGTAGCCCTACCTATACAGGTATGGGGCAACACATGCTGTGCTTTGCTTATTACCCGAGCCTCCACACTGTTGGGATCATCACAGTCCCTGTCCTCTTGGGGCTCAACCACTTGCTAGGTGTATCAGGGTGAAGAACTCCTGTGGTGTGCGCTCCTGGGTCACAGCAGTTGTGACATTCATAATTAAGTGGCTGTGTAGTTATCTCCTTTCACACCTAATTAACA
Source organism: Spea bombifrons (assembly GCF_027358695.1). Classification (NCBI taxonomy): domain Eukaryota; kingdom Metazoa; phylum Chordata; class Amphibia; order Anura; family Pelobatidae; genus Spea; species Spea bombifrons. Next base: position 68,363,258 of record NC_071090.1, on the reverse strand, counting down.
CATTTTTACAAGGCTGATCCCTGGTAGTAGACTAGATGAGTCCCTTTGGTTTGTTGACACAATTTCTGTTCATTCTTTCTCTAAAATATACCTTTTAATATTTGCTTGTATTTCTAAATTGGAACAGGTTTATCCCTGAAATTGAGTTGACGTTGTATTGACGAACATTAACAGGTAGTTCACCCTTTTTCTGCAAATACATATTTAGAATAATAAATGGCCCTAAATTTCCCAGCCTTAGTTGAGATTAAAATATTGTCATTTACTGCTACATTGTGTCAGATGTGTTTGCATCCTGTTCTTGTGGTTAACCTACAGTATTTTATTTGTATTTATCTTATAAACTATAATATGTAATATGATATTTGAAGAAAATAGTCTCAACTCCTAAAATAGCAAACACACAAAAGTACTCTTCCCCATGGTGTTAATCACTGGCGCCTCAACCTCCCTCTAGCCACCATCACCTGCTTCAATCCAGTAATCCCTACTGAAGTTTCTGAGGTACTCCCACCTGATGGTAATGCTGCCAGCAGCTTGGTCCACAATTCCTGACATATTTCTTCCTGTTGACAACTGCATTATCCAACCGACAGACCAAGTTCACTGCCTTGGTGTCACAGATAACTCTGCTCTCTACTTCATCCCTCACCAGATCTTACAGCCTTCATCTGAAAAAACATCTCCTGAATTTTCCCATTTGGCCACCAAAATAATAATCCACTTCCTTGTGATATCCCGTCTGGACTATTGCAGCTCCCTACTAACTAGTCTCCTCCTCTCCTGACTTCCACTGTTCCAATCCGCCTTCAACACTAAAGCTAGATTAATCTTTCTCCTTTACAGTTCCTTATCTGCTGCTCCACTATGCCAATCACTCCACTGGCTTCCCATATCCTTCATAATCAAATTCAAAGTTCTGAATCTGATTTACAGGGTCCTTAACAACTCTACACCCCTTTTATCTCTACCCTCCTATCCAAATACACCCTAACCTCTCTCTTTGTTCCTCTCATGACTTGCACCTCTCTTCTACTGTCACTGCTTCTTCCCACTCACGAATTCAGGGTTTCACCTGTGCTGTACCCCCTTCTCTGAAAACTCACCTTTTTTGAGAAAGTGTGCAACCTTTCTAACACCCAGCCATCATCCTATTAAATCTTAATATTAAAAAGAGAGAGAATCTCTCTCAGTCTCTCTCTTGCAGCATGCACACCCAAACAATTACTATCCTAAAAATATACACATTAAAGATGCAATTTATTAAATATTCAGGTACCTGATGGTTTAAAAAAGGATTGGTTTTATAGGAAACATCAACCACAAGTGTATAATCCATTGTACCCAAAATAAATAAATGCACATTGGTCATGATATATATTTTTTGAAACTCAGGGAAGATCTATGTTTAGGTACAAACAGAGCCACTATAAGAAACATCCAAAATTAAGCTCCTGGTTCATCTCCAGGGGCCAGGACAAGATTTCCAGTGCCTTTAGAGCTCACACACTCCCAAAACATCAGTGAGCCACCACCATGCTTCACAGTGGGGATGGTATTCTTTTTGCTATGATCCTTGTTGACCTCTCTCCAAACATGTGACCATAAAGCTCTAGTTTTGGTCTTCACTCCGAATTACAGCGTGCCAGAAGGTGTGAGGTGTAATATCAAGAGAGTCACAAATTGTCCACTTCTTAATTGGTGATTGACCAGTACTGACTGGCATTTTCAAGGCTTTGGATATCTTTTTATATCCTTCATAAAGTTCCATTACCTTGTTACGCAGGTCTTTCAACAGTTGTGATGGTCTCTTGAAATATGTTTTGATAAACAATATTTTCAGAATGGCTAAGATGTTAATTAAATGCTATTTTCCAACTAAGGCACACAAAAATGGTCCATCTTTAAAACACTGGTCTAATGGTAAGTATATTCCTTTGGGTAATTCATTGAAGAAAAAAAACCTAAACGAATGTGGTTTAATAAAGAGGTAATTAATGCAGTTAAACAAAAAGACTTTAAGTCGTAAGGCACAAATGTGTCCTCTTAGAGATAACATCAAAATGAATATACAAACATTGGGTTACCTAAAGTTGAAAATGAGTGACTGAATACACTGAAAGTTAATAAAGCATCAGGACCAGATGGGATTCATCCTCGAGTACTTAAGAAGCTCAATTTGCATCTGGAGATGTTCCACTAGACTGGAGGAAAGCAAATGTGATGCCATAATTTAAAATAGGAACACATTTTTGAGTCAACGTATAGACTAAAATGCATTGTGGAAAAGTTTTTTTCAAAGGACAGCTAGAACATGCTATGCGGAAAGTTGGATTTCACTATATTTATCACTATATTGTATATTTAATCCAATTGGTGATTAAGTGGTTAAAAAGCAGATATCGTGGTTAAATGTCCTTGTTGAAGTTTATTTTTGCTGGGCAGTACGATGTCTACTTTGAATTTAATCAAGTCTAGTGGAGGTTAGGTGAAAATGTGTTAAATGCTTATTATTTGATAAGAATCTGCATGTTAGTAAAATATAGTATTTAAGGTATACCTCCTTTATATGTTTTTGTGTCTATAACTCTCCTCACATAAAGACAATTTATTTTATATTTGATAGTTGCACTAGTGATATATGACTGTAACATAATTTTTGTGCCGTAAAACTAGACTAGTAGTCTTATACCCAAGTACCCTGATTCTGATTTTGCAAGATCAAAAAAGTGTTGTTATGCAAGTTACCCTTGTGCCAAAGAAAGATTAGATCTGATGGAGCTCAGTAAAATTGGATCATATGTGCAGAATTAGCATTCGCATGAGTGCTCATAATTGCTAGACACCTGTCTGGCTCCATCTCACTGTATTGCTATCCCAGCTACCTGCCCTGTGGCATTTGGTAGCTATCTTTATTAAAACTGTCCTTATTATCACTATTAATTGATCTATATATCATGAAATTAAAAAGCAAACCTTTTCCTTATGGTCAGTAAACACCTAATGAATGTTGCCAACAAGGTGTAGTTTAAGATTTTTTTACACTATATGGAAATTTGAGGATGAGTTTGCAGAAAGGCTGCAGTTTCAACTCACTGACTTGGTTATCAATTATAGAAATCAATCTTGACAACCTGGCCTGACATAATGAGGTTACCTTCAAACAATAACCAGGCCCTTCTTGCAGGAGAAATTTGCTTGGGTTGGCCCTTCTTAATGTATAGTGAATTTAATGAATTGAAATTGCAATTTACACAAAAACTCCCGCTTTGTTGAATAAATCCTTTAGTTTATGGATGAAATTTTTTGGATCTTGTTTTAATATCCCAAATTTTTTTTTTAGCTATTGTACTTACTTTCCAGGTTTGTGTAACAAAAGTTTATAAATATGAGATTTACGTAAGCAAAAGCATCACACCCAATACCTCTTTGAAAGCAAACCCATGTAATGTGTTGTTAGGGGAGCTTTGACTCCATTATACAGAAGAACCTAGTTACAAAAGTGCTGGTTTAGAAGATAGAAAAATATTAAACTTCACAATTTTATCAATGTAACATTTCATATGTAGCAATATTGAGACCACGTCAAATAAATGACCTGTCCAAACCTTAATTCTACTTGACAAACGCTCCAAAAAAGCTACATTTTAAAGTAATGTAAAACATTTGCAAGTAAGTAATTTAAAGGGGGTAGAATGAGCATTCCTTACTGAAAAATATTTTATATGTATTTTTTACACATTTCTTACCATAAAAAATAATATAGAATCTATTGGATAATGTAATGTAAAAAGCTGTAAAAAAAAAGTTAAAAAGCAAACCAGAATTGAATATGCTTTCAATTCCAAGACATGAACAATTCGAAGAGAGATGCCACTATACTATACTAAATTAAAGGCCACAGAATTACATGGATTTTTTTAACTATAATTATTTTGGAGTTTTTTTTTTCTTATTGATTTATACACTAGCAAAACAAATATACTATATTGATTTTACAAAGGGTTAAACAGACATCAAAACAAACATGAAAGCACTCATGGTCAATGGCTACACCAGATTGCCTGTAATGAGATTTTGCTCTGGCAACGCCTGCCACAAAAAACGTTTTTTCTTTTAATCTGATAAACCAGGGATTCACTGGTTTGTATGAGGAATCTGCACACAATGTGCTGTGATCATAACATACGTTTAATATGTACATTCATTTGAGCAGTTGCTTTCATGTATGATTTTTGCACGCAATCTAAAAAGTTTACAACAGTTAATTGAATCAATCCTCAATCTCTTGAGTGTGCGAATGGGAGAAGATAAATGGCACATACAAAATAAAAGTAAAATAAGTAGTAGTTAAAAAACATTAACCTTTGACAATGACTTTGTTTTCATTGAGCTAATAAAAAGTAATTTCAATTATCCCACGAAGGGTATGTAAGGCTATCAAACAGGGTAAACAGAGGAAAGTTAAATGTGAGATATAAATTCATTAGGAGTAGTTTTAATAAGATATATCAAATTATCCTGTTTGTTCCTGAAATACCACCAGTGATTTAACACTTAAGACACTGGTGTAAAGGTTAAGTAATTCTCAATTTTTTATAGACATTGGCAAAACCTGTTAGCCTCATTAATGACCTTCATTCTGTGAAATTAGCAAAGTTCAAAGTCAGGTGCTGCACATGCACAGAATCATGAATGGCATTTACGCAGCCCAATGCTTAATGATCTAGCAGTGGAGTTCCAGATTGAATTTCCAGCACAAGTACATGCCTGCCTGCTAAAAAAACTAAAAAGCCTACAGATGGATTAGATGAGCTATGAAAGAGTTCAGAGAAGGGCTACTGAAATGGTGAAGAATCTACAGCATGAAAATTATCAGAAAAACTTAAATGATCTCAAAATGTATAGCTTATATGAGAGAAGGGATGTTATAAATTATACCTAAAGAGGTTTAACAAGTCATCATGCTTTACAATTAAAGGTCCAGATTCTTAAATATAATGTAAGATGGTTTTACATAACTGAGAGGGTGACAGAGTGGAACAGTCTTCCACCAGAATTGGCTAATACAATGAGGGAATAAAAATAATGCATGAGACAGGACTAAACACTGATTTGAGGTTTCTACAGTAGGGAAAAAAGGGTTGGGGTCAATGGTTATTGCCAATAAATTCTGTGATTCTCTGTTCCTGTGATTAAGGTTGCATGATGCAATATGTAAATCAGTAAAGTGAGCTGTCTCATAGTTGAATGGTGTAGTGCTCTGGAAAATGTCATAAAGTGCACATGTGTACGTATGTATAAAATTGACCCCCACAATTTCACCAAGCAACATGTGCCACCTTTGCCCCAAGCAGCTTATTAGTGCCACCCTAACCCTCAAACGGCCTGCCCGTGCCATATTTGCCCCAGCTTGTCAGTGCCACCAAACAGCTTATCTGTGCAATCTTTGCCCTTGCAAAGATTGCCCTCTCCTTTAACATACACACTGGCACGCATATGTAAAGACACATATACAAATTACACACGCTAACACATACACTTACTCATACTTACTCGTACTCACACACTCCCTCTCACACCACTCATGCTAATAAACACTCCATCTCACACCAATCAAGCAGCAATGCTCTAACACAGACATCCAAACTCACACACACTTATACAAAGACATCTATGCTCACATACACTCATACATAGACATCCATGCTCACATACACTAATACATAGACATCCATGCTCACATACACTAATAAATAAACATTAATGCTTACATACACTTATACATACACATTTATTCAGCGGCACAACTACAGGTCCAGGTTTAAAGGGCCCTTTCTAAACTATTTTGAACCAGTACAGGGAGACAGTGGTCACAGGGGTTACATAGGCTGAAAAAAGACATGTGTCCATCAAGTTCAGCCTTTCCCATATCTGTGAATTGCTGTTTATCCAAAAGATGGCAAATAAAATTCAGTGTGTAGCTCTTTCCAATTTTGCAACAAACTAGGGAAAAAAATATTTCTTGGCCCCAGAATGGCAGTCAGATGTCTCCTTGGATCCACAATTTCCAGGCAAAGAGTTTGAACCTTTTTTGAATATAGAAACCACATCTGCCTTCCTCCAGTCCAAATGCTCAGTCAGAGCTCATGCCTCACAAGTAATGTCATAATATAATTACATAGAAACATCAAATTTGATGGCGGATAAGAACCACTCGGCCCATATAGTTTTTTCCTGATGTAAGGGTTTAAACCCCTATCAGTTTTTGTTCTTCAATTTTTACTTCAACTATCTGTTAAACCATAAGCTTGGTCACTTTTATTTTGGCAATGGTCTGTATTTACCAAGACAACACTGGGACATAATTGGGACAATATGAAAAATGAAGCAACCCATATTGCCTTGACAATTGTTGCTCAGTATTAACCAGAATTTCATGGTACGTAATCATGGGCCCAAACATAGTAGTATTGTATTTTTTTAAAGTTTGTGATATGAACATGTCCTATATTTACCGTATCTTACAATATATGATTACATACTGTATCTGCTCCTTGTAATAAATGCCACTCTGATCCCCTCACCAATGCAAACCATGAAAGGGCTAGACATAAGAATCTACATTTTCAACCAGATTTTTGTCCTCAATATATTTTTCTAGGAGTCTAATAACTGGAACTACTTTGTAGAACAGCGAGACAAAATAGTGCATATCCATTGCTATGTGCATTTACTGACCCCTGCAGGCTAATCTTAACAAAGTAAACTTATCTTTGACTTCTAAACTACTACTCTGGGTGCTAAACAATTTTCAGCTTCTTTTGTGTACCTAGCAGTGTTAAATTGCAATTTAAAGAGAGCCGATGTGTCTGGGGTTCAGCTTGCAAATACAGGCATGAATGTACCGGCTGTGGGGGTAGCCATGCGTTTCTCAAATGTTTCAAGAAGGGTACGTAGGCTAAGCCTGCCATTCCTTCTGGACAAAGGGGTGTCACCAGTGAACATGGATGAGATGCTGCCGTGGCTACAGCAGTATGAGAATAGGGAGGCTTATTAAAGAGGGTTTTCAGTATGGTTTTCAAATACCCTTTTCGGGTGTAGTTAAGGGTTTCATTGCCAAGAATCTTTAATTGCCACTGTTGCATCCACAGGTTGTGACTGACAAAACTGCTAAAGAGATGTCTTTGGGGTGTGTGGTGGGACTCTTTGTTGAGCCCTTGTTGAAAAATTAAATAGTATCACCTTTGGAGGTAGTGCCCAAAAAGGAGGCAGGTAAATTTTGTATAATCCATCACCTGTCCTTTCCTAAAGTCGGATCAGTTAACGACGGGATAGACAAGGAACTTAGTAAGGTATCTTACATTTTGTTTGACAGGGCTATTGGGCAGATGGTCAGGGCACTTTAATGGCTAAGGCCATTGTTGAAGCTGCGTTTAGATTGTTACCGGTTCACCCTGATTGTCTTAGCTTGCTAAAGTGCCATTAAGTAGGTAGCTTTTATGTTGACTGTTGTCTACTCAACTCAAGTGCTGCGAGATTTCGTGCTCCCATTTTCAGTAAGTTTCTGGGGTGGGCTATTCGGAATGCAGCAGGTGTGTCATCCATAGTTCATTATTTGGATTATTTGTTGAGGAAGTTTGGGGTTCCCTTTTCAGAGGATAATGATGAGAGCCCAAGTTTGGTCACTAAATTTTTGAGCATTGAAATTGGTTCTGGAGAAACGTTATCTTGGTTGGTTTAGGTTTTTTTTGCAATATAGATGTTCGCCTAAAATGGCGGTGGTACGGGCATGCAGTTTGAAGATGGCTAGATGGTAGATGATGGATGCATGCCCATATGTTTCAAAGAGTGTTCATTATGTTATTGTCCTAACCCAATTGTGGCAGTTCAGAACGATTGGTGGCATTTGTTATTATTTGTTAGTTTGAAGTTTTAATACTAAGCTGTGTTGGTTTTATAACAAATTATATTATGGCATTTGGTAAATAAATGCTGCAGCCTATTCAAAGTGAGCATCAGTGTGTTTTTTCTTAAATGTATGTTATTTATTTATTTGTAAAGGGGGGGTTAACCACAAGTAGTGCCTGGTCAAGCATTTACCCTGATAACTGACAGCATGATATAATATATATTCAGCCCACAGATCAATGTTCTTACCTAATATCCAGGCGTAATCCACTGGAGGATGCCAACATCTACATAAAATGAACTCAACCCATGATGACAATTAAATGTAGATGGCTTACTTAGCACTAGAAAGCCTGTCATGTTCAGTGGAAAATGAATTGAATTCTGACCCACAGCATTAAACAGAAAACACTTTAAGCAGCACGAGTATATATCTGCTTCCCTGCCGTTGCCAATGTTTTGTATTGTTTCACAATGGGAATATGACATTTTTCTCAAATATTGGGTCTTGGCAGCCTTTCCAGCAATACATGGGTACTGATTGGCTCAGGTTTTTTTATGTCCAAATACTTGCTGATTTGGATTGCAATGAAATACTGATATTAACAACAACACATACAATTGTTTTCAAAACCTTATCAGATATGGGCTGTGAAACTGAATAAAGTATATAATAAACACTACCAGGTAGTAATTTCCATGTTTCCAAATGTTTAACAAACATGAAGACTGGCACACAAAAGTGCCCAAATAAGTGAATTGCATTCTATATTACATTCTGTTTACTGCATATGAAGAGACTGTGATTACAGGCTCTTCAAAATAAAATTAGGTATTTACAGCCAAGCGTATTTTCTTTAAAATCTGGCGCAAGCTAGATATATTGTTTCGGTACAGGTCTAAATAATTACACTAACATGTACCACATTATTTTCCTGCGCAAACATGCTTTACAACGCCCATTGGAAAACCTGGTGAAAGATTAAACTAAGGAGTACATATAATGTATTGCAGTGTTACATGATGATGAATTGATGCCATATTTTCATAGGTTTCTTCCCCTCAATGATCTGAGTATGTGCAACACAACAAAAAATATAAACAGTAAAAATAAATATGTGCAGGAAATTTTGCAACTTATTCCTGTTCCAATACGATCATTTTGCTTCCTTTTAATAATGCATATCTTCTGTATGTTGATGTAGCATACAAACTCATTTTGCTTTAAAATAGAACCATAAAACTTGCCCAGTAAAGACATTAACTCATGTGTCTTCAGCCAACCCAATGTCCCATGCATCATAATGTAGCATTACCCCTGTAAAGATTTTTAAGGTGGCCAAAATTGCTTTAGATAAGTATGAGATTGCATCTGAATCACATCTCACAATTCATGGTAGAACACAGGGGATATGTATAAAAAGTGATTTTAGAGCCAATTTCTACACCTGGCCTTTTTACCATTGCAGTCTGATTGCTCCTTTAACTGGCTTATAAAAAATGTATGCAATAAAGTATTTAATGCTATACACATTTGCTAGAAGTATCCCCAGTTAAATAAGCCACATGGTTACCCTAGTTTTGATGCATGGAGTTTGTGTCAGGCTATAAGCACTTGTCTGTCCATACAACCTGAGCTGCTATATGGAATGAGAGGAAAAGGTATAAGTCATTGATGATCGTGGTAAGTGCAGAACAAATTAATGGTAAGTGGAGAGGGTCCAGAGCAAAGACCCTTTTTTTTCTTTTATCATGATTGCTGGCTTATATTGACAGTAACAGTCAGTATATCTTCACCAATATCTGGTTACAAGCCCTTGAACACGGACGGAGTGGGAAAGGTACGAAACTTACAGACCTCTTATAATTGGTCCATTTGCACTACAAAGGTATGTGCACTACTGGTACATACGCTGTAGTATATTGTACCTCAAGCGCCGAGTCCGTAAAGTGGCAGGAGACATCCTTGGTATGGTGGCAGCAGGCGTTCCAGATGTACATGTAAGCCAGCATCTTCAGTGAGCGTAGTAGGCCGGCTGAGTGTGCGCACGCTCAAACCCTTCTAATGAGCAGCAGAGAGCGAAACAGCTTCATGGCATGCAAGTTCAACAAGGAGTCCAAGGCTTAACCCTTCACAAGGGTTGGAAGATGCTGCAAGGTGCCCTGATTTGAGGATGGCTAAATCCCATCATCCTCAGGAGAATTGTTCATCTTCATCCATGCAACAGTCCTGTGAGGAGGATGATCCTGCAGTTGCTCCATCTGTTTGCCCAGAATATCTAGACTTCGCTCTTTCACTCTATCAACACTTATGAGTTTTTGGGTCTGGGAGAATAGTGTACCTGGGGGATTAGTTGAGAAGGGGCACTCAGCAGTAGGGAGCAATGGGAGTGATGTAATTGACAGTAGTGGATAGAGTGTCAGCTCCACAGGATAGGAGTCATACATCAGGTAGATGCCGGCCTGCAGTCAGTCAGAGCCTTGTTTTCCTATGGTTCAGGTCAGTACGATAGTGCCTCCTGCTAATGCTTGTGAGTTGTCCCCAGTAGGTATGCACGTGTCTGATGAAATACGTGAGTGTATATGGAAAGGAGATTATGTTGATGTTCTATTGTTGGTGCAAGCAGACATGGAGTCAGTTGACAGGCCGTGTAGGGTGGAGGTGCAGAAAAAGTGACAAGGCTTGTGAGTTGCTTGTGAGTTTTTGAAACTGGCTGCAGGGTTTTGCTGCTTTTGCGTGAATTATGTGTGAGAGATTCCCTAAAAAGAGTATGGCATTATTTGAATATCTGTTTTAGGCTAGGTTTCCACTTGGGTTTTTGTCCGGCGTTTTTTTCTTGATGAAAAACGCCAGGAAAACTGCCAAGAAAACTGCCACTGCATTTACCTGCGTTTTGGCGTTTTTTCTGGAGTTTTTTCTGGCGTTTTAGCCTTTCTGTGGAAATTGCTTTTTTTGACCTTAGGCAGTTTTTCCAGCCTTTACAAGTTACAAGTTTCACCCAGCTAAAAGGGATTAGGATAAATGGCAAGTATCTGCCCTCTCCTGATGTCATTTACTTGGTAGACCCTTTTGTCTCTTTTCTGTGGTTTGTAAGGCATGCTTTATTTCGAATGTCTGCTCCTCTGGGAAGATTGGCCCCAAATGATGGTGCAAATTGTTTGCTGTTGCTTTTGGCTTGCAGGATCCAGTTGATGCGTCGGGTATGTTTGTTTGTAATGGCATGTTTGTTCCAAATGGTGTAAAATTCAATATGAACCAGTCCAGAACTTTGTTTTGTGTGAAACTGTTTGTTTTCAGCCTATTTCTCGTAGGACACACAGATACTGGGTCCATCCTCTGCATTGTAACTGTGGAAAAAACGCCATAAAAAACGCCAAGGCAATAAACCCACATGGCTTTTTCATGGCGTTTTTTCTCTCCCATAGACTTCTATTGGAGAAAAAACGCCAAGATTTCTTGCAAAAAACGCCAGAGTGTGAACATGCTGCGATTTTGAAAAACTGCCACAGAGCCCAAAAAAGCAGAAAAACGCCAAAGAGGACTGAAAAAACGCCAAGTGGAAATGGCATTTTGCGATTTCCTATTGAAGAACAGCTAACATCTGGCTGCAGCCGTTTTTTAAAAAAAAACGCCAGGTGGCGCTATTGGCGTTTTTATAGGCGTTTTTAGCAAAAAAAACCAAATGGAAATCTAGCCTTAAGGCTAGGTTTCCACTTGGGTTTTTGTCCGGCGTTTTTTTCTTGATGAAAAACGCCAGGAAAACTGCCAAGAAAACTGCCACTGCATTTACCTGCGTTTTGGCGTTTTTTCTGCAGTTTTTTCTGGCGTTTTAGCCTTTCTGTGGAAATTGCTTTTTTTGACCTTAGGCAGTTTTTCCAGCCTTTACAAGTTAGAAGTTTCACCCAGCTAAAAGGGATTAGGATAAATGGCAAGTATCTGCCCTTTCCTGATGTCATTTACTTGGTAGACCCTTTTGTCTCTTTTCTGTGGTTTGTAAGGCATGCTTTATTTCGAATGTCTGCTCCTCTGGGAAGATTGGCCCCAAATGATGGTGCAAATTGTTTGCTGTTGCTTTTGGCACACAGGATCCGGTCGCGTATGTTTGTTTGTAATGGCATGTTTGTTCCAAATGGTGTAAAATTCAATATGAACCAGTCCAGGACTTTGTTTTGTGTGAAACTGTTTGTTTTCAGCCTATTTCTCGTAGGACACACAGATACTGGGTCCATCCTCTGCATTGTAACTGTGGAAAAAACGCCATAAAAAACGCCAAGGCAATAAACCCACATGGCTTTTTCATGGCGTTTTTTCTCTCCCATAGACTTCTATTGGAGAAAAAAAGCCAAGATTTCTTGCAAAAAACGCCAGAGTGTGAACATGCTGCGATTTTGAAAAACTCCACAGAGCCCAAAAAAGCAGAAAAACGCCAAAGAGGACTAAAAAAACGCCAAACAGAAAAAACGCCAAGTGGAAATGGCATTTTGCGATTTCCTATTGAATTACAGCTAACATCTGGCTGCAGCCGTTTTTCACAAAAAAACGCCAGGTGGCGCTATTGGCGTTTTTATAGGCGTTTTTAGCAAAAAAAAACCAAATGGAAACCAAGCCTTAAAAAGGTAAGACAGGTGGAGTTAGATCGGCCCCTAGGGTTGACTCAGGTAGGAGTGAGGACCCCGGGGAGCATCCAAAGGATGCTGCCGTGGCTCACCCAGTATCATAGAAGGCGAGACACTCTTGTTGTTAGATGGTTTTTCTCTGGGTTTCTGGATTCCGGTTGTTCCTTCAGCTATTCACACTTTTTCTGAAAATGTGAGTTTGGTAAGTGATTAAGAAGTTATAGTTCCAGATAAGTTGTTCAAAGAAGTAGATGTGGGTAGGATAGCGGGACCAGATAGAATAAGCTAGAGATCAGAATCTCTCCGTTAGGCCTTATACCTAACAAATACCAAGAAAAATTATGTTTTATACATCGTTTCTCTTACCCAGTTGGTACCTCAGTAAATGATGTTATAGATAAGGCTTTAACTAGCGTTCATTATGCAACTTTTGACAGGGCTTTACAGTTGATGAGGGGGGCTGGACACGGTTGTCTCCTAGGTAAGACGGATGTGGAGTTGGCCTTTCGGCTGTTGAAGGTCCATCTGAATTGTTTCCATTTGTTAGGATTTCAATTTAATGGTGAATTTTATTTTGATATGTGTTTGCTTATGGGTTGTTCAATTTCTTGTTATTTTTTTTGAGGTATTTGCCACTTTTGTGGAATGGGTTGCGGTTCATAAGTCATCTTTAAATTCGGTTTTGTATTACTTAGATGATTTTCTGTTTGTAGGTGAACCCGGGACTGTGGAAGTCAGCATTTGATGGATAATTTTCAGCAGTTACCACTGGAATTCGATACACCGTTAGCAGGGGACAAAACAGAAGGTTCAAAACGGTAATATCATTTCTAGTAATTTGGGGGCACTTAAGCTTTTGCTGGATATAAATGGTTCTCATAAGGTTACCTTAAAAATGGTTCAAGGTCTCTTGGGTCACTTGACATTTGCCTGCAGGGTATATACGGTATTACCGTATTGGCCCGTATATAGGCCACATTTTTTTTGCTGTTCTTAAAGACGCCTTGTGTAAATTTAGAGGATTTTAAATGTATACTTATGAAAAAGCAGGTTAAAAATATTAAAAATGTTAAAATGTAAAAACTTTGTTTTAAAAAATATTTAGTTATGCAGTAAGCAGACTCATTGAGCACTGTGCATTTCAAATTTGTTCCCAAATTAATCATAGGAAGCAACAGTTACACACCTGTGAATTTAGACCATTAAGAGAATATATTTATTAGGAGACATTATCACATTGTAGTTAAAAACATGAAAAAAATGAGTCCTTTTTTATTGTGTATGATTCCACCGCCCCCTGCTGGTTGTAGTATAACAATGCATTAACATTCAGTTCACATACTGCAGACTTTCCATTTTCTACTCATTACCTGACAATGTTAAAACTACACAGTTTAGCTGGGATGGTGGTTCTGGGGCAAGATTACACTAATCCTTCACTTCTGAGGCTGACTCATCAGACTTGCAGGCTATTTTATTTGGCACCATCCTCTGAATCCTATTATAAAGGCACTTATTATAACAAGCGCCTCATTATAAAATAACAAAATGCTTATCGGTTTAAAAAGTGCAGGATGTCCTAATTTATGTCAGCGTTTTGATTACCTGACAGGTGCTTTTGCAGCTGCTTGTTACACTACCAGATTTTGATTAGCTTGTCATTAAAACCTTTCTGGCCTTATTTTTTATCTCTGCCTTGCAAACAGCTACTAATGAAATATTGGAAGGAAATGGAGGTAGGAATTAACAGGGGGGGGGGAGATTTTGCTTTGATTAACAACAGTCTTTTGTGTTTGCAGCCACATTAAATGTCACAGTCTTAATAATATGTTTTAGATTTGAGATATTTGTAAAACCACATTTTAAGAGCTTTTTAAGAGCGCAGGAGAATAGAGAGATAAGCAGAATACGATGTGTAATATGACATAATATGTTAAATGTCCTCTAAGAAATGAGTATTGTGTTATTAGGAGAAACACAATTACCTCAGAAAATTTGAATGTACTATGGGATTCAAAATGTATTCTGGTGAAAATAAAGTTTGATTCTTGGACCGTTCCATTGGTTGCTATGGTGATAAAGCCACTTCTTAAACATAGCACTACAGCCACTTTACAAATAAATATCCCATGTGTATTACATAGAGGCATGGTATTCCTAATCATAAATAAAATACATTTTATTGTTTTCCTTTTGATATTTATGGGGTGTCATTACGATGGGCTTGGCTTTTTGTTTATTGAGCTACTGCTTGTCTATTTTAAACAATAAGTGCTTACAGTGTGCATTTTGATGCATTTTCCCTCTTTAAATTATGAGGTTTGAAATTCTCAGTGAAGGATCTACTGACACCTGCTATTGACGTGAAAGCTAGTTAACACACATACAATTGATATAGGGGGTATTAAAGCATATCTAGAAATTGCATTTAAAAATATTCAGATAACCAGTAGGCTGTAAAGATAATAAAAAAGTAAACTTTTGTAGCAAAATATTTTACAAATACACAAATATGCCAACTGTTTAACGTGCAGACTAGGTGGGTACCGTCAAATTCTGTTTCTATGTTTTCCACTGTAAAAAGGAGGAAACAATCTGCTTAGAGTATACAAGAAATACCTGTCTTTTTTGAATTTGACAACCAAAAAAGTGTTGTACGTGTGTTATTGAAAACCTATCAATTCAGAAGGTAGTAGGCCTAAAGAAAGGTAAATAATGTATGATAGAATCATTCTATTGTTATAACCATGAAAATGACTTTTATGTTTTGAATGTAAGATTATTCTGTAACTGTCTATAGGTTTATTATATCCGGATATCAATGAACTCTCGTTTTTATAATGAAAAATAAGATGTTAGGCAACTGAGGATTGCTTTAATGATCCACTTTTAGCAGCTCGAGTCTCTAGCAGAAGTTTGTCTTGTGATGAGAATTGCAGAAGGGCTTCTTGTAAATTTCTAAGTATGCAAAAACAGCAGCACATTTTAATACAGTATTTAGCAGTCAGCTTAATTTAACATTTTAACTAATTTTTTTATGAAACATATCTCAAATAACCACGCTGACCTGTTGGGTTAAATACCTTTTTCCTTACAATGTAATGTTATGTGTGGGTGATTCAGTGTTGGGACTGCCATCTCTATGATTTAGGGCCTCTCTTGGTACTTCCAGTATTCTGCCTCTAAATTTTGAAACCTGAGATGCCCACTGCTTCCTCAAACGTCATCATCACACTACCCAAAGAGATATGCAATGCCTTCTTACCTCCTCCTTCAAAATGTTTTAAGCTGTTAATATTGTCCTACTAATGTGCCAAGTTTTTATGTCTTCTTCAAAATCAACATAGGTTATCATTTGGAGAAAACCAATATAAACGTAGTGTTATATTTATATTTCATATTTCAATAATTTATTGTTTGTAAGCTTTTTATCTTTGTGTTCTGAATATATTTTGCATTTCTTGTGTATATCTGTGATGCAGAGTCAGTGGTAGATAAATGGAACACCCTCCCATCAGGTAGAGGCTGGGATAACCGTAAAGCTATCCAGGATCTACGAAAACAGCACAGACTAATTAAGGTCCGAGTTTTTATGTAAGCAAACATGAGCCGACTAGATGGGAAAAATTGTTATTTTATGTTTCTATACAACTAAAGAGAAAGAATAAGTAGGCTATGGATTGTGTGTAAAATTACACTTAATTCAAGGATTCCAGTGTGCTTTAATGTCGCGCGATTGCTATGGACGGTATAGCCAACCATTTGTATGACCTATTGCCAGGGAGCTCTAGGTTCTAGTGCCCCTTGCTGTATCAATATACACAGTGGTATGGACACCACCAGCAGTACTGTTTGACATCAGAAAGTTGCTCCCGGGTGAATAAGCAAGCAGCATGTATCTGTTCAGATTGCAGGGAAACAGAAACAATAAAGAAAACCCCATGACATGAAAACATGTGACTTATAGTACATGACAGAAAAAAAGTCCAGGTCTTCAAAAGGACACAAGAGAATGCAAAGGCTATGTGTAAGGCATTGTTGTTATACACAAACTCTAGCATGACGTTTCTAGACATACACTGAGGTACATTTACTGATGTAGAAATATTTTATTGAACATTGTTCCCCTTCACAGTGAAATCTCCATGCCAGATTTTGACTCTGTTGCCCAAGACTCCATTAATTAATTGAATTCAAACCGACTTTACACATGGTGGTTAAGATCTTCTTTTGCCCTTTATTTATATATGTACAGACAGATCTTGGAAGACCTATAATCATCATTGCTAGGTCTTCAGCAATTATGTAGAGGTGTAATGGAAAATGGAGGTTGAGGTCATGTGACTGCCCTAATTGGGTTAGAATAGAAAATTGAGCACATTTAAATGTAACATGCAGACAATCGTGTAACACCCTCATGACCTCGCTTCTTTCTTAGCTGCTATATAATCTTTATAATCTTTACCAAATGAAATATTTATTAACTTTATTATGTTTTGTTCTACGGCTTTTGATATAAAACACATAATAGTTCCATTATTAAAGTACACATACAAACTGATGCTACATTACTACAGTTATTGTATACATATAAACTCATGTGATGTACTACAGCTATTTACTTTTCATTAAACAGACCAGATCATTTTGTAAGAATAAATTGTTGCAAAAAAAAAGTTTCTGTTTACACACTACAGCAAGTGGCAAAGGTGACCTTCTAAGGTATATGATTGCATGAATATGGATGAGGCTTTAGAAAAGAAGCAGTTCTCTGCTAATTGCATGACCTGGTGGGAAATGGCAAGTGTTGTGCAGCCAAGCAAGCTATCCTAGGAAGCACAAGTACAGCCTTTGAATGAGTTGCTATAATGGGGGTCGCAGCCCTTTCATTTGGTTTACCAGATGCCACCTTCATATACAAGAGTGTGATATACAAGATGATGTGAAATTTTAATATTATGGGGATTTAATGAGATTATATATTAATAATACATTATTAATTATGTTTTGATTGAGTAAGTGTTGTATAAAATGTGTACTATCATCTATTCGTTAGTAATATGGGTACAAAGTAATTTAAATGGCTGTCACCCTGTCCTAAAATATGGTGACTTTTATGTCCATTGTGCTAGCCACTGCCAAAACATTATGTCAAGCTGAATATTTTCAACTTTTACCCCTAAACAAACAAATTCTGTTGGTTTAGGTCAAAGTAGGTCTTTATCAGGTTAAAGTGATAAAAGTTATGCTATATTTAATTCCTGTTAAGTAATGAACGTATTTAAATTAGCTTTCAGCAAAAAAGTAAGTTAAGAAAGGACTTAGAGTCATAAGTTAGCTGTACTTGTTATAATTGGTATTTATACAGTTGCATATTGTTGAGTAACCTAATTCATACAGCAGAATTAACAAAGACAAGCCAAATAAACATTTTAAGATTTAAGCTTTGCTATGATCTAGTTCAAAAATATATAGTATAGTCAACATTTAACCTATGACATCATCACTGCTCTCAGATTTCTAGGTCTAGCCGTGACGTCAACACCATTCTGCAAAAAATTAAATATTGCAAAGCAAAGTGCATAAGTATAAAAAATAGTCTATATTTCAGCTTATATAAATACCGTATTTGCTCGATTATAAGACAAAGTTTTTTTCAGAGCAAATGCTCTGAAAAATATCCCTTGTCTTATATTCGAGGTCGTCTTCTAATGAGACCTCAAATAGAGGTCTGATTACAAGACTAAGATCCAAATCCCCCTGCAGCACTGCAGAGGACCTGGATCCTCCTCTCTGACAGCCTCTGCTGCTGCTGGCACTTCTTCTGGGGGCTTCTATGATGGACCGTCAGCATCACATGACCTTCCGGTGCTCCACCATAGAAGTCTATAGAGAGTCTGAAGCATGGGTCACAACTAAAGGGATACACTGGTAAGTTGGGGGGGGGGGTTAAGAGTGGCATGGGGCAGGGGTTTTCTGGAGGCAGAGTGGCATATAGGGTGTTAAAATGCATGTCAGGGAGGCAGAATGGCATATATGGGTATAAAAGGCATATCTGGGAGGCAGAATGGCATATCTGGGGGCAAAGTGGCTTATAGTGGGTATAAGACATTTCTGGGGGGCAGAGTGGCATATAAGGGGGTATAAGGCATATCTGGGGGCAGATGTGCATAACTAGGGCAGAGTGGCAAATAAAAGGAAATAAAAACCAAAAAAAATGTTTTCAATCATATTATTAAAATAGTTTACATGTGAATTACCGTATTTGCTCGATTATAAGACGACCCTGATTATAAGACGACCCCCCAAAATCTGAATATTAACTTAGGAAAAAAAGAAAAAGCCTGAATATAAGACGACCCTAAAGGAAAAAAGTTTTACCAGAAAATGTTAATTCATGTAAACTATTTTTTTTAATAAAAGCTATGATTGAGAAAAATATTTTTTTTGTTTTTATTTCCTTGTATTTTCCAACCTGTCCCCCAGTTACGCACATCTGCCCCCAGGCTTGCCACTCCAATATGACACTGTGGCCCATGATATGCCTTTTAACCCTCTATATGCCACTGTGCCCCATGGTATGCCTTTTGACCCCCTATGTGCCACTCTGCCTCCAGAAATGCCTTATACCCCTATATCCCATTCTGGCATTTAGGGGGTTAAAATGCATATTATGGGGCAGAGTGGCATATAGGGAGGTATAAGGCATTCCAGGAGGCAGAGTGGCATTAAGGGAGTTAAAAGGCATTGTATAGAGCACTCTGCCTCCAGAAATGCCTTATACCCCTATATGCCACTCTGGCATTTAGGGGGTTAAAAGGCATATTATGGGGCAGAGTGGCATATAGGGAGGTGAAATGCCTTATACCTCCCTATATGCCACTCTGCCCCATAATATGCTTTTTTAACCCCCTTAGTGCCAGAGTGGCATATAGGGGTATAAGGTATTCCAGAAATGCCCTATGCCCCCATTTAACACACTAACACACACACACTAACACACACACTAACACACACTAACACACACACTTACCGGTGCTTCCAATTTCCTGCTGTTTTGCCGGGGCAGCGGGTTAACGTCTCCTTCCGCTGCAGCCGGAAGGAGGTGGAGTTGGCAGCGGGGGTTTGTCTGCGTCCGTCTCGTATACCTTCCCCGGCTGTCAGAGATCAGAGTTCCCCACACCGGTGCGGGGAACTCTGATCTCTGACAGCTGGGGAAGGTATACGCGACGGACGCAGACAACCCCCGCTGCTAGCCACACCTCCTTCCGGCTGCAGCGGACGTTGTCTACGCGGATCGCTGCCCCGGCAATACAGCAGGAAGCACCGGTAAGCATGTGTATGGGGGGGGGAGACAGGAGGATCCAGGTCCCCTGCAGCGGTGCGGGGGATCTGGATTTAAGTCTCATAATCAGACCTCTATTTGAGGTCTGATTAGAAGACGACCCCGATTAGAAGACGAGGGGTATTTTTCAGAGCATTTGCTCTGAAAAAAACCTCGTCTTATAATCGAGCAAATACGGTAATATTTACTACTAAAACTACTATAGGGTAGTCTTATATTCAGGCTTTTTATCTTTTTCCTAAATTAATATCCAAATTTTGGGGGTCATCTTATAATCAGGGTCGTCTTATAATTGAGCAAATACGGTATTTGAAATTTCTTTAAAAAAAAATCTAAAAATAACCACTAGATGGCAATAGAAAACAATGACAAGATCTAAGGAATTAAATTTATGGTAATAACCTGCTATGCTTAAAATGATCACAAGAGGCGGTAATGCATCTTCCAGAGCAATGCATTGTTTCATGTGTGCTCCAATACGCGCACAAGCAAAGAGCGTTTCAAATGGATATGCAATTCAAAACAGCACTGGGACTTCTAGTGCTGCTGGACGCCCAAACAATTAGTAGAAACAAATGCAAATTCTTGTCTGATTCTATTGATGTCATGTGACCTAGCAAATGAGAATCTTTGTTTCTTAAAATGTTCTGTGTTTTTATTTGTTTAAACCTTCAGAAGAAAAAATATGAATGACAGATCTGCTAAGGTTTATATGTTCAACAAAACTTAATCTGATTTGTGCAGATAAGTTCATAAATTTCGACTCTACCACTGTTACTTTACATTTTCTTTTTATCGAACATAAATTAGTAAGAGTTTACTATTCTCTTGGTAAAGAAGCATAAAAATGGGTGGAATTATAAACAATAATTTGTCTATTATTATTATCAATTATATCTTCACAGCTGTAGCCAGTTGCTAAAAGCCCATAGGGAATACTGTCTACTCTACACACCTAACTAATGGGGGAGCACGCATTCTGGCATTTAGTGGTTATCTCGTGTCAGTGAACATTCTAGCATTGTCGGGTAGGCCTGATCTAGACACCACAAACAGCCAAAAATAATATATATAGAAAGTATCTGACCTTCTTACAACATACTGTAAATTCAGAGGGGTTCGCCTTTCATAGTATATATTGTGAACTCCGTGAATTGCTTTTTAAACTCACCTGTAGACCTTGAATAATGCTGTCTAAGATAGAGCTCAATTGGACTAAACCTCTGTCATGTAACATTAAATGGAATTGGGTGAGAATGGAGGCTATATCCTGACACATGCTGGATATCTAATGTTACTTAAATATGTTTAAATGATTAATAGTATTGTGGATTAAAAAAAATATATGTCTCCATATACTTTATCCTTCAGTCTTCTTTCAAAGTATTAACGCTGTATTAGAATCATCTTCAAAATTAAACTGATATTATTATTATTATTATTATTATTATTATACTTTATTTATATAGCGCCAACAGTTTACGCAGCGGTATTATCTACCACTTTTCTTGTAGAAACCAAATTAAGGCTTGGTTGACACAATTCATCTTGAGAAAAGTATGTGGACTCCCACATATGTTACTATGCAGCTTGTACTTGTACATAATGTCTTTTAGTAACCTTTCACTGAACAAGATTTTGGAGTGTGTCTGTGTGACCCATTCAGCCAAAAGAGAAAATGTATGGTTTGGTGTGTGGACCTATACAGATAATATCTTCATTGAGTAGGCACCTCTTCGGATTCTGTGATGGACATTTGGCTAAGCACTAAATAGACATCAATAATTTCAACAAGCCTTGTCACTGGCACTTGCATATGAACACTTAACTCATTCCTGCCCATTATTACATCAAGTCACCTAATATATTCTTAACTGTACTTGCTGTTTGCTTGCTTTTAATTCGTTTTCCTGCATTCTCGCCAGAATAGAATAATGTTATTATGACTTTTTAATATTGTCTTGTTAATGAGAAATGTGCATTGTATACCCATCTTGGCTACATGCCACTGAGTATTTTAATATTAAACAGCATATAACACAAAACGTAATTAAACAAAACTTAAACAATACTAAATTAAATAACACTACATTATAGTATTCATAATATCATGTCAAAGTTTAATATTTGTTTAGAACAACATGTTTTGAAATGCACAGAAACCAAAGAAAACTGGCAAACGATCAATTCCATTTTTATTTTGTTTTTCATTATCAAGTTACCAACACAGAATCAGTGAAATCCAGGCCTCTTTATGCACTCAGCAGTCTTCAGGGTCACTTTCTCATACTTTGTTCTTCTGTTGTTGTTGAAAGAGGGCACCCTGTTAAACTTCCATCATTGTTTATTTATGGTGTTTGGAGTAAAAGTAAAGGATACAATGAGTGGTTTATTCCCTTTATACCTCTCATTATTGTTAACTTGGTCAATAACAAAAGAAATGTGTTGCCACTAGAAACAAAAGAGATTTCAGCAGTTGCTACACAATGAGATGTGGCAAAAAGAGTGCTTATACTTGTCAAATTAAAACATTGTCTTAAGTGTTACTTACCATAAGCACAGTTTTAATTCTGAAATACCTTTATTAATACATTATTATTATTAACAAGCAAGAACAGTATATTTGTTAATTTTTTTTAGTGTTAAGAAGTTCCTGGCTCTGGGAAGTGTATTTATAATTATGGTGCCCAGAAGTATTTGGTTTCATTATATCAGACTAAGTGTAGGTCTCCACAGCTAAAAACATGCCCGTATAAATGCCTGAAGTATTTAAAGTTATTCAATGAGTTTTGCTACGTTAGTAACTATATTATGCTTTCCCCTGTATTTTCAGACATACTGTGTTGGCCCTCGACCTTTACAAAAAGTCCCTACAGAGCATGTGGGCCCAAATATACAAATACACAAAGGGCAGTTGTGATGGGAAGGTTGAAGTGGGACTTCTACACAAGTAGGTGTTAAAAACTACTTTAATTTCACTATTACTATGTACCAATCACAAAACTGCTAGCCAAAACATTTTATCTAAGATCTAACACCTAAACCATAATACCCAAATGATCATCTACTGAACAAGGTAACCAAAGATCCCATACATTTAAGCAAAATATAACTGATGATAATCTTGTATCAGCTTGACTATTTATAGAGCTCTCACTCCCATCGCACCTGTACAGCTATGTGTGAGTTACGTCTATACAAAAAGGCTGATGCTGGCAAGATATCCCCAGTGTTAAGCAAACAACACTTCCCTTTAATCTAGGGAAGATATACATTAATGGAGGAGCTACATTTATGAACGAGTTCATTTATAAAGCTTAAATCTGTAGGCAGATGGCAATAGCTGTTGATCTAACCTCATTTTTAATCTGTGTTTAACTAATCCAATGTCTGCATTTACCAAGAAACAAAAAGCTGCCCGTCACAGTAAAAAAAAATGACCATTAGTTTTGTACAATTCCAGTCTATACCAAATGGTCAATCAATACATTAGTGATAATGTGAAGTTGGGTGAAGTTGTTGAATAAAAATAATTAAGTACCTTTCCTTGGTCAGTCTCCAAGAAAGACAAAAGACACACCACTGACCTTTCCACTGACCTTTGTTCTGTGGTGAAAGCTGGGAGTTAATTGAAAAACGAAATCCTAACATGCAATTTATTCACTGTGATTTGCTCTTTTTAACTGCCAGGAAGTTTGCATTTTCTGAAATTCCATCAGTTTTTCTGGTTTTTTTTTAAAGAACTATTTGATTGTAAATTTACTTTGCAATTCTTAATTTCACCAGTTATCCTAAGTAAATTATATTGCATAATTAACCAGGGGACATAATTTAGATCTGAGTGATTAAGCTAATGTCTATCTTACAGTATACCAGTATTGGTACAGTAATAAAAATAATACACACATATATATTATTCAAGACATGAAATTGTAAATTAAAAATATGTGAATGTCTGACCCTCAAATGTATTGTTTCTTTTATTCTTTTTTTGTTCTCACAAGCTTTGTAGTTCTGTGTGTTAACCAAAAATTCATTATGGACTTTTAACACCTTTTTTTCAGCAGAAGTGGTAGATGCTAATACATTAATTTAAACATGCATGGGGCAGATCTATAGTGATCCTGGGATGAATTAAGTTATTAGGCATACCTGGGAACTTTTAGGCTCCGGCTACCTGGGGCCAGCCTTGTGGGATGCAGCCAGGACTACCCGCTGATGCCGTGGGACGCCCCCTTATTAAAGGGGGGAAGTGGGGTGCGTCAGGACCCAGAGGATTTGGTGTTCACGCAGAGAACTGGAGAAGCGGCTTTTCTGGCAGATTCTCTGGGTTTTACCTAGTTATCTACCATTAATTTCTATGTTTCTATACAGTGCAGACCAGTGTCCTACCAGATGCTGTTTACTGCCCATGCTTAACCCAGTTGCAAATGTTCTATGTCATGTGTGCCTTCACCCACAACATGTGGGCACTCCCTAACTACATATGATTACATATGATCATGATTTCCATCTGCACTCACACCTTTTGGCCTAGTGCTCAGTTATTGATGCAATGTCTGCAAAGGCTCCTGGTTCCACCATTACTGGTTCCAAGCATCTGTTACAGTGATCCGTGCTTGTTGTTGGTGCTTTTTATTCTAGGCCCAGTTCTGCTTTAGTGTCAAACATCTTAAGGTGTCAGCAAACCAAATAAACAGAAACTGTTCTGGGACATCCAACCGCCTGGATATAAGCCCTACGCTAATAAGTCTAATACATATTTTTTGCAGGTGTAAAAACCAGGGGTTAATTAAAAACTATATAATTGTGCCAAATATTTCCAGCTCCTGACAATTAGTGCAAAATAACATAATCTGTTTATAAAGAAAGTTTGCTTCTTAATTTTAACCGATTTATACAGATTATACATTAAGGGTATGTAACAGGGTCAGATTTCATGTGTTTTTTAACCGTTTTTTTTTATATGAATACATCCAGCAATAAATTCTGACAGCCAAGTACCTGAGTACCAGACTTTTAGCCAATATACCTTGTCTAATAACTATTGTTCATTCTAATACCATTACAATTCAGGGAGTTATCCTATACCAATAAATCCCTAATGTCATGTCCCAGACCCAGCAACTAAATTATCTGCTTCTCTACCAATGCTTCAAATGGCTTAATGCTTTCACAATGCAATAGTTTCAATAGTAATTTTTTATGGGGTTGCAAATAAGAAACCTGCATTTGCAGTCTTGCAATAACTAAATAGAAATGTGATCTTGGGAAACAGGAACTTGTTATTAAATCCTTTCAAAAGAAAACAATGAAAATATTGTTTTGTTACTCCCTATTTGGGGCTATTTTCCTTGATTCAGCATTCTGTGATTTCCAATTAATTAGATGGTAGTTTTGCTGTCTAGCCCCCCCCTGAATGACATGACACATCTGTCCAGTCACTGCCCTCTTATGCTTAGCAGTGAGATTTCAGTCATTCATCTAGAATGTTTTAGCCATCTAATCTACATGCAAATAAAACTTTACTCCTTCAAAAATTGCTTAACTGTTAGACGTAGGTTATCCTCCCAAATGTGTTTTACTTTTTTTGTACAGATTTTATAAATGTGGAGTAAATTATACTTTGTGTTATATTTTAATTACCTTATGTTTGTGCAGTTTCATTGCCAAGGGAGTACCAATAGGTTAAGTGTATTTTTCATGGTAGAGAAGATTTGAATTATTCTATAGTAATGGGACTGATACACATGACTGTTTGTGATAATAATCCTAAAATCTTAAATAAGCAAAGCATAATTTTTATACAGTGGTCATTAGACAATGCACATGTATGAAGATGCACTATAAATGGAGTTACTGCCTGTGTATTGGCAAAGGAAACAAAAAGGTTGGACGCTAGTTGCTGCATTCAGTGTTGTATTGCATCAAGGAGTGTAAGTACTTAGGTGTTATGTTTATGTTATGTTTTCCGCAGTGTAGCAGCATTCCATTTGGAAATATGTCTCACAGACACTTCCATCTTTACTCATTAAAAACCTAATTTTAATCATTGGAATTCCAGTGCTATCTTAATAACAAATCTTCTATGGTTAATAGAGAGAGAGGAATAAAACCATGGATGCCCTAAGATCTCAGTATTACTGGCTACAATTGAGGAACAAACTGGGAACCTGAGATTCTAAAATGAAGCCATTCTTATAATAGACAACATATCCATACATAAGGGGTAGAAATATGTATCCTCAAATGACTTAATATCATAAATCCTAGACTAGGAGTGTAATTTTAGTTTTTACATTCCCAGAAATTCTACAAATATGTTGGTTGTAATCAGGATGTGTACTTTATTTATCTGACGCTTACCTCACATGTCTACCCAAGGACATATTTGTATGTTTATTGATAATACACAGAACAGTTGTGTAAAGTTGTTATAAATAGTAACAATAAATGAATAGGAAATGCATACATACATTCCAAATTAAGACTAAAGCAACAAAAAGTTGGCGGTGAAACATGGAAGCAGTAGCGTACCTAGCGGGGGGCGGGGGGGCGGTCCGCACCGGGTGCCGCTCATCAGGGGGGTGCCAACTTGCCGGCACCCGGCACCCCTCCAGAGACGGACAGTAATGTCCGCCGCTGGAGGAGCAGGCTCGCAAGGGAGCGGTATCGGAGGTCTTTAACAGACCTCCGGCTCCCTTGAGTGATTTTAAGCCGGTTCAAGGATCTCCCTTGAACCCGGCTTAAAATCACTCAAGGGAGCCGGAGGTCTGTTAAAGACCTCCGATACCGCTCCCTTGCGATCTGCGCGGCAACAGCTGTTGTGCGCCGGGGCTTGTTGTCAGATCCCGGCGCACAACACTGAAGCCGCGCCCACCGCTGTCCGTGCCCTCTGACCCGGAAGAAGAACTGAAGAAGAAGAGGAGTGAAGAGCAGGAAAAAGAGGCTATAAGGAGAAAAGAGGAAAGGTAGGAAAGCATACAGTGAGAGTGGATTGGTATGTGTGTGGATTGGTATGTGTGTGTGGATTGGTATGTGTGTGTGGATTGGTATGTGTGTGTGGATTGGTGTATGTGTGTGGATTGGTGTATGTGTGTGGATTGGTGTATGTGTGTGGATTAGTATATGTGTGGATTGGTATGTGTGTGTGGATTGGTATGTGTGTGTGGATTGGTATGTGTGTGGATTACTATATGTGTGTGGATTGGTGTATGTGTGTGGATTGGTGTGTGTGTGGATTGGTATATATGTGTGGATTGGTATATATGTGTGGATTGGTATGTGTGTGGATTACTATATGTGTGTGGATTGGTGTATGTGTGTGGATTGGTGTGTGTGTGTGTGGATTGGTGTATATGTGTGGATTGGTGTATGTGTGTGGATTGGTGT
Source organism: Spea bombifrons (assembly GCF_027358695.1). NCBI lineage: Eukaryota > Metazoa > Chordata > Amphibia > Anura > Pelobatidae > Spea > Spea bombifrons. The sequence continues at coordinate 68,335,993 of NC_071090.1, read as the reverse complement.
ATGTGTGTGGATTGGTGTATGTGTGTGGATTGGTATGTGTGTGGATTGGTGTATATGTGTGGATTGGTGTGTGTGTGTGGATTGGTGTATGTGTGGATTAGTATGTGTGTGGATTGGTATGTGTGGATTAGTGTATGTGTGTGGATTGGTGTGTGTGTGTGGATTGGTATGTGTGTGTGGATTGGTATGTGTGTGTGGATTGGTGTATGTGTGTGGATTGGTGTATGTGTGTGGATTGGTGTATGTGTGTGGATTGGTGTATGTGTGTGGATTAGTATATGTGTGGATTGGTATGTGTGTGTGGATTGGTATGTGTGTGGATTAGTATATGTGTGTGGATTGGTGTATGTGTGTGTGGATGTGTGTGGATTGGTATGTGTGTGTGTGTGTGGATTGGTGTATGTGTGTGGATTGGTGTATGTGTGTGGATTGGCATGTGTGTGTGGATTGGCATGTGTGTGTGGATTGGCATGTGTGTGGATTGGTATGTGTGTGGATTGGCATGTGTGTGTGGATTGGTATGTGTGTGTGGATTGGTATGTGTGTGTGGATTGGTATGTGTGTGTGGATTGGTGTATGTGTGTGGATTGGTGTATGTGTGTGGATTAGTATATGTGTGGATTGGTATGTGTGTGTGGATTGGTATGTGTGTGTGGATTGGTATGTGTGTGGATTACTATATGTGTGTGGATTGGTGTATGTGTGTGGATTGGTGTGTGTGTGGATTGGTATATATGTGTGGATTGGTATATATGTGTGGATTGGTGTGTGTGGATTACTATATGTGTGTGGATTGGTGTATGTGTGTGGATTGGTGTGTGTGTGTGTGGATTGGTGTATATGTGTGGATTGGTGTATGTGTGTGGATTGGTGTATGTGTGTGGATTGGTGTATGTGTGTGGATTGGTATGTGTGTGGATTGGTGTATATGTGTGGATTGGTGTGTGTGTGTGGATTGGTGTATGTGTGGATTAGTATGTGTGTGGATTGGTATGTGTGGATTAGTGTATGTGTGTGGATTGGTGTGTGTGTGTGGATTGGTATGTGTGTGGATTGGTATGTGTGTGTGGATTGGTATGTGTGTGTGGATTGGTGTATGTGTGTGGATTGGTGTATGTGTGTGGATTGGTGTATGTGTGTGGATTAGTATATGTGTGGATTGGTATGTGTGTGTGGATTGGTATGTGTGTGGATTAGTATATGTGTGTGGATTGGTGTATGTGTGTGTGGATGTGTGTGGATTGGTATGTGTGTGTGTGTGTGGATTGGTGTATGTGTGTGGATTGGTGTATGTGTGTGGATTGGCATGTGTGTGTGGATTGGCATGTGTGTGTGGATTGGCATGTGTGTGGATTGGTATGTGTGTGGATTGGTATGTGTGTGGATTAGTATATGTGTGTGGATTAGTATATGTGTGTGGATTGGTATGTGTTTGTGGATTGGTGTATGTGTGTGGATTGGTATGTGTGTGGATTGGTATGTGTTTGTGGATTGGTATGCGTGTGGATTGGTATGCGTGTGGATTGGTAAGTGTGTGAGAGTGATGGGTGTTATGCTGTACCATTTCCAATGTATTTTTCATTATATAATTATGCTCTAAAGTACATCATAACTCCCATCACTCTATACTGTTCCATACAGTGGCAGAGCTGGGAGACAGAGGCCTTGCACCCCCACCGCAGGACTCCTGAAAGGTAAGTGAACTTCAAAGAGGGAGAGGGTAGATAGTTAGGAGGGGTAGATAGGGAGAAGGGAGTGAGAAGGGGTAGATAGGGCAGAAGGGAGCGAGAAGGGGTAGATAGGGCAATCATACTCCTATCATGCCAAGTCTGCGAGTGCCTCCTGGAATCTGGGTATGCCTGGGCATGATAGGAATGTGATTGCTGTTAACAATTATATATATATATATATATATATATATATATATATATATATATTGTTATTTAATTGTTTTGTCCTATTTTGGTGTGTTACTTATTTTAAATTTAAATAAAAGTGTTATATTTTTTATGGTGTGTGGGGGGGTCATATTCAGTTTCGGCCAGGTAGTTTTAAAGTGTGTGTGTGGGGGGGGTGCCACATACAGGATCCGCCCCGGGTGCCAAATACTCTAGGTACGCCCCTGCATGGAAGTGCTCACTTAACAGAAAAACAGGCTTCTCATTGTGACTACTCAGCTCAAATTCAGTTCTTAATACCCTACTCCTACTCCTAATTGTAGGTGCTTGAAGCATGTTAAAGAGGGTGCTGGCTCTAACTCCTAACTATTGTGCTTTGATATCTCTTGCTTGGACAAGTTAATTAAAATGTGTACCAAGCAGTGGATTCTAATGATCTCTGTGTTTCTTTTTTGTATATCTTATTGTCCTAGCATCTCACAGTCTTTCTTCCCTAGTCTCCTTTCTTTTTTTCATCCAACTCTTTTATTATTATATTTATTATTATATTTTACTCCACTCTTTCCTTCTTTCCCTGGTCACTTTACCCATTCCCTTCTCTTACAAAGTTTCCTCTATTTTTTTCTCTCTTTATCCATTTCATTATATTTTACACTTTGGTCTGTGTTGAGCTCTTCTACAATTTACAATCTGCCTCATTCCCTTCTCTCCTGATGTACAACGTCTAGGCCACCTCCCAGCTACTTATGTTAGCTGGCATGAGAGCTCAGACCTCTGTGCACAGAATACAAGTGCAATAGCTCTGTTCCCAGTGATGGCTCACGTTGGAGCATTGGCTATGGTAGATGATTAGAACCTGTCAGTATGAAGGGAACGACCTGTACCCCAACTGGGTACACCCGCCAGGCGATGCTTCCTTCTCCCCATGGCCACCGGGAACACGAAACTTAAACCGTCAGACAGGACTAGTTTCGAAGACAGCAGGAAACACAGCTCTTTGGGAACCTCGCAGCACTGTAGTATACAGAATCATAGCAATACAGTGCTTTACCTCCCTAACAACGACAGCACCGAGGCTTACCTCAATTATTTTTTTTTGGAAGCCTGAGGTGTCATGCTTCTCATGAGGTGCTCTGTGTGGTCACACTCTCATACTCTCATTCTGATTACCTTCCCATGCTCTCTATGAGGACATCACTGAAAGGGCCAACTAGGGGAAATATTTCGTTACCAAGTTAAAACATACCCTTGAATTTTTGGCCTAACTGAATGGGCAGGGAACAAATCATTTTTGGCCCTTTTGCACATGTGTAGTTTGTATTCCTAAAACACACTGATAGAATGATCTATCCACTCATGAGAAGATTCCTTGATAATTATGCCTAATGTGACGTGACCATGAATGCCAAGGCAAGCAAGAGGCAGAATTAAATACATGAGGTTCTTGGTTCCCATGCAAAGTGGGACTTTCCCTGCTATTTTAGATTTTATCCATATGATAAATCTAAGATTTCCATGGATATCTTCCTGCTGTAATGATATAAGGGATGCAAGGGAACAAATATTTCTGAACTACTGTTCAGTGGGTATAATTTAATTTCAAAAGAAGCTTCTCAGACTTGTCAATTGTCAACTGAGCTTCACAAACAATGTTTGGCATTTACATAACGCTGCAATTTAATTTTGGAGGGGTTTTAGGGGAGGGGATTATAGAATATGTGCGGTTTCATTAAATACTGATTTGCTTTTAATCGGGTGATTTCAATTACTTGTCAGTATAGATTGTGAAGACATATCGGATATTATTGTTTTTATTTTACCTGTCTGTAAAGATGTTCCAAAATAATTTCTCCTAGCTAAGTAATGAATTCAACCCTTATCAGGTACAGAGAAATTCCATGCATATTACAGCTGCGGTACAAAGTATAGCCTGTACCAGGATCGAGTTCTTAAGGTTACATTCTTGCCATTTGTGGAATAATTTGACTAAACATATTTTTTTTTCTTTTTTAATTCCAGTGCAGGAAACAGAAAACATATTAATCACCTAAAAGGAGATATTTATTAAAGTATATCCTTATGTTATATTAGGAACACTAAAATAAATTAAATATTTAATATATCAATGATTTTGGCACTGAACTGAAATGTGGAACTGATATTTACTAACAGTTTACAAATTATTCGAAGGAATACTTGTGATTATTTGTGACTTTCACAAATAGTTGTAATGTAATCTATACAGCGTAGTGGCCTAAATAGCTACCACAAACATTGCTTATTTCCGTGTCATGCTCATCCTTGGACATTAATGTCCACATCCTGGGCAATCCGCTTCCAAGACTATATATTGTTTAAAAATGAAGATTGGCGGTATGAACATTTTACTAATGGGGCTTGCACTCTGGTTCCGCTTACCACCCATGTGTGCAGTGTATGGTGCACAATACCTATGCACGATATTGTGCTGCAAACGCTCATGAATGAATGGCCATTCAGGCTCACTCATCTTTACGCAAGTTTGGATACTCCAATAAACAAGGCAAAGCAAAATTCCTGAATTCCAGGACTTAGTCTTTGTGTGAAAGGAATTGTATTTGTAGGTGGGACTGTTTGCACCATTACAGTTTGGCCATTTTGCAACACAGATTCTACAGAAACCACACCCCTGCCTTGGCCACTCCCTCATCAAAGCCACACCCCATTCCTAAATCAAAATTACAAAATGGGGCCACCCCACTGGGAATGCCTTCAGCTGCTTATTACTTTGTCCAAAGACTTTATAAAGGATGCAAATAACATTGAATGTATGAATTACTGATGCTTTCTGATAACTTATTCAACATAGTGTTTCTGAATTTTGTAAATAATATAAAATATATAGCCTAACTTATATGTTTTCACATGTCATGTTTATCTTGCATAAAGAATATATGTCTCCACAAACTTTTAGTAAAAAGCTTCTCGTTCTGTACATCAAAAAGCAATTCTGATTTTGAAACTGTACTGTATGCCAGGAGATACAACAATGTTTTGATACCTTTCTTATCAATTTGTTCTTTCACTCAATGTTTCTTGTAGAAATAGAAGAATTTGGGCGGAGCGACCACCTGCATTTAGGTTTAATTTGAGCAGACCACTACCATGATTTCGAAATTTATGTATTACACAAACTATTTTGTGTTCATTTGAGTTGTTTTTTCCATATCTAAATCCTGTGATACGTTGCGTTATAATGTCACCTACATGGTTTTTTGTGTATTATATATATATATACAGCCATACATACTATATGGACAAAAGTATTGGGACACTTGACCATTACACCAGCAGGGACTTTTATGTCATTGCATAAAAAAACATTACTATGTAGTCGGTCCCCCCTTTGCAGCTATAACGGCTTCCACTCTTCTGGGAAGGCTTTCCACAAGATTTTTTGGAGTGTTTGTTTTTGTTTTGCCCAGTCATCCACTAGAGCATTTGTGAGTTCAACGACTGATGTTGGACAAGAAGTTCATCCCAAAGGTGTTTGTTGAGGTTGAGATCAGGACTCTGGTAAGTTCTTCCACACTAAACTCATCCAACCATGTCTTTATGGACCTTGCTTTGTGCACTGGGGCACAATCATGCTGTAATAGAAAAAGGCCTTCCCCAAACGGTTCCCACAACGTTGGAAGCATAGCATTGTCCAAACAGTCTTGGTATGCTGAAACATTAAACTTTACGGTTGGCACAATACAGTCAGGGAGGTAATGTTTTAATGGCATCTGCCAAACCCATACTTCATTAGACTGGCAAACAGAGAAGTGTGATTTGTCGCTCCACATAACATATTTCCACTGCTTCAGATCCAGTCTGCAGTACACCACTAGATCCTATGCTTGGCATTGTACTTGGTGATGTGCGACTTGCATGCAGCTGCTCTGCAAACCCATTCAGTGAAGCTCCCGCCGTATAGTTTTGTGCTCATATTAATGCCAGTGGAAGTTTGGAACTAAGAAATCCGCAGGGTGTTGGCGACTTTTACACGCCTCAGCAAGCCAGTATATATGTGTGTATGGGCAGGCATGTTTATGAGCAGGTACGTGTAAAGGCAGTATGTATGGACATTCATGTGTATGGGCAGTGTATGTGTATATATGTGTGTGTGTGAGGGCAGTGTCAAAAAATAACCTTTGTAAGAATATAGAGGGGGTACAATTTTTTATTCCTGCCTTGAGTACAAAAGGAGATAGCTATGGCTCTGACCAGCTGGTTTAGGTATATTTCAACCACTCTTGAATTCTCTCTTGGGTCAGCCACTTCATCTTTGAGGGATTTCTCACTGAGGTATACTGTAGATCTGTACTGTAATGTAATCTCTTGAAACGGTGCCTCTGTCACACATTTCATTGGGAAAAAAAATTAAACTTCTTTATTCAAAGAGGACAGGTCATATATAGAGTATACAATACAGGGGAGCCAAATCAATGTGCAAAAATACAACATGCATACATCACTATTGTGTAAGGTACAGTAGTCAAAATGGTAAACACAGAAAACACACAGTAGAGGCGACCCGAATCCAGGTGCAAAGACACATTGGACATATTGCAGTAGTACACAAAGCACATTAGGGAAAAGAAAAGAAAAGAAAATTTGTTGCCAACTTTATTAGGGTGAGAAGCGCAGACAGTATTTTGTTTTTTGTATACATTGTACAGCCAACACACTGTATTTGCAGCATGCTCACACTGTTTGGTAGGCCTCATATTATACATTTGTATTATTTGAGCCTGAGACTAGCTTAGCGCACCGACATTTTTTCTTTTCCCTGTTTGCACATATTTGAGGTTGTTGGCTCCTCATCAGTCTGGTTGCAGCTTGCTGTCCAGGGGTTAATTGGGAGGAGGTTTAATTGCACCTCCCCCAACACATTAATAAGGTTTTGGTAGCAGTATAAACTGCTTTGTGTGCCCACTATGTAGGAGGTGAGAGTAGGATCTCACCCTATTGAGAGTGTGCCTTGACGTGGCGGGTGAGCTTAATTATGCTTTGGCAAATACATATAACCAAAACCTCTCATTTATATTATGTTTATACATTTGTTGCCAACTTTATTAGGGTGAGAAGCGCAGACAGTATTTTGTTTTTTGTACACAAAGCACATTAGTTGCAATTTCAAACATAGAAAGTACACAATACACGCGTAGGGCGCAAAACTATAACACATACATACTGGTAATACAGAAGGCCCTCAGCTACCCCGACTTCAACTCTAGAATGCTGAAACCCCTGTAGCGGAGAAACTCCGTGCAATGTCTGAAGGCAAAACCAGTGGGTGAATGGAAACGTATTGTTTGTTGGATTTTTTTTTCAAACTGCTCCAGTTCTACCTCAATAAAGGCTCAGAGTAAAAATGCTGATAGAAAATAAGGGTGTGATGTATACAAGAAACTGTTATTCTCACCTGATCCCAAGCTGAGTTAAAGTGCACATCGGGTCATACAGTTTAGATATTTAACATAATACCTACACTGCTGGGACAAAACTTGTGCACATTTTTAGCCATGTGAGCAGCAAGGGAAAGGGTAATCCACTGCAGGAAAAACACTACTAAATGGGATGAAAAAAAATCCAATGTTGCTACAAATTGATAAAGGCTGTGGCATTGATTTGCCTGTGAGGTTGGTTGTTCCACTTGTCTTATACATCACATTGTGAGGCTGGTAACTGGGAATCTGCAATCATTTGTTTCCCTATTCCACAATGGTATTTTTTTATTATTGATGGTCATGCACTTAATGTAGACCACAAGCATTTTATATTTAAACAAAGTTCCAGTATGTACCAGTTTACAGATAACACTCAATTACGGTCTGCTTCATCTCACTGGTATGCAGGTAATACTCCTCCTCCACCACCACCATTCCTCATTTCTTGACCCTGCATGATCTCATAAATCCTCTCTTAATGAAACAATTAGGATAAAACTGCAGGAGATAGTCTGCAGAACACCAGCAATGCTGTCCCAATCTTTCCTGCAGCGTTTTAAAAGCATCCAGCAACAAAGGAGTGAAATTAATTTTCTGATATGTTTTTGCAAATGAACGGACCAGGTCTTAGGAGAAAGTCAAGCTCTCTAACAATACAACTTGTGAATTAAAACAGAGCCACTGTTAAGGTGTTATGGCATTGTATCTGACCTCTAAGACTGAAGACTAACCTCATTAAAGAGGAACCCCCACTATACTTTTATGTACGTTTTGTCCAATGCATACATAGGTAATATTTGTTGTAAAAAGTTGCCGACACAGTAACTTTGGAGTGCAGCAAAGTTTGTTTTAAAATGTATTTTATTCTACTGACAGAGGTATACAATGTTTGGAATATTATGAAGCCTTATTTTTTTATTTTTTTTTTAAATATTCTCGATTTTTCTTTCATTTAAATGTTATCAGAATTTTTTTGTATTTCTTCATATAACGTAGCTTGTTAGTGGCTTAAAATAGCTCAATTTATTTCCTTTCCTAGCAGTTGGAGTATAACAACCTGCAGCATATCCCTTGGCATTTATGGGTACTATCTACACATACAGAAAAACAATCTGTGATGGCTCTCTGGATCCACACACAACTATCATGACTAGAATACCCACTGTACAGTAGTTACAATGCACTATGTAGCTTTGAAATAGAGAGGGTAAATGAATTAACAAAGAGAAAAGACACAAATTGTACCCACAATGCATCATTGTACTAGTATTATCATTGTTATTAACAATAATATTATATTACTTTTTATAATGCACAGGTCATTGAACTCCACCTATCCACTTAATATCCTACGAAATGCATTCCAGAATGCTTCTTTCTATTTCATATACCTTTAAGTACTTGACGCTCATGACTTATGGTTTTGACATGATGTGTGCAATGGTAATATAGTTATTGTGTTCATTGAACACTAAGACAATTTTTTTTAAGATTGATTCCTAAGGGTACTGACTTAGATTTAGCAATCAATGTCATGTGCCCTGCACGTGGACACACTGTTTGTCACTCACCTAGAACCCAATAGCATGTCCTTCATCTATCTAGTTGCAACCAAGTTAGCTAAGCTCAGCACTGATGGGAGACCACAGGGACCCAGCCGAACACAGTTCATCTTCATCTGAACCAAAGAGAAAAGGGTTAGGAACATATTTTTAGCTGGTTAATCTAAAGAAACTTGAAGGCAACAAAAAAACTCCCTTATAAGAACCCCCGTTTTCCATATCACTAGTCTCTTTACCAATCCATACTAAGCTGAACACTGTGTATGTTGAGAATATTATTTGCCAAGTCAAACAGCCCTTCCATTACTGTCAAATGCTGGGCTGCTATTTAAACTCAAGAAGTAAAACATATCTGACCTGGACCCATGGCTCTGTGCCGTATTGCATTCCAATGTAGTCCCAACTACACAACAGAGCTCTCACTACAACACATTAAATCTACCTGGAAATGCATGTTAGTGTATGTGTCTGTCTGGGTATGCATGTTAGGATGTGTCCCTGCCTGGGTATGTATATATGTCTGGTGTGTGTGTCTGTTTGGGTATTTATGCTAGTGTATGCATGTTAGTGTCTTCCTGGATTCGTTAGTGTGTGTCTTCCTGAGTATACATGTCTAGTGTGTGCCTGGGTATGTATGTTAGTATGTGTTAGTCTGGCTATGTATGTGTGTGTCTAGCTATGTACGTGTCTGCCTGGATATTTTAGTGTGTGTCTGGGTATGTATGTTAGTGTATGCTTGTGTGTCTGCCTGAGTATGTTAGAATGGGTATGTCAGCATGTATATCTTGGCATGTTAGTGTGTAAACATGTGTTTCTGGGTATGTTAGTGAAAGTGTGTCTGGGTATGTTAGTGTGGCCAATGACAACAAATTCCCTGCGCTGCAAAACATTATGGAATGGCAACCCGCACGACATAGCTTCAGAATCCATTTCAATTCCCAAAAAAACAGATGACTTTACATAGACCCTCGGGCTTGTCTTCAGCCAGTGGTACCCCAAACTTTCCTATAACTAATCGTAAGGTCTGAAACAACATCCAAGGCAGGTTTCAATTTTTTTTGCTACAAAAACAGCCCTCCAACATTAATGCGGCCTGTCTGACACTATACCTGTTGAGCCACAAAAGCATCTCGTCTATCTTCATCGGGGATGCTCCCTTGACTCAAAGCTCCTAATTTTCCACTCTTGGAAACATCTAGTGTAGCAGTGTTTTCCATTTCACATTCTGTGGACCTTCCCTATACTGTCCAAATAACAGAATACCACTGAGCAATTTTCTGGATTCTTCTCCCCAATAACACTGGCCTGGATGATGAAGGCCTGGAGCCAGGTTGAAAAAGTCTGTGGAATCGGGCAATAGTGGCTTTTTGCCTCATACTCTTTCTTTGAATCTTCTTCCTAAGCTGCCCTACCCAAATAAAATTTCTCTAGTAGCTACAGGATGAATATGTCAGCCACAAGTGGGGCCTCATAACAAACATAGATCTCGACTTTGGCCGAATTAGACAGGTAGAAGGAATCCTTATCCTTCCCAGCTGCTGCCTTAGAAGCGGCAATGGTTCTTTCTGACTCCTCCACAACACCTGTCCCTTCCTCTTTAGCAGTGATCACTGCTTAACCTGGCTCTCACCCAGCCATCTGGTTTGAACGCCGCACAGCTGGTGGCAAACCCTGTGCCCCATTGCCACTCCATTCATCCACTGGGCCCCCACTTGCTGCTGAGACTGTGGCACCCGCATGTTGTCTTCCCATTTCTTAACCAAGTCTTCTACAGCAATCTTCTACAGCTGGTACCTTGTCACGTCCGTTTGGTGAGACGCTTTCAACCATATAACCACCCCCTGATGTCCAAGAGGGCAACCCAGGGAGCCCAAATACAACTTTTATAGCATTATATTTCTGCATTGGAACTCCAAAGGTCTCTTTAATTTTGTCATAATAATGTATAATGTCATCATTGTTTTACTCTTCCACATGAACAGTAAAGTATTATAAATTGCACTAATACCCTGTGGCTCAATAATAATGTTTTATAAGGAAATGTTACAAAACACTAGAGGTTTTCAACTAGAAGTGTCAAATCTAAATTGTTTTTATGCATTATATTATTGGATTTGAAAAGGTGCTTTTGTCTTAAGTTTAAGAAACTGTGTGCCTTTTTTCTCTCCAATGTCTTGCAAATGGTTAATGTAGCACAACATGACGAATATCTGCATATGTGGGTGATGCATCTATTTTTGGAACTATTTGCAATTATTCTATCAGTGTTGTGCAGACACCTAGTCTTTGTATCTTCAAGTGTCAGTAAAATATCGACCTTCTAAAGAAGGAATTCTTCCCACTGACACTATAATCTTATCTCTCAACTGTGCAGAGACAATTGCATTTATTCTTGTCATTTGCTCTTGTGTGACTATTATTGCAATGCAAACAGTTATCACCTATCTGGTGGGGTGAATCTTTATGTGCATAGAACCATGGTGTGGTATTATCATTATTTTAATTTGTTTTATATAGCGCCATCAAATTCCGTAGCGCTGTGCAATGGGTAGACAGGACACAACAAATAGTATGTTACATAACAGTTTGACTTACAGAGACAGCAGGTGAGGAGGGCCCTGCTCAAACGAGCTTCCAATCTAGAGGGATCTCACATACCTTAAGAAGGCACATTTTACTGCAAAGGCACATTATTGGCTTTTTTGTTTTGTGGTCCCCACTGCACTTTATCTCACTCTGTGGGTTCTCTTCTTCTGAAGTGAAATCAGTGGGACTTGGAGGAGGAGATAATCTCTGAGATAATATTAAATAGCCATCCATTTAACAATATATTAACTGCAACACTATTTATTTACTAAAGCAAGAGGTGTTTCAATTTACAAATGCATTTTAAACTCCATCAATAAAGACTTAGGTGGCCCAGAAATGTATTTGTTGGTGCTTCCTGACATGAAGAGTATGCTAGCTAGGCACAGTCCTCCATTGTGTGACTGGCCCATTGAGCTGAAGGGCACCTTTGAGCCTAAATATGATCTCCTACTGGCTTGCAACCTGAGAGGTAGCCAGCTAAGGCCAGAATATGACACTGGTTGGCCCTGTATAATACACCGTTCAGTCTTCAAGAGTGTAGAGTCAACTCAGGATTATGCAGGGCCAGCCTTTCTGCACACACTTACTCATACTCACCCACATACACACACATGCTCACACACAAACACCTACACATCCATGCTCACACACACACACACATGATTACACATCCATGCTCACACACAATTACACATCTATGCTCACACACAATTACACATTTATGATCACATATACACATATATACCGTATTTGCTCGATTATAAGACGACCCTGATTATAAGACGACCCCCCAAACCTTAATATTAATTTAGGAAAAAAAGAAAAAGCCTGAATATAAGACGACCCTATAGGAAAAAAGTTTTACCAGTAAATGTTAATTCATTTAAACACTTTTTTTAAATAAAAGGTATGCTTGAGAAAAATATTTTGGTTTTATTTCCTTCTATTTTCCAACCTGCCCCCCAGTTATGCACATCTGCCCCAGAAGTGCCTTATACCCCCTATATGCCACTGTGCCCCATGATATGCCTTTTAACCCTCTAAATGCCACAGTGCCCCATGATATGCCTTTTAACCCTATATGCCACTGTGCCCCATGATATGCCTTTTAACCCTATATGCCACTCTGGCACTTAGAGGGTTAAAAGGCATATTATGGGGAAGAGTGGCATATAGGGAGGTTTAAGGCATTTCAGGAGGCAGAGTGGCATTAAAGGGGTTAAAAGGCATTTCACAGAGCACTCTGCCTCCAGAAATGCCTTACACCCCCCATTTAACACTCCCCCTCCCTCCTCCAAACTTACCGGTGCTTCTGAGTTGGGGGGGCGCATAACACAGGAGGGTCCAGGTCCCCTGCATCTGAGCCCCAGATGCTTAGTCCGGGCAGCATGTAGAGCTCCACGCGAATCGCGTAGAGCTCTACACGCTGCCCGGACTAAGCACTGGGGACTCAGAAGCACCGGTAAGTTGGAGGGGGCATAACACAGGAGGATGCATCCTCCTGTGTTATGCCCTCCCCCTCCAGCTTACCGGTGCTTCTGAGACCCCAGTGCTTAGTCCGGGCAGCGTGTAGAGCTCTACATGCAGCCCGGACTAAGCACCGGGGACTTAGATGCACCGGTAAGTTGGGTCGGGGGTTGACACGGGAGGATCCAGGTCCCCTGCATCTGGGTCCCCAGTGCTTAGTCCGGGAAGCGTGTAGAGCTCTACGCGATTGTATCGCGTAGAGCTCTACAAGCAGCCCGGACTAAGCACCGGGGACTCAGAAGCGCCGGTAAGTGAGGGGGAGGGGGTTAACACAGGAGGATCCAGGTCCTCTGCATCGCTGCGGGGGATCTGGATCTTAGTCTCATAATCAGACCTATTTGAGGTCTGATTATAAGACGACCCTGATTATAAGACGAGGGGTATTTTTCAGAGCCTTTGCTCTGGAAAAAAACTCGTCTTATAATCGAGCAAATACGGTATATATATTTATATATATACATACATCCTACCTCCCTCCCAACCCCGATTACCTCTCACCGCTCCAGCAACTTTCTCCCTGGCTGCTCGCACACTGTGTGGGCAGTGTTGGTTTCATGTGGCAGTTATTAAATAAGACCCCAAAGATGGATCTGGTATTGTAATAACTAGAACAAAACGTTAACTTATGATTTAGTTACCTGAGCTAATTAAAGTTTTCACCTCCTTGTTGGGTAGATAAGACAACTCAGACTTATGTGGCTATTGTCTGGAATGTGATATTTTAGCTAGAAGCACAAGTTGTTTTCAGGATTGTAGATTAATAATTCCTCTTTACGTTTATCTATAATTTATAATTGTTAACTTAACGTATATATATATAATTATACAAAACCGATAGCCTGTGTATTAAGATAAGAATGTCGGCACAGCCCGGAGAATTCTCAGGCTTCAATTACTAAACATAAGTTGTTTATTTATCATACACTTAACAATATGATTTATTCAGAAATATGACCCGATTTGTACACAGGTGGGAAAATAACCTTCTTCCTTCCCTTTTTACAGTCTTAAGATATTTTAACTGAGCTATAAGAAGTGAAAAGGGCAATTAGGAATATCACTGATGGGTGTTATGCGCTACTTTATCTAAACAAAGAGGAAACACATTGAAATTCACTGATGTAACTTGGCAGAAACCCCAGAGGTTTGTGTTTTGCAATTGATAGACTTCTATACAATGAAGAATAACATCAGTTGCAATGATGGGAAATTTTAGCATTGAGTGGTGAAAGCCAGATTATATGCAGCTGCATACCTGCTTTACAGGTGGAGCATGGTTAGCATACCTGGGAACTCTCCAAGTTTCACCCAGAGACTCAGGGAAAAGCTTTGGTTCTCCGGGTCGACACACGAATCCTCCGGGTCGCAGGAGCGGGGACATGACATGCCCCGCCCATTTCCTAAAATATGGGTGTGCCCTGTGACATCAGGAGGAATGCCCACTGACCTCGGCGGGAACGTGTAATCCGTGGGACCACCCGCGACGGCTGCGAGCCCCGGATAACCAGAGCCTAAACGTTCCCTGGTATGGTTAGCCATATATTAAATCTGTAGGCACTTTATTATTGACAGTTTGTGGTCACACCTGGAAATGGCATTAATGTCTATGTTCCTATGTTGTAGTGGTTCTCTGTCATTTTGTGATTGAGCACCACTTTAAAAAATGTTTTGACACTGTGGACGACTTCCAATCTGCATGCCACTGGCAACCATGAGAAAATAAAGTGGATAATATCATTAAGTAGCTTAAATTAATTCAGAAAATGCTCATCCAAGAATTTGGTTTACCCAATAAGTAGGGGGGCTAACAACATTGAACGATCTTTTATTTAACTGCATTTGAAGGTTTTAGGAGAAAACTATACCTGCAACAAAACTCTATCCAACATAAAAACTTTCCTATACATAGTTCAATTTCTGAGAAATATACAACAGCAGCCTCTTGCCCAGACGGCATTCAGGAAGAGCTCCTAGAACAAAGGGAAATTCAACCTTACAGCCAGTTTGGAAGAGAAGCAGAGATGGTGCCAGACTCCTACATGGTCTAGAGAGAGACTAGTTCTATTTGAGTGTGACTTATGTTCCTGGGTGGAAATCCTGTCTCAAACATACTGTTGTTGCACGATGTTGTGAGTTTTTGTGTTCACTTAATGTTAAATAAAACATCCTCTGAACGGGTACTTGCCAAAAAACCATGATATTCAGAGGAGCTGTTACTCATCTTAAATAAATACGAGGGATAATGTCAGAACACAAAACAGAGCAATGCTGGTGGTTAAGCATAACTCTCTGTATTCTGTATCAAAGGGTATGCTATTGTTGTGAAAATGTTTAGGACATGTTTTGTCACTTGTGCTGTATAAATTTCATACTACTGATATTGAACTGCTGGGATCACTTGTACCACATGTTGGTTCAACCATTATTCTCTTTTCTGTAAATAATGTACCCATAATATACTAGAGTATAATATATAAATATATACCGGTGTATATATATAACATTTTAGTAAAAACTAGTTTTCCTAGGTTTTCTTATGTAAATACACAATAAAACCAGTTAAATCGACCGAAAATACGCAGAAAATATAAGAATTCTGGTGTCTCGATTTTGGAAATTCATCGGTTATATAGACATTTTATACATTTTGAGGAACTACAGGGCCTATAAATTGGTATGAAACTGCATAAAACAATTGGTAACGCTAAGTCCTGGCAAAGAGGAGCAGTGGTGCCCAATGCCCCTCCAAATTACTTATTTTTGTTTAAGATATCAAACGCTGCACCTTTTTCTACAACTTTTTTTTCATTGTGCAGATTTTTTTTTTCCATTGTGCCTGGGATAACAATTCTCGTTAAGATTCTCACTCTCCCCCCTTGATTAAACTGTTTATTTGGCACCCTGACCTTGACCCTCTCTCCTAACATACTCTAGCATGGACCTAATAAATGTATCGCCACCTTAGATTGCAGTGACCCGCATTAGTTTGTTTTTGTAGACTGATTAAAACTACAAAAAAATCTAATATATCACATAATACAACACAGAACACGGCTCATTTCCCGAACAGCTACATAGAATGATATGCCTACATAGAATGATGACAGATAAGAACCATTGAACCCATCTAGTCTATCCATTTTTCCTGATGTAAAGACCCAAACCTTAATAAGTCCTTGATTCGTCTTAGATTCAGGATGCCCATATACATATCCAATGCATTTTTAAATTCCATCACTTATCTATCACCATCTAGTTTTCTCTCTACGTCTCATTCTTTAAGTTGAAGATGGGTGTAAAATTCCTGATTTACTTGTAAGACTGTCACTGTATGAAAACCTTTCCTGCTAAAACATAATAATCTGAAATCCACAAAGTACTGAATATTGTGGAAAATTTATAATATATTTGTACATTGTTGCTTTTAATTACTGCATATTTTCTATAATATGCTATTAGCAGTTATGACACAATTATGAAAAAAAATTTCTACACTGCAATATAAGAGTCCACCCAAAAAGGGGACATTTTTATCATAGCTTAATTAACAGCATAAACATGTTTGCAGCCTAGAAGGAGGACAATGTGGTTCCCGTATTAGTATTCCTAGATGCAGGACATGACGCGAGGGGTGAAAGCACTTCAGAAATTCCACAAATACTTGTGCTTATTATGGTAGGCACATTGATTTTTAACAAATAATTATATTATAAAGGGTGTAGCATTTTTAAGTAAGTGATTTCCTGTCTTGAAATAGGATAGAACACATACAAATAGCTTATGGGAAACGTTAAACTATTTGTTTTTTATAGTGTTTAATAATTTAATCTTACATTTACATTTCACTGACAGGGTGGTAAATACCCTTTTAGCAAACATGGGAGAAGTTAATGGGGCAAGGGAAATAAAACACACATGGGATAGATACCATATTTGCTCGATTATAAGACAACCCCCTAAAATTTGAATATCAATTTAGAAAAAAGGAAAAAGCCTGAATATAAGACTACCCTATAAGAAAAAAGTTTTATTAGTAAATATTCACATGTAAACTATTTTTATATTATAACCCCTATATGCCAATCTGCTCCCCAGATTTGCCTTATAACCCCCTATTTGCCACTCTGCCTCCCTGATATGCCTTATACCACCCTACTTACCACTCTGCCCCCAGATATGCCTTATTCCTCCCTATTTACCAATCTGCCCCCCAGATATGCCTTATACCCCCTATTGGCCAACCCCAAATTACCAATGCTCCAGACTCCCTGGTGTCAAGTGGGAGCAGCCAGTAGACGTCTGTGTGATGCATGCAGACAACCTCTGCTTCTACCCGGGACTTCTGCCGGGGCCTCTATGACTGAGCACCAGAAGGTCACATCACGCCAGCTACCAGTGAGGAGGATCCAGGTCTCCTGCAGCACTGCGGGGGATCCTCCTCTCTGGCAGCCTGTAAACGTCTGCATGATGCGCATAGACAATCTCTGCTGCTGTTGGCCGGTACTTCCGCCAGGGTTTCTATGGTGGAGCACCGGAAGGTCATGTCACACCGGTGCTCTGTCATAGAAGCCCCAGAGGCAGGGAGCCCATAAAGTCAAGGCTAAGGAAAAAAAAGTGATGCACCTTGTCAGGGGTGAAACTAGAGTTGTTGGCATCTGGGGTGGATCCTATATTGAGCCCCCCCATCAGCCCTTTGCCAGTAAGCACATACGCACTGGCACACATTTTTACACAGCTTTCACAATTGCATAGACTTATACAGTCACACCAATGTACATGCACCCTACACATCCATGTTAACACTCACACACTTACACATACATACCCATGCTCACACACACTTACACGTCCACGCTCACACACACATCTACATCCATGCGCACACATTTAAACATTCATGCTCACACATTTACACATATACATATGCATGTGGGGAAATGCATTAGTGGGTCTGTTCAGCTTAAGAAAATAAATGCATGGAGTTATCTTAAACAGCTAGTTGTAGAAGTAAAGCAGACCCATAGGTGTCAACCTACTAATTCTGTACCTGACCCTGGATACTGAGCTGGTTTAATTACAATTGTTATACTCCCTCGGTTCCAATGACAGATGACATAGATCTAAATAAGTGCAGAAGTACACAGTTTGTCATTGGCTGCTTTTCTACCCATTCCTTAACAGTCTGTTAATTAACATTTAGAATTCACCAGTCACTGTCGCTTTCAAATTATGTGTTTATGTTAGTGGAAACTAGCAAAAATGGTTGGAAGGCATGGATAGGGCTGGTGGCCACATACAACTGCACTGGTGTCCTCACATTAGAAACTCAACTCTAGGGGTATTTGTTTGACAAAGTCAATTTTTTGTAACATTTAAATATGTATAAATATGTATAAATTGTATAAAATTGTGGCTGCCATATAAATAAATGATAATAAATTAGGAGTAACACTGCATATTTGTCTGAATGCCTGACTCTGTTGCAACACTCTTATCTGTAGGATAAAAGAAAAACTTACATTTCTGAAATATCTTTAGCACCTTTAAAACATCTCTAATAGAATCGATTATAATAAATAAAATTATGAATGCCCGATATATAATTTCAAAGTGCCACAGAACACGCCATTAGGGCAAGTCAATACAATCTGTTAAAGAACAGCAAGATGCTTAATAGAGAGTGAAATTAGAGAAGAATGTGTGGACCTTTACAGCTTTTATCTCTAAAACAAACAAAGAATTCCTTAGGGCTGCTGCAGGAATTAAACAAAGATCCACTTGGGGAGGATTTAAGTTTTAAGCAGTTGCCATGGGAATTTACAAGCTGTTCTGCTTGAGCTGGGGGGTTTATTGAAGGGGGGGGACAAGATGCCTTTGTGTGAAATCATTTGCATTTGGTGGGATACACTTTAAACCAACCCCTCTCTACCATTACTACAAACATAATAAAATACCTTGGCCATCACAGTAACATGTTTGCACACACTCAGAGGAATAAAATAATGACCTTTACTCAGAAAAATTAGTGAAGGAGACGAGCCAAAATAAATGCTATTAATATTCACCTCACTTTCACATTATCTATTATTTGTTATTTCTCCCAGATAAATTACCCCTGTATTTTTCCTGCATTAACCATGCCTTTCAATTATCCTCCACTATTTTTTTTTTTACCAATCTGCCATCTGAATTCAGAACATTCTTTAAACTTTCCTAGCAAGAAATGTTTCCATTCCAGGAGTTCCCCAGGATTAAGGGTTACAAAAACTAGCAGAGTGCAATCTATTTTAGAGGTGTTGCATTCCATATTATTGGGATTCTAATGTCACATCGGGCATTGTTTACATAAAAAAATATATTTTTCTATTCTATCACAATTGAAATGTAAAAAGTATGAGTTTACAAGTTCCCAATCTATATATATATAGAGAACATGAATAAAATTACTTTAGAGCAGCTTTCAATCAATATTTCTCTTTGGAAGGAGCACCTTCTGTCTATTTGACATTAGCTCTCAATTGAAGTTTCACAATGAAATGCTTAATTATGATCATTTTTATATATATATATAAAGTAGCTAGAGAGAGTGACATAACTTCACCCAGGCCAATTAGCATAGTCTAGTTCTCATTGAGCTACTTTGGGAGACCTTGAAATCTGTCCATGTACTATAGATATACAGTTGAGGTCTGTGTAAATATTGGTAGCTTGTTTATGTATAAGGAAGTTCCAGGATATAATGTTATGTTGTGCAAAGAAAAAGCTCATGGTAGGACAACCTTTGTGATAGAATTGGGGGTTTAACCTTGCTGAAGAAGGCAAAACACCTCACATCAAAGCAAATGGCAACTGTTGCATGAAAAGTGGAAAACATCCTTCCTGATTCCAAAAGGGCAATCTGCCTATGGCAGCGCCCCCCTATTTGCATCACTGCCTACAGTTCTTCCAATGTTTTACAGCTGGAGTTATATATAATATATTTAAACAAATATAAGGGTAAGCTGCCTGTTAGAACTTAACATTAAGTGACTTTTTTCTTAACTCATGCTCTACAAATTGTGTCTGTGTGAAGCACTCTGCTCCTCGGTCCTTCCCATTCTGACAGGATGATATGTTAGCTCGTTTGGCAAGCAGGCATACCACTGTGAGCTTGTCCCGTGTAAAGAATGGTTAAATGTTTAATATTGTCCTCAGTGTCCTCAGATACACTATATGAGCAAAAGTATGTGGTCACCCTTCATAATTAATGAGTTTAGTTGTTCCAGCCACACCCAGTGCTAACAGGTATATAAAATCATAGGCAGCCATCTCGGTAGACAAACCTTGGCAGTAGAATGGGTCATACTGAAGAGCTCAGTGACTTTTAAACATGTCACCTTCGCCACAGGTCAGTTTGTTACATATTTGCCCTACTAGGTCTGCACCAGTCCACTCTGCCATTATTGCAAAGGAAACATCGAGGACTAACAAAATGATAGACAATGCACACTCACAGTAGGGCTACTAATTGCTAAAACGCTTAGCCTAGCACATAAAAATCGCCCATCCTTTGCTGCATCGCTCACAAGCGAGTTCCAAACTACTTCTGGAAGCACAAGCATGTGCGTCGGGAGCTTCATGAAATGGGTCACCCTGGCAGAGCAGCTGCACACAAGCCTAGGTTCACGATGCACAATGCCAATGAGCTCTACTTGTAGGGCAAGATAGGCTCTTCATTATGGATAGCGCTTAGCTGAACGCACAGCTCTTCTACAAACTCTGCATTGGATTATTATATGTCAGTGGCACCGCTGGGAATATAAATAGGGTTGCCAGTCGGCTTTGACTAAAATATCTGGAACCAAAAAATATCTGAAACTCCTGGAATGCAAAGTACATCCCATCATTTTTGGAGAGGGATTATTTGCCCTGATACTGGACAGGCCAGTTCAAATTCTAAAACTCCCTGTATGGCACAAGAGTGTCTGTTCTGGGCTATATTTAACCTCTAACTAGATATGTCTAGTTTCTCTCCGTTTGATGTGTTATTCTACAGATAAAGACACATGATAGAGATGAACACAGGTCTGAGCAGCTGCAACACATTTAATAAGTAAAAACTGTATAGCCAGAACCCTCCTGTTACTATTTACTTGAGATATTCTCCTGATAAGAACATTGTACTTACCTAACTCGGGTTAAAGATATCAAATATAAAATCAAACCATTTTGCATCTGATTACACCAGGTAATATTAAACAACTACTTAATAAAAAGCTGTTAGATACTTTATCAATGCATACAATATTTTATTATTGTTCATGGCTTTACAATCTTTATTCTGCACATGGTCAGTTTAAACTCAGAGATCCAAGCATTTTATACAAAACAAAGAAGACTTTGAATGTTAACCATTTACATAGTTCCAACATTTCAAATGGCCATTTGTGCATTAGTGGTTGTGGTTAAAGGCTCATCTAGGGGCTGGGCGTTAGACTTTGTGACCCATTGATAGCAGTATATCTAAGGAATTTGGAAGAAGAAGAATGTATTGTATTTACACAATTACGTTTAGGAACATATTTCCTGTTGTTTCTATACACAATATTCTGATATTTAGGGCTGAAGAACACGGTGTTACCAATCATATCCACCAAACAGTCAGAGCTACGGGAAGAGGGTCATGAAAAAAAGGGAAAGGTAGTTTGGGCTCCCAAGTAGGGATCATACCTATTAAATGGGGGGATATGCTATTCAATTTTTTAAAAAGTGCTGTGTAAATTACTACTACATAAATAAAAGATAATAATTTTTAAGTTGTGAATTGAAATGCTTCAGCTACTCACAACTCAATTTTAAACTCACAATTTAGTGTAGAAACCACTTTAAAATACACGCTGCCTGGCCTACTCTATTCTTCATCTTTACAATGGTGCGATAACGATGTAGTGATATGTGAATTTATTTACGATGTTTCCAACTTACAAAAGGGAACGTAACTCCGTTGTAAGTTGAGTACCTGTTGTATACATTTGTGTTAATTGCATTTAACCCCTTAAGGACAATGGGCGGTCCCTAAACCCATTGAAAACAATGCATTTTGAGCCCGTACATATACGGGCTTTGTCCTTAAGGGGTTAAATTACATTACCCTTGTTTATGTAATGCTTGCCATGAGCTGTGAAATACAGGATTTAAGAAAATACTCTGTTAGACATTCTAATTCACAGTGTTTGTACTAACCATGCAAGCATTTAACTTAAGATAATTTGTTTTTCTTCCCTTGTACCACACTATGGATATGGATTATGTTGGCACTTTATAAAGATATTTTTACCATTATTCTAATTATTAGAATAATAAAAGATCCATGATCACCTTTGTTCTGAAAATCATAAAAATTCCAAATGCAAAATAAATGTAAACATAATCACTTTTACAAAAAGAAAATGCCCCGTGCACCCTATCTCTCTTTATATTGTGAACCCTTGCTGTCAAGTATCTCCTTAACTTTTATTTCATTAAATGCTTATTTTGTCATTCTTTACTAATTTACATTACTTAAGATCTCTAGAGAGAGCGTAAGCTTACGAGCAGGGTCATCTTTACATAATGTATTGGTTTGTCTTAGTCTGCAAATGCTAGTTTTGTCAATACCCTTGAATATATGTAATTTAAGAAGTGCTGCGTAATTTGTTGGTGCTATTGTTGTCTTATATAGCACCATCATATTCCATAGCGCTGTACAATGGATAGACAGGTTATAAAAAGTAGTATATAACATAATAGTTTGATCTACAGAAACAATAGGCGTGGAGGAAGCTATATAAACAAACGATAATGATATGGTTATGTCCAACAAAATAGACTGGAAGGCTTTAAAGTGTCCAATAAGGTATAGTGTGTGTGTGTTAATCTAGCATTAAATGAATAAGTAGTCAACATAACCCTTTGTGTTCCAGATTGCATGGCTCTGGAAGATTCAATCCTCTGTATCCCAGATAAACCCATCCAGCAATGATGTGGTCAAATATGTAAAGTGAGTGGATCCCCTTTAATCCCCCTCTATATAACCCAGAGAGCCCAGATGTCTAGGGCAGATTATCTCTGTTTTGCAGTTATTCTCCACCATACATCTGTTTTGTCATATTAAACTCTGCAGAGCACCCCATTCAGTCTGATGATTGTTTTCGCACAGGACTTCCTCAGCAATTCCTTTCATGGAGTAATTTCCATTTAACTCGCATCCTGCAGATATCTTGATGTTCACTGCAGGAGGAGGAGTTTCCTATGTTATTGTTTTTTGGGGGCAGGGTCCACCCAAGTTTCCTATTGGTGAGAAGAAATGGATTAGTTCATATCAAATCCCCTTTCTTTCCATCCACCCGGGGCAGTGCTGTTGTGGGAGATCAGCGATACACACCGGTGCAGGAGTCAGAGCAGCGCACCATTCCTCACCGATCAGTAAGCAGGAGCTGCTGCGCGGACATCGGTGGCTGCTGCCGACTACTAGGATCCAGGAGGGGCTCAGTTACAGAACCTGAAGAATACCCGACACACGGAGAACACTGATCTGTGCTGCAGGGGTCGTTAAGAACTGTTAGCTTACTTATACGGAGCCAGACCTGAATGCCAAGGATAAGATAACCCAGACTTTATCAGCTCCTGACCTAAGGCGAGATCCGCTGCAGAGCCCACGCTTTGAAGACACCAGACATCCTCATCTATGAAAACTGTAGGCATGGCTAAGCTGAACCTCTTGCTGGGACTCCTATGGGCAGTAGGTAAGGTGCATTTTATATCATCTTGCTTGGAATTCATTAAAACTTCCCGCTTCACCGATCTCATCCCCTCCCCTCCTGATGTGCTGATTAGTCACAGAGACAAGCATTGACCTGGTACAGGGAACACAGCACATAGAGAGAGCTGAGAGTGATGGGGGATGCTGAGGAAAAACAGACTGCCCATCTCAACTATTGTCTCCAATAGCTTCAGTCTGAAACTACTAGCAACGAAAGTGTAAACAAAAACACTGGTGTGCAAATCAAACAGACACATGAGCTGCAGTTATATGAATTTTTTAAAGCAAAGTTTTATACGGTTCAACAAATAAATGTTGAAGAAGAAAGTGATCCTGTTAGCCAGGCAAAGACTTTACCTTCTGTGAGGCTATTGACTTAATCTAGATTACGAGTCTCCTGTAAAAAGTTTATAGTGTTTATTAGCCTTTGGATAAATGGGTATTATAATAGATCTCTAGGAACAATCCACACAATGTTTAGATTGTACAAATAACAATAATCAAGAACATATCATAACACAATTGTTTTGTCTTATTTATATGATGTTTTGTGAATCCGTTTATTGGAAGTGGCTGAGTTATGGATCTCAACATCTGTCCTCTTATGTCCCCAACAATGAAAGCTTTCCAGGATCATCTCACATGAGCAGTCTTGGTTGGCAGTTATTTCTGTCAGAATGAGTGGCTTTTCCACGTGCACAGTGGGTGGGATAGGTGGGGATCCCTGGGACTGGTCTGTGTGAATGGCTATGGGCGACTTACTCCTGCTACAACACTCTGTCATCTCCTTATATGTGTAAAATCCAAAAGTTTTGATTAGTAAAAGTAAGATTAGTAATTAAAAGTACTGTGTTTAAAATATATTTTTGTGAGTGCTGTCATATTGGCAGTAAACACTTTTCACACTTCCACCGGCAGAAGTGATGATGGATAAAGTGATCCCCAGTTAAAACAGCCCTGGATATGCCCCACATAAACCAACTTGTAAATCACCAGCCACACATGTTTTACAGTTTTAAACTTATTTTAATCAAGAAAGTAATTTGTAAGAAACAAGTGCAACATTCTCCCATTCTTTGGTTTCTGATAACTTTCCAATGACAAAAAGTCAGGTAACCAGATCAGCAGAAAGCATGAAGAATGTGGCATAAAACATTTACGTTTTTAGTTTGTGTTTTTACTATTTAGTCCTAGAATTTGTTGCATTATTTTTTGTACAGAATGGGTTTTTAAATTATCCTTTACCCAATTATGCATTCCTCAACAAGTCTTTTAACCTGCAAATGCTTTACTAGTTTGTTTTAGCTTATTTGTTTGTTTCCAAAAACAAGTACCTTCTGATAATAAAAAGCTGGGTAAGTTCTTAATATTGAGCTTCAAGATCTTGTGTTAGAGCCCCCACCAGGATGCACCTATAGGCAACCACCTAGGTCACCTATATTTTAGCACAGACTTTATCTGAAATGGTTAATTGCTATCATTATATGACATTTTGGATGACTGATTTGACTTATTAGCATAAAACAAAATGTGACAGTTACACCATTTTATGACTTACCTTAACAACTGCAAACCCACCCCGCTAATTCACTAATAAACAGATAAGACATTTAAAAAACCCCTACTAAATAGAATACCACTGACAATTGTTGTAGATGTACCAGTTTTCTATTTAATCCAGTAAATCTGCTCTACCATATTTGTTGAGTGGATGTAGCCTTTAAGTTAACTGTATATTATAGAGGAGCTGGTGGGATTTTTTATAAATTCAGTTTTTACTGTTAACAAATATAATGCAATAACTTTTTAGCTAGGTTGAGAACTCAGCAGGCTTTGCTGTGGACCATTAATGTCCAAAATGTGCGTTGGCTACTGGCAGACCATAATCAGCTTTTTCTTTCCTTCTACAAAAAAATCTTCCATCTTTTGACTGCATGGCAATTGGCAACTAAACTTATAAATAGAGAACTGTACAGATTATTTGCATTTTTAATGGGAGGCTCCCATACACAATGAAGAAGCTGTTAAGAAATCTGTGTCCAAAAAAGATGGTATAATGGGAAGTAAATATTTATAACATAGTGCTGCTTATTAGAAATGATTCTGATGCACAGCTTAAAAGTACAAAAAATGTAACAGACCTAAAATTGTATGTTTATTACAGATTTTTTTTTCTAAAGAAATGCTTAAGGTCTAGTCAGCGTACAAATATAAATGAATCCCACCTGTCTCTTTTTATTATGTATTCTTTAGGAATATGGTTTTCTTTCCTAATACAGCTGTCAGGTGTTTGTAGTGGTTGTTTTCCTTTCTTTACCTCACGCTCATGATTTGCTGATGAGCCAATGTAGGGACATACTAAAACGAATGACAAAATGGAATGCCCATAGACTTTAATGGGGAGGAATGCCCATAGACTATAATGGGGAGGAATGCCCATAGACTATAATAGAGGGGAAAAGAATCATTGATTTTGAAATAAAAGCTTAAGAAATAGCATTTAGATCTTTGGCACACATACTCCCCTAGCACACACATGTGATCTAAAACTCAGATTACGTTGGATTATAGCTGTTTTCTATGGAATGACAGGTGAATGACGGTATTGATGGAATGCCCATAGGATATAATGGGAGAAAAATTAAACCTGTTTTTCAGACAAAACCCTCTGAAATATCATATAGATCTTTGTCACACATACTCCTCTAGTACAAGTATAGGTTCTAAACCTCATATTAAGTGGAATTATAGCTGTTTTCTATGGAATGACAGGTGAATGACAGTATTGAGGGAATGCCCATAGGATATAATGGGAGAAAAATCAAACCTGTTTTTCAGACAAAACCCTCTGAAATATCATATAGATCTTTGGCACATATACTCCCTTAGTACAGAGACAGGATCTAAAACTCATATTATGTGGGATTATAGCTGTTTTCTGTAGAATGACAGGAGAATGACAGTTTTGAGGGAATGCCCATAGGATATAATGGGAGAAAAATTAAACTTGTTTTTTTAGAGAAAACCCTCTGACATATCTTATAGATCTTTGTCATGTATACTCCCCTAGTACAGTTATAGGTTCCAAACCTCATATTAAGTGGAATTATAGCTGTGTTCTATGGAATGACAGGTGAATGACAGTATTGATGGAATGCCCATAGGATATAATGGGAGAAAAATCAAACCTTTTTTTCAGACAAAACCCTCTGAAAAATCATATAGATCTTTGGCACATATACTCTCCTAGTACAGATACATGATCTTAAACTAATATTAAGTGGGTTTATATCTGTTTTCTATGGAATGACAGGTGAATGACAGTATTGATGGAATGCCCATAGGATATAATGGGAGAAAAATCAAACCTGTTTTTCAGAGAAAAACCCTCTGACATATCATATAGATCTTTGGCACATATACTCCCCTAGTACAGAGACAGGATCTAAAACTCATATTATGTGGGATTATTGTTGTTTTCTATGGAATGACAGGTGAATGACAGTTTTGAGTGAATGCCCATAGGATATAATGGGATAAAAACTAAACTTGTTTTTTAGAGAAAACCCTCTGACATATCATTTAGATCTTTGTCATGTATACTCCTCTAGTACAGCTATAGGTTCCAAACCTCATATTAAGTGGAATTATAGCTGTTTTCTATGGAATGACAGGTGAATGACGGTATTGATGGAATGCCCATAGGATATAATGGGAGAAAAGTCAAACTTGTTTTTTAGAGAAAACCCTCTGACATATCATATAGATCTTTGTCATGTATACTCCCCTAGTACAGTTATAAGTTCCAAACCTCATATTAAGTGGAATTATAGCTGTTTTCTATGGAATGACAGGTGAATGACAGTATTGATGGAATGCCCATAGGATATAATGGGATAAAAATCAAACCTGTTTTTCAGAGAAAACCCTCGGAAATATCATATAGATCTTTGGCACATATACTCCTCTAGTACAGAGAGAGGATCTAAAACTCATATAATGTGGGATTATAGCTGTTTTCTATGGAATGACAGGTGAATGACAGTTTTGAGTGAATGCCCCTAGGATATAATGGGATAAAAACTAAACTTGTTTTTTTAGAGAAAACCCTCTGACATATCATATAGATCTTTGTCATGTATACTCCTCTAGTACAGTTATAGGTTCCAAACCTCATATTAAGTGGAATTATAGCTGTTTTCTATGGAATGACAGGTGAATGACGGTATTGATGGAATGCCCATAGGATATAATAGGAGAAAAATCAAACCTATTTTTCAGACAAAACCCTCGGACATATCATGTAGATCTTTGTCATGTATACTCCCCTAGTACAGTTATAGGTTCCAAACCTCATATTAAGTGGAATTATAGCTGTTTTCTATGGAATGACAGGTGAATCACGGTATTGATGGAATGCCCATAGGATATAATGGGAGAAAAATCAAACCTGTTTTTCAGACAAAACCCTCTGAAATATCATATAGATCTTTGGCACACATACTCCTCTAGTACAGATACAGGATCTAAAACTCATATTATGTGGGATTATAGCTGTTTTCTATGGAATGACAGGTGAATGACAGTAGTGATGGAATGCCCATAGGATATAATGGGAGAAAAATCAAACCTGTTTTTCATACAAAACACTCTGAAATATCATATCGATCTTTGGCACATATACTTCTCTAGTACAGGTATAGGTTCTAAACCTCATATTAAGTGGAATTATAGCTGTTTTCTATGGAATGACAGGTGAATGACAGTATTGATGGAATGCCCATAGGATATAATGGGAGAAAAATGTAACTTGCTTTTTATTGAAAACCCTCTGACATATCATATAGATCTTTGTCATGTATACTCCCCTAGTACAGTTATAGGTTCCAAACCTCATATTAAGTGGAATTATAGCTGTATTCTATGGAATGACAGGTGAATGACAGTATTGAAGGAATGCCCATAGGATATAATGGGAGAAAAATCAAACCTATTTTTCAGACAAAACCCTCTGAAATATCATATAGATCTTTGGCACATATACTCCTCTAGTACAGGTATAGGTTCTAAACCTCATATTAAGTGGAATTATAGCTGTTTTCTATGGAATGACAGGGGAATGACAGTATTGATGGAATGCCCATAGAATATAATAGGAGAAAAATCAAACCTGTTTTTCAGAGAAAAACCCTCTGACATATCATGTAGATCTTTGGCACATATACTCCCCTAGTACAGAGACAGGATCTAAAACTCATATTATGTGGGATTATAGCTGTTTTCTATGGAATGACAGGTGAATGACAGTATTGATGGAATGCCCATAGGATATAATGGGAGAAAAATGTAACTTGTTTTTTATTGAAAACCCTCTGACATATCATATAGATCTTTGTCATGTATACTCCCCTAGTACAGTTATAGGTTCCAAACCTCATATTAAGTGGGATTATAGCTGTGTTCTATGGAATGACAGGTGAATGACAGTTTTGAGGGAATGCCCATAGGCTATAATGGGAGAAAAATGAAACTTGTTTTTTTAGAGAAAACCCTCTGACATTTCATATAGATCTTTGTCATGTATACTCCCCTAGTACAGAGACAGGGTCTAAAACTCATATTAAGTGGAATTATAGCTGTGTTCTATGGAATGACAGGTGAATGACAGTATTGATGGAATGCCCATAGGATATAATGGGAGAAAAATCAAACCTGTTTTTTTAGAGAAAACCCTCTGACATATCATATAGATCTTTGTCATGTATACTCCCCTAGTACAGTTATAAATTCCAAACATCATATTAAGTGGAATTATAGCTGTTTTCTATGGAATGACAGGTGAATGACAGTATTGATGGAATGCCCATAGGATATAATGGGAGAAAAATCAAACCTGTTTTTCAGACAAAACCCTCTGAAATATCATATAGATCTTTGGCACACATACTCCTCTAGTACAGAGAAAGGATCTAAAACTCATATTATGTGGGATTATAGCTGTTTTCTATGGAATGACAGGTGAATGACAGTAGTGATGGAATGCCCATAGGATATAATGGGAGAAAAATCAAACCTGTTTTTTAGAGAAAACCCTCTGAAATATCATATCGATCTTTGGCACATATACTCCTCTAGTACAGGTATAGGTTCTAAACCTCATATTAAGTGGAATTATAGCTGTTTTCTATGGAATGACAGGTGAATGACAGTATTGATGGAATGCCCATAGGATATAATGGGAGAAAAATTAAACTTGTTTTTTTAGAGAAAAGCCTCTGACATATCATATAGATCTTTGTCATGTATACTCCCCTAGTACAGTTATAGGTTCCAAACCTCATATTAAGTGGAATTATAGCTGTCTTCTATGGAATGACAGGTGAATGGCAGTATTGATGGAATGCCCATAGGATATAATGGGAGAAAAATCAAACTTGTTTTTTAGAGAAAACCCTCTGACATATCATATAGATCTTTGTCATGTATACTCCCCTAGTGCAGTTATAGGTTCCAAACCTCATATTAAGTGGAATTATAGCTGTCTTCTATGGAATGACAGGTGAATGACAGTATTGATGGAATGCCAATAGGCTATAATAGGAGAAAAATGAAACTTGTTTTTTAGAGAAAACCCTCTGACATATCATATAGATCTTTGTCATGTATACTCTCCTAGTACAGAGACAGGATCTAAAACTCATATTATGTGGGATTATAGCTGTTTTCTATGGAATGACAGGTGAATGGCAGTATTGATGGAATGCCCATAGGATATAATGGGAGAAAAATCAAACTTGTTTTTTAGAGAAAACCCTCTGACATATCATATAGATCTTTGTCATGTATACTCCCCTAGTACAGTTATAAATTCCGAACCTCATATTAAGTGGAATTATAGCTGTTTTCTATGGAATGACAGGTGAATGACAGTATTGATGGAATGCCCATAGGATATAATGGGAGAAAAATCAAACCTGTTTTTCAGACAAAACCCTCTGAAATATCATATAGATCTTTGGCACATATACTCCTCTAGTACAGAGACAGGATCTAAAACTCATATTATGTGGGATTATAGCTGTTTTCTATGGAATGACAGGTGAATGACAGTTTTGAGTGAATGCCCATAGGATATAATGGGATAAAATTAAACTTGTTTTTTAGAGAAAACCCTCTGACATATCATTTAGATCTTTGTCATGTATACTCCTCTAGTACAGTTATAGGTTCCAAACCTCATATTAAGTGGAATTATAGCTGTTTTCTATGGAATGACAGGTGAATCACGATATTGATGGAATGCCCATAGGATATAATGGGAGAAAAATCAAACCTGTTTTTCAGACAAAACCCTCAGACATATCATATAGATCTTTTTCATGTATACTCCTCTAGTACAGTTATAGGTTCCAAACCTCATATTAAGTGGAATTATAGCTGTTTTCTATGGAATGACAGGTGAATGACAGTATTGATGGAATGCCCATAGAATATAATGGGAGAAAAATCAAACCTGTTTTTCAGACAAAACCCTCAGACATATCATATAGATCTTTTTCATGTATACTCCTCTAGTACAGTTATAGGTTCCAAACCTCATATTAAGTGGAATTATAGCTGTTTTCTATGGAATGACAGGTGAATGACAGTATTGATGGAATGCCCATAGAATATAATGGGAGAAAAATCAAACCTGTTTTTCAGAGAAAAACCCTCTGACATATCATATAGATCTTTGGCACATATACTCCCCTAGTACAGAGACTGGATCTAAAACTCATATTATGTGGGATTATAGCTGTTCTCTATGGAATGACAGGTGAATGACGGTATTGATGGAATGCCCATAGGATATAATGGGAGAAAAATCAAACCTGTTTTTCAGACAAAAAACCCTCAGACATATCATATAGATCTTTGTCATGTATACTCCCCTAGTACAGTTATAGGTTCTTAACCTCATATTAAGTGGAATTATAGCTGTTTTCTATGGAATGACAGGTGAATGACAGTATTGATGGAATGCCCATAGGATATAATTGGAGAAAAATCAAACCTGTTTTTCAGACAAAACACTCTGAAATATCATATATATATTTGACACATATACTCCACTAGTACAGAGATAGGATCTAAAACTCATATCATGTGGGATTATAGCTGTTTTCTATGGAATGGCAGGTGAATGACGGTATTGATGGAATGCCCATAGGATATAATGGGAGGAAAATCAAACTTGTTTTTCAGAGAAATCCATCTGACATATCATATAGATTTCTGTCATTTTGAACACTGGTGACACTTGTAATATGTTGGTCACCAGAATGAGGAATCTGCACACACACCAAAGGAACTCTGGTGCTTAACTGTGCCAGGAAGGGCCAGCTCCCCAGTAGATCAAAATAAATAAAGGCCCCAGGCACTCAAGGGTTCCAGCTCAGGCAGATTTATTAAAGGAAGACAGCAACAACGTTTCAACCTTACAATGAGGTCTTTATCAAGTTGATAAAACTGTTATTTTGTTGAATTGAGTCCTCACACAAGTATGCCTTCCACTCTTCTCTGATAAAACATAAGTTTGCCAGTTGGTAACAAGCAGCTGCAATAGACAATAATATGTCCCAATTTTCTTTTGCTTTTTCTTTTTCCTTCATGGAATCTATGACAATCTTTTGCCATATTTTTTGGTTTTACCCATTATGATCAATGACTAAGGGAATTTGGCCTATGTGTTACCTAATATTTATACCCCTGTGAAACAGGAAGTCATGGTTGAACAACTTCCTATTCCAAGTCACCCAGATGTACTAAAAAATGTAAACTATCAATGGAAACATACGTCAAGACAAATTTTCACAGCATTTTTTGCTCATATTTACAAAGTGTGTCAATATTAGTGAAGGGCACTGAATACCTTTATACAACAGTATAGCTTTTTCTATACTGTTGGGGCCAAACTATAATATATATATATATATATATATATATATATATATATATATATATATATATATATATATATATATATATATATATATGTTTGAAAACAGTGATGCACATCTTTCATATTTTGCCCAGTAACTACCAAAATAAATATAAAAACCAGGCACAGGAGGTGTTTCCAAAATCAAGGTAAATACCTAAATAAAGTTAGATTTTTTATTCTACTTACTTTACACTGGCTATGTATATTTTTTAATAGAAGCAACTGTGAAAAGAATGGTATTTTTTCGAATTTGTTTTCAATATTAAATGGTTTGTTTATATATAAGATCCTACTTGTCCTCTAAAAACTCAATATATAATTTGTGGGGATGCACTGAATGAGTTGGTAGGAAATTATAGATGAATAAAGATGGAAATTTATCTGGTAGTTTTTTGGAAAGCATTGTAAAATAGATGCTGGTGTTAATCACATCCTTTAAAGAAATCTTACCAATTTAATTATGTATTATGCTGGGCTAATTTGGAAATGTTTTAACAGCCGAATAAGACTAGTTCGGTCCAGCTTAACACATGTCTAAATCAGCATATTGAAATATCTAGCTCTATTCAGAGGCTTAAATTAATCTATCTCAGCTCATTGAATACCATAGACGGAAATATAACCTATTTAGTCAAAAAAACAATAATTGATTTATCTCACATAATTGGATAGAACCCACTATCTCAGTTTATTTTAATTAATAAATATCACTTTAAGCCTCATTATAACATTTAAACCATTTATCTAATTTACTAGGGCAATGTTTACTTTATTTGAAGTTGCTTCCTATTGCCTGTAAGTATGAGATGGTTTACTTTAGATAGTGGTGAGAAATGCAGAATTTGCTTTTGCAGCTCAGTTATACTGGCCACATAGTCATATAGCTATAATTGAGTTTGTTATTTCCATCAAATCCTTGGGCCAACTGTCTAAACACTCAACGCCAAAGAAGGATGGGCATGAAATGAATGAACTTGTTGCATGGGATGACTTAACCCCCTGGAACCTGCCACCAACAGATTCAGATAACAAATTGCTAGAAACAGTAAAAGAACAGATTTTGAACACTGGATCCCGGACAATGGCTTTGTGATGAAGCTATTGAAGAAGCCATAAGCAACTTCGTCTGCCAGAGAAATCTTACAGAAAAGATTTTGATGTGCCCCACCTACATTTACCAAAGTTTGGTGCGAGGAAGAGCAGGCATTTTCTACAGCTTCTTGGGGGAAAATGTCGCCTTAAACAAAGACATTTTGTTGGTTCCTTTTAACATGGATTCCTGGGGCTCCGGACAGCACTGGTGCCTTGGTGTAGTCCTTTTTAATACCAGGGAGGTGATAGTCATAGATTCCATGAAGGAAAAAGAAAAAGCAAAAGAAAATTGTGACATATTATTGTCTATTGCAGCTGCTTGTTACCAACTGGCAAACTTATGTTTTATCAGAGAAGAGTGGAAGGCATACTTGTGTGAGGACTCAATTCAACAAAACAACAGTTTTATCAACTTGATAAAGACCTCATTGTAAGGTTGAAACGTTGTTGCTGTCTTCCTTTAACCCCTTAAGGACAATGGGCGGTCCCTAAACCCATTGAAAACAATGCATTTTGAGCCCGTACATATACGGGCTTTGTCATTAAGGGGTTAATAAATCTGCCTGAGCTGGAACCCTTGAGTGCCTGGGGCCTTTATTTATTTTGATCTACTGGGGAGCTGGCCCTTCCTGGCACAGTTAAGCACCAGAGTTCCTTTGGTGTGTGTGCAGATTCCTCATTCTGGTGACCAACATATTACAAGTGTCACCAGTGTTCAAAATGACAGAAATCTATATGATATGTCAGATGGATTTCTCTGAAAAACAGGTTTGATTTTTCTCCCATTATATCCTATGGGCATTCCATCAATACTGTCATTCACCTGTCATTCCATAGAAAACAGATATAAACCCACTTAATATTAGTTTAAGATCATGTATCTGTACTAGAGGAGTATATGTGCCAAAGATCTATATGATTTTTCAGAGGGTTTTGTCTGAAAAAAAAGGTTTGATTTTTCTCCCATTATATCCTATGGGCATTCCATCAATACTGTCATTCACCTGTCATTCCATAGAACACAGCTATAATTCCACTTAATATGAGGTTTGGAACCTATAACTGTACTAGGGGAGTATACATGACAAAGATCTATAAGATATGTCAGAGGGTTTTCTCTAAAAAAACAAGTTTAATTTTTCTCCCATTATATCCTATGGGCATTCCCTCAAAACTGTCATTCTCCTGTCATTCTATAGAAAACAGCTATAATCCCACATAATATGAGTTTTAGATCCTGTCTCTGTACTAAGGGAGTATATGTGCCAAAGATCTATATGATATTTCAGAGGGTTTTGTCTGAAAAACAGGTTTGATTTTTCTCCCATTATATCCTATGGGCATTCCCTCAATACTGTCATTCACCTGTCATTCCATAGAAAACAGCTATAATCCAACGTAATCTGAGTTTTAGATCACATGTGTGTGCTAGGGGAGTATGTGTGCCAAAGATCTAAATGCTATTTCTTAAGCTTTTATTTCAAAATCAATGATTCTTTTCCCTTCCATTAAAGTCTATGGGCATTCCTCCCCATTATAGTCTATGGGCATTCCTCCCCATTAAAGTCTATGGGCATTCCATTTTGTCATTCGTTTTAGTATGTCCCGCCAATGTACTTTATTATATGTACACTACAACTAAGTTTATAGCTTCCAAGTTAAGCTGTAACTGTATATTTGTTGTGAACAATATCTATCCATAAAGCATATAATCTGATAGTAGATTAGAGCCATTTGTCATGTTGTTCCTACTCTAAAGACCTAACCAGTCGATGGTCTTGTCTTAGATTCAGGATAGCCGTATACCTATCCCATGCATGTTTAAATTCTCTGGCTCTATTAACGTCTGCAGGGTAACTATCCATCAACCGCTTGGAAAGCATTCTTACATTACATCTAAAAGATGTAAAAAAAAAAGGGTGAAAAAAGGAATTTAACAATGTATACAAGTAGGAAGGAGATTTTCCTGCACTTTACAAGTGAAGGTCATGCCTTCTTAGTTTAACAGGATGTGAGCACACAGTAGGATGTTATCCAGTAACTCCCTGTTCTGTAGAACTATCTCTATACTAGCGTATTTAAGTAAGGGTGGTAAAGTCAAAGAGCTATTTAGCAATATGACGTGAAATTTTACATCTTACATTTCTAGTACTGCAGTGATCATATATAAAAATGTGTGTAAAAGAAAAAAGACTTACCACACCTAAATTACTAATACCGTAGCTGTGTGCCTACCCACAATACCCCCATGAAATAAACTATAGCATGGGTCATCAGTTAGAACTGATCTGTTATCCTTGCAGCTCAGACTACATGAGATAAAAATAAGAACATAAATATTTTAAATATTTTTAATCCCTTGGGAAATCACCTGTAAACAGAGTACATATGTTCTCCGTACATGTGTAACAACGTAACAATTCTCCTTTACAGAACGTTCCCAGTCCCGTTCCATAAAAACAAATGAAACAGTGTTTCACTTGGTCACAAATCTGGCAAGATTTTATTATTCGATGATAGTAACTGGAAAATCCACAGCAAATGTAACATAAACAAAATAAGAGCAACATGGAAAGTATGAGCAAGGAGGTTTTATGAGAGACTGCGGGTTATATAGCAGTCTGGCACCTGCACCAGGATCACTGCACAACAATATTCCCACTGAAAGTCATAGGGCTTTCCTGAATTAATACATTCAGTAGGATGTTCTATATGACCCAGAAATAGTATGTTGTTTCAATCCTATTACAGTGGCTGTATACACCGATCAGCCATAACAGTATGACCACTGACAGGTGAAGTGGATAATTGATAATCTTGATAATTGATTACCATGGCATCTGTCAGTTGGTGGGATAGATTAGGCAGCAAGTGAACATGTTCTCTTCAAAGTCAATGTGTTAAAACCAGGAAAAGTGGGCAAGCGTAAGGATCAGACTGGCTTTGACAAGGCACAAATTATGGCGGGTAGACGACTGGGTCAGAGCATCTCCAAAAGGTCCAAGGAAGGAAAAGCAGTGAACTTAAAGGATCTGCTGCTTAAGTCTTGGTGCCAGATACAACAGAACACCGTCAAAGGTGTAGTGGAACCCATGCCTCTACGGGTTGGGCTGTTCTGGCTGCAATAGAAGGACCTACACAATATTAGGCAGGTGGCCATAATATTATGGCTAATTGGTGTGTGTGTGTGTATATATATTCCCATTACAAAGTGCAATTTCAAATATCCCTTAAAGCTGGTGTTTGATTCCAGTTAGCACATTAGTTTAATTTACCATATTGTTTCACAGAAAAAGGATTTTCCCTAACACATTGTACATTCAGACTACAACCGCTGCATACACGATGGATATGCATGGGGTCTATACCCAACATAAACACCCAGCAATGGCTCACTTGATTGTTCTGTATAGGGAACCCACCTCCACAAGTGATCTGGTCAAGACATTAGTAAGTCAGAGATCAGATGTCACTTCTACAGTTTGCTTCTAGGTCTTACAGAGATCAGCTGCATATACCAAGGATATTATTTCATCAATGAGGTCTAATATATTACATTTATTCATTATATATTATTATATTGCACATTTATACTATGTTAGTTCAACTTATGTTTAGAGTCAAAACCTTCTGAAATACGGTGTTTAATACTTGTATCTCGAATATGCACAAATACACCGTTATATCATATGTGAATCTTTTACAATGCAATATGACTTTTTTAATTGTCCCAGGAGCTTTAGGCGTCCCAAACCCTTTTTGAGCGGAAATACTTTTGTAAATATAGCCTGGAAAATATAACTCATTTAATCTATGAATAATGGTGGGAATAAAAATGTGAAACATTCCTTTGCTATCACAAATAAGCCTAGTGTACTGTCAAGCACAGATATGTCCAGTCTGACAAATGTAATGTTTCTGAAAAAAGTGCATTTTCCTTCAACTGGATTTTGTGAGATAACAGAGGTCGGTTACAGCCTGTAACTATGAGATGAACAAACAGATTTTTCCTGTTATAACCTGACACAAGCCAAGATCTTTGGATCTCATTTAGTCATAGCGGAATAGCATTTAGATCTTCCAACTTGGGGCTAAACTGATTCACCAAAGGTCACTTCCAGCCATAGAGCTTGGTGGGTACAATAGAAACCACATCTAGAAACACCTTAAGTTTCAGATAGGTTGGTTTTGGTTCATTTATTTGAAATAAGGACTTGGTTGCAGTAATCTCTGTTGTTAGAGACTCCCCCCAGGTAAGGTCAGTGAAGCCATGCTAAGATATGACACTAAGTGAACCAGTACCTCTATTATCTAGTGTACATAAAATATTTTTTTTCCAATCTTAAAGTAGATAGTAGTGTAACATAGTATTGGGGGCTGTCTTTTTTTTACATTATCCTTTTAATAGTTGAAACTTTTATTTTGCCTGTGGCTGATGTTACAAATTCGGGAGAACATCATGATGAAAGACAGGGTTTATGGATTCCTGTTATATGAAGGACCATCACACAAAATGCATGTGTTTTGTCTCATTGTAAGAAGGACAACGGGTGTACTAGGTGTAGATGTAGTTTCTGAATCATTGATCACTGTTACTTTTAAAGATATAACAACTCTTACATCTACATGCAGGTGACACTTACATTTAATCTCTAGAGTGTAAGCTTGCGAAAAGAGCCCTTTTCACTTAATGTATCGGTTTCTCTTATTCTGTCTATTCTAGTCTCGTCATTCCCCTTGAATATATGTACTGTATGAAGCGCTGCATTAATTGTTGGCGCTATATAAATAATAATAATAATAATTTACAGAAACAAACGTATTATGCTTTTGTTATCTCAGCTTGCCTTGGTATTGAGAGTCCTTGAGCCAAACACCAAAAAACACTGTGATGACCCCACAGCACTTACTAGAATACACCTTTAAGAAAATAAATACTAGCCATATAAGACAATATTACATACAATAAACATAAATCACTCTATTATTATTATCATTTATTGTTTTATATTTTATATTATTGTTTTATATATCATCGTCATATTCCACAGCACTGAAAATAGGTAAACAGGACATAACAAGTAGTATATAACGCAACAATCTAGAGGATATATTACAGATGCTTGTGGCTATTAAAACTTGTTGAT
The DNA here is from genome assembly GCF_027358695.1 of Spea bombifrons. Lineage (NCBI taxonomy): Eukaryota > Metazoa > Chordata > Amphibia > Anura > Pelobatidae > Spea > Spea bombifrons. Next base: position 68,296,938 of record NC_071090.1, on the reverse strand, counting down.
CATTGTTGTTGATCACTTGTTGTAAAATTTTTAGGAAAGTAGTGTTTTGCAAAGCACAGGATCATTCCTCATTTATAACTGATCTTCTTAAAGAATAGCCAGCTATAAAAATGCATATGTAGTAATATGTAATTATTACATAGTAATACAATCTGGCTCTGGAGATGAGAACTGAAAGGAGTAAAAACTGTGATATGATAAACAGTTTTGAGTGATTCATAAAAGCTGCACCATGTTCTTTGTAGTTTATCCTCCCTTGGAAATAACTAAAATAGTTGAATTTACCTGATGCAGGATGTTCCACATTTCTGAGTTTAGCACTAATGAGTTTAAATGTCCAGGGTATTCATTTAAATCAGAATTCATCTTAGATTGAGGGTAGCCAACTATGACAAACTATGACAAAGTTATATGGCTAAATGCAGTAGGCTTTACTACAACTGATGTTATCAGCATCACATACCCCTCTGGTAGACCAGAACGCATGAGATCTGGGAATGTTGGCTCATATGTAAACTTTGTAAAGTTCACATAAATTGCTGCCACTATGTAACTGTATGATGAAAATAATAACCTAACTTGGTTAGACTGAAAAAAATCAGGAAGCATCACATAGAATGTGTGGTTTCTTGAAGCAGTGGTTAAAATGACATTGTCATGTTTTATTGTCTGTTCCTGTAGGTACTACAATTGTTATGAACACGTGGGCTGGGTTTTCACTTATATCCGTCCTTTATGTAATTGTTTCTTTATTAAGAGAACTGTAAATTGTTCTCGTGGGTTTTTTTGGACACTGTAGAATTCCATGGTATATTTTAGCTATTCATGTGCTTTGATTCACCTTTGCCCCTCTCCTTTTGAAAGGGTTATTTTTACAACACATCCAGGAAATGAATCTAGTCCCTCCCTTTGGCTGACTCTTTTGAATTGTACTAAGAACCAACCATGCATTAAATAAGAACCCCAAATCCATGTACTTCAAATAATAAACTATACTACATTTTATAAATGACAATTTCCACTGCTTCATAATGGATTTGCGGACAGAATTATTTTGATTGTTGCAGTTTATATGTCTCTTTAAGGCCACCACTTGGACATCTTAAGCAACTAAGTGTTCCATTGATCTAAGAAACCCATTAGATTTTGTAGCCAACTTACTATGAAATTGATCTTCGGAAACCCCATGGAGGGATGAAATAGAGAGACAATGAGTGCACAAATTTAGCATAATATTCCTTTATAATAATTAATTAAAAAGTTAATACATGGGCATAAAATTTGCATTCAATGGGTTTTTTTATAGTTATACATACCTTAAATTGGTTTTCAAGAAGAACCTAAAAGTCACTCTTATACTTTTATTATTAATATATGTGCATCTGGAGGCCTAGGCTGTACAGAGCATATGGACAGCACAGACAAGGGGGGCAAGAGGAGAGCCAAGGAAGCACACAGTTAGATCCATGTCTATCAATACCGGAAGACTTTCATATTATCCCATCGGTTGATTAATTTTTATTATTATTTCTATTTCCCTGCAATATACCAGATTTTGTTCTTTGAGATCCCCTGTGATTCTTTTCCTGTCTACACTGTCTGCCATCCGGTGCAGGAAGCAGTTTGATGAAGTCAGGGAGGAGACTCCTTTTTGTTTCTAGTGAGAAATGTTACCTTTCATTATTAGAACAATAGTTATGGTTTTAATACATCCAGGCTAAATAAATCTTTTTTAGCATTTCTGCATTAGTTAGTTACAAATTCTATTGACCAAACTTGTAAGATTAAATGTATTGCTAATGTAGGAGTGTAGCAGCAGACTCACCATATGATATATTTCATATTGTTGTAATGTGGGACCTGGCTTTGTACAGTGTGATATTTTGGCTGGGGGTTGTCTCGGCCCTGACCCACGGCAGTGCTTCTGTCTTCCCTGTAGCTTACCTCTGCATCTACTGTCCTTTGTGTTTGTGGCCGGCGTACAACATAATATTGTGTAGCTCTGTCTCTGAAACACAAGCAGAGGCAGGTAAGGTTACTATTAAGGCTTTCCCGGCTTGGCACAGTGTACCTTGGCTAGTTACAAGGGAGATCTGTGATCTTTCCCACATGCCAAAGAGCAATGGCACACAGGGGACCCTGATCACCCAATCTGGAGGTTTGTACTCGGTTATGCGGCAGAGGGGCTGCCGCTTCTTTCGAACTATTGGACTAGGCCAGAATACACCATTGACTTTGTATGACAGTTGGGTGACTGTATTAAAAATTAGACTTTCTGGGGAGAGATACGTCTAGGAACCTCATTGTCATAATTGTTGTCTAACAATTGGGTGTTAGGAGCTCCTTTTATAACGGCAAATGATTTGGCATTAACTGATTTTGCCGTAATTGGGAGTTTCATGGCTCTTTTTTAAAAAAAGATTAGCAAATGCTCTGTATACAGTTGGTTGCGGCGGGTTGGTTTTCTGTTTGCATGATGGGATAACTAAGCTCTCGTAGCAATAGAAGCTCACTTAGGCTGTCGTTTCATAATGCATGGTGAATTTAGCGAGTTGAAACTACAACACTCCAGCCATCCCAAGTAAGTGCACTGTGCTTTATTTCTATTCAAGCGCACATAGGAAAATATGAACTCGAACATGGATCCCTTATTTCCATTATTTAGAACAATTTTATTTCAGCATTCATAATTTTATCACTCAACAAATAAAATGCAGTGTTTATCTTTCATTTTTTTTTATTTCTACACGAATGTTCAAATTTATTTTTATTTCACATTACACAGCATGATAAATTATAAATGATATCTTGAAACATTTGTGAACTGTAATAGTGGTAGAATGCTAGGCCTCATAAGGTAACCAAGATCTAGCTCTCTAGTAAAGGAAACAAGATCTTCTTGTAAACCAAACACATTAAATATCCCCTATAAAAAAATATATTTTTAGTAAAGTGCAGTTGTTACCATGCAATGATTTATCAATGGATTTCAGTCCATACATACAGTAATGCCATATTACACGATCTAGGGGTACATAGACCTGGGCCTGCTGAACCTAATAGGTAACCAGTTGAACATGGCTGCTTGTAATTTTGTGGCTGACAAACAACATATGCAGTGATGACTCAAAATGCAATGGGTTAAAGGGTCTGTAACGTTAAATTTCTACAAATGCGGCTGTCATATAAAGAAATGTTGCCCTGGTTGCAGCTCAAAAAAGGCACATATAGATTTAGGACTTAGTAGTAGGACAATTGGGAGGGATGGAAAACAAGAATATGTGTCTGAGGTAATAGAATTCCTTTTGTGAGAATTGACATTCTCTTGACTATTCTACACACTAAATATAATTAATGTAACTTAATGTACTGATAAAGGAGTGTTATTCTGGTGTCATTTATAAGAATGGGGACAATTTAGTGGGAACAAAAGCATACAGTAGCTATATTAAAATGTTTTCTTTCAACACACGAGCACATTTCCTTTATTCTTGACTTAAAATTAACCTTAAGGGAAGCAGACAATGGTATGTAAATAAGCTTTTTGTCCCTTGCCGACCCATGGGATATTAGGGTACTGGAGCCATTAAATCTGTGAAAGTCTATATAAATATTTGCAGTCATATTTACAATGCATCTTCTCCTGGGTTAATGCCAGCTTAATGAGAGCGAGAGTACGGATTTCCTAATGTTTCACAGCATCTGTGAGACCCATCAAGTTTTCTAGAAGGCATTTCTCTGTACAGTAAAGGTGAATACAGTGTTACCGTGTCCATCTGTGTTGCCTTAGTCCACTAAAACTGCATGCTTACTATTTACAATGTGTTGTTCTCCTCTTTGGCATACAAAGGCTGCTTTGAATTTCCCTATGCATGAGTTACTGGCAAAAGATGAAAAAGACAATTTAATCCCGATTAATTTAATATGCGGCATCTCTGAACCCTCTCGGGAGTTTAGAAGCTTATCCATAGTTAATGCTTATACTGTGTTCAGTTCTACGATGAGTTGTACAATGACTATAAAATATTACACATTTTACTCATTTTCAGACCTTGTATTTGTGTCCGGCAATAAAAAGTAAGGGTAACTTTGCTTTTTACTTTACTCGTAGGTTGTTTAGACGTGCAGATGTTAAATAATATTGTATGTTCAGGAAGGCATTATGATGGATTAATAATCTTGAAATCAATACAAAATCCAGCAGTAGTTTCTTCAGTATAAACACTAACTTAATATTACGTAGAATCCATCCAGGGCTATACTACATGAGCCTAAGACAGTTACATATCCTATGGCCGCATTTTAAGTTTTGTTCATGTAGTGTCTTCAATGCAATGCCTGTAAAGCTAGAATGACATGATGTGCCAAACCTAATTCCCATTTCAATTCACCACTCATGCACACTTTTTATTATTTTAAGTAAAATGGCCTAATGGTAGCCTCATCCACACTCTTCGAGCTATTCTCGGTATGTTTACCCAAGTAGCACCCCTTCTATACCCTGCATCTACAAAATGCTTTCCTTTTAAAAAATTATTTTAGGGAGTGGACGGCAATTTTCGCCTCTTAAGATGTAATGAAAGCCCAGGCAATGAGTCTAAACTAAGGTCGCACAACTAACCTTTAACCTTTAGCCATAGAAGGTGGTGACAGAAGTCATAGGCACTAGTTTCTGGTGCTATTCACAAAATGTGGTCCTTGCTGATCCAAGACTGCCCCTACTTATATCTAAATAATAACACTGGATACTCTCTGACCACATAAAAACATAGGCTCAGTTATATGCAAACATGACATACTTATGCTCTGAGCTCTGATTCATGTTGGTTGTCTACAGTTGTTTGCAAAGACATTATTCTGGTTTAGATATAACAGGATTTGAAAGACGAGTCACCCAACCCCTATCTACAATATAAAGACCTTCAATAACGATATCATCTAAAATAGATTTGGTACATATACGCAAAATAATAGATGTTTTGTTCAAGGCAAAAGTGGAAACTGTCATGCTGTCCAAAGGCATAAAGAGAGAGACAAATGCCACAGCAGGTACTTGTGTCCCTCTGTCCATGTGAACCAAAGTGATAAGAGCTGTAGCATTCAAAGCCTGGCAAATATCTTTGTGGGGTTGTTGGCAGGACATTGTTATCAGACCCAATTGTTTGAATTGGAAACAATACACATTTAGCTGTGATCCATGTACCTTTGTGATTGCTGAGACACCATTTAATCTTTGGGTCTTATGATTTTACTGTGTAAATGATTCCTCTACCATAATATTTGTATTATTTGTTAGACCAAAGCTTACCCCCCATAAGCCCACTATAAAAATCCTGATTCTCCAATGTAACTACATCACATTACATTTAATTATATAGCGCCAGCAGATTCCATTAAAAAAAAACAACACACAATAACAAACTGGTACTTACAATATAGTTGGTGGTTAAGGGGGAATAAAAGAGTAGGAGAGGACTGCTTGTAGGGAATGATTTGACTATGTCAGGATGATCTGTAGCGGTTGTTGGTTGTTCAGTTTAGGTGGCTTGATTAGGATGCTGGCTGAGTGTTAGGAGAAAATGTTGTATGGTTCTCAAAAAAAGGTGGGTTTATAGAGAGCTTTTGTACGAAAGGGGTGCAGCACATGGGAAACCCTGAATAAAGTACTTGGAATAGGTAAGGGTGGTAGAAAAGAAACGCAGTTCATGAGAGCAATGAAGAGAGCAGTTAGGGTTTTATTTGGATAGGAGGGTAGAGATAAGGAGAGGGTGCAGATTTGTTAAGGGATCTCTAGGTCAGGGTCAGAAGTTGGAATTTGATTCTGAGGGGTATGGGGAGCCAGTGGAGACAAAGAAAGACTGAGTAGTCTAGCTGCAGTTTTGAGGACGGCTTGAAGTGGTAAAAGGCAGGAGAGGGGGAGACCAGTTAGAAGGGAGTTGCAAAAGTCCAAACGGACTTGTGCGAGGAATGGCCGAATTCGGGAGATGTTTTTCAGGTGACAGGATGGCAGGATTTGGTGAGGTACTGGATGTAAGGGATGAAGGAGAAAGCAGGGTCAAGTGTGACACCAAGGCAGCAAACTTGGTTAGTTGCTTGGAAGAATACCATAGCAATATTATTCAATTATTAGTTCTAGCTGTTTCTTTTCAAGACTTATTTTAGATATAACTGTCTTTTGCAAGTTATATGTTGGTGAGGTTTTTGTTAGGGAAAAAGACAAGGTTGTTTTATTTCATATATATAGTATATATAAATATATGTGTTTTTAGTACATCACCTGGTCTTCCACTTCTACACGTACTAACTGTGAAGTCCATTGTCTTTCCACAGCTGCTTTCTTTTACTCTATAGAAGCCACCCTAGTAATTTGTTTTTTCCCATGCCTTAACCTTAGAAGAAATGGAAACCATTGCCAGCATTGTGCATAAAAATGTGTCCGCCTGCCTGTCTGAATGGGGTGTGCTCACATAATTTCCTCCTATATTATTCTCGGCTTCCCTTTCACTATTTATAGATCAGAGCCAACATAAATCATCTTACATATACTCATCTGGAAGGGCATATTACTGTATGAGGGAAAACATGTAAATTATAAGAAGATGGCCACTGTTAGTTACTACTTGAATAGTGTGGATAGGATCGCCATGCCAATCCAAAAATCTTAACAACCAGTGCTTCTAGAATCTGGCAGTGTTATATATAATATGTTCCTCCATATACTAGGACAGTTGCAAGTATTATGAGTTGGCTGCTTCTTAAGATCTAAGATACCATGAAATGTGTATGTGGATCACTTTCCGACAAATTACTCCAAACAAATGCACTTCCATCTGTCAGTAGTACACATAATAATAAATGGGATGCTAGCATAGTCCTTCAGCTAAGTAAGCAGCATTTAATGTAGAAATGCCACTCGTTAACTTTCTGTGAAGGCTACTTCCTGACTTCAGTCAGTCTGCATCTCCTGATCTTTGCATGCATGTGTACAGTTATAGTGTGTGTCCGTGTGCTCTAAATAAATTCTTCTCAAGAGACTTCTTTAGCATTTTTGGTTAGGTACAGAACTTTTTTGAATCCTAGACTTCTGTTAAGAATATACCCCTTACTTCTCCCATTTTTATCCTTTGCACACATCTGTTCTTTTTTTAAACACTCTATTGTTTCATCTTCTGGGACAACGTAAGTCTTTGGTCGACCTTGAGATCTAGATTGTTAAATGCGTGTTATACTAATGTAATTGCCTTTTTTCTTTTAGGATTTGCCACATCATTGGGTTCAACTGTAATAAGCAGTACAGTGTCTAATAACATAGTTGCTACAACGGGTACAAAGACTACACAAAACAGTGCTGTAAGTACCCCTACGGCAGTCATTCCCAGCGTACAAGATGTCACTACTAAACCAGTTTCTTCTCCTTCCTCATCGCAAAAAGTAAGTGCATTGAGTCCGCTGCCTACTCCTACAACTAAAGCAGAAAGTGTTGCCACCGGCAGTGCCAGCATCCCAACAACAAAACCTGTTACCGCTACTACAAAAGTTACAATAACCAGCAAAAGTACTGTTAGCGAAGCTACTACTCCAAGCCCAACGCAGCCTTCTGGAGTTGTAACCGATAAACCAACAACAGCCAAGACCACACAGAGCAGCTTATTGACTACTAAAGTGACTACTAAGGAAGGTATGGCTTCAGTAAATATATGTTGTCTTGGGTTTTTTTTTTTTTTTTAATTGTCCTCCTTCTGCATCTGTACATTTAGGAGAATGTAAATAAAAAAAAATAAGAGGCATTGTTTTGTTATGCTAGCCTGGGGAACTTTTGACATTCATACTTGAGAGAAGCACTGGACAACTCAAGTCTCAGATGGCCTTCAGCTTAGATGTTCTTAAGTGCTGATTATTATTACTGTTTATTAATTTATATAGTGCTAACATATGTAGAGTTGTAAAATGGGATGAAGTACGGTCTGTTTTCATCAAATACTACAAAATTGAAGCAGATATTGTTACCCTGTAATTCCAATATGATCCATGTCTTTTATTTACATTATACTTGAGCCGTTGGCTACCAATCCTTCATTAAGAGAAAGATTTACTCACTCCTCTCTGTTATTAGTCTTTAGATTATATATTATATAAAAATAGGTGATATTATTTACTGCAGCCTCTTGAAGGTGCCAGACCTCCTGTCTAAATAAAATTAAATAAATATATGTAAAGGTAAATTGTAAGCTTGTTTGAGCAGGGCCCTCCACACCGGTTGTCTCTATAAAAAATAAATAATAATAATAATGTTTTTTTATATATGTTTGGATTCCTAAAGCTACAGTACAGATGGCCACAGGCACAAAACCTCTTGCAACCACTACAACTCATGGCACATCAGCCTCTCCACAGCTAGAAGTTACCACACGAAGTCCGCATATGCACACCTCAGCCATCTCCTCGACTACTGCATCTCCTCAAAGCACATCCTCTCCAACAGTTTTAGTTGGATTTAAAACTACAGAAACCCCTAGTAAAACCACTAGTGAGACTCAGAAAGTATCTACCTCCACCATCACTGAGGGGAAGTCTACTGTTACCACCATCACCACACAGTTTCCAATTACCAGGGAATCCACAGTTACTCCTGAGCAATCCATCCAGGTAAGTAATGCAAACTTTGTATTTCATGATATCACTTTGTATATTTTCCGTAATTTTGGTTTGCCTATTTTGTGCCATCATTTCTTAAGAAACAGTTAAACAGTATTGACTGTGCCTGCCGATATCTTCTTATAGAAACAAGGGCATATATACACTCGCTGGTCACTTTATTAGGTACACCTTGCTAGTGCCGGGTTGGAACCCCTTTTGCCTTCAGAACTGCCTTTATTCTTCATGGCATACTTCTACAAGGTACTGGAAACATTCCTCAGAGATTTTGGTCCATATGGACATGATGGCATCATGCAGTTGCCGCAGATTTGTTGGCTGCACATCCATGATGTGAATCTTCCATTCCACCACATCGCAAAGGTGCTCATGTAGTGCTCAAAGGTCATTTGACTACAGTGAACTCATTGTCATGTTCAAGAAACCAGTTCAGTTTGAGCTGATGCGAGCTTTGTGACATGGTGCATTATCCTGCTGGAAGTAGCCATCCGAGAAGGGTACACTGTGGTCATAAAGGGATGGACATGGTCAGCGACAATACTCAGGTAGGCTGTCATGTTTAAAAGATGCTCAGTCGGTACTAAGGGGCCCGAAGTGTGCCAAGAAAATGCCCCCACACCATTACACCACCAGCAGCCTGAATCCATGCTTTCACGTTGTTTATGCCAAAGTCTGACCCTGCCACCTGAATGTCACAGCTGGAATCGAGACTCATGAGACCAGGCAACGTTCTTCCAGTCTTCCATTGTCCAATTTTGGTGAGCCTGTGCGAATTGTAGCCTCAGTTTCCTGTTCTTAGCTGACAGGAGTGGTGCCCGGTGTGGTCTTCTGCTGCTGTTGCCCATCTGCTTCAGGGTTTAACGTGTTGTTCGTTCAGAGATAATATTCTGCATACCTTGGTTGTAACAAGTGATTATTGTTATAACAAGTTGCTTTTCTGTCATCTCAAACCAGTCTGCCCATTCTCCTCTGACATCAACAAGGCATTTTCATCCACACAACTGCCGTTCACTGGATGGCGTTTCCCTTTACTTAAATTTTGTTTTTAATTAGAATCTCTATTTTCACAAAGTCAAACTATACCAGTGGTGTCAACATGTATAGTTTAACAGGAATGTGTTATGAAAATGTATTTTTTTGTTACACTGTATGTGTAAAGTTACAGTGAGTATAGAACAGATCTTAAAGTAAAAACAAAAAATACTTAACTGCTCTATCAATGTGTTTTTCTTTTTAGGTTGAGTGCCAAAATATTGCCTTCAACAACTCTCACATAAAGATTAACGTCACAAAAATTGCACAGCATTGTGTAAGTAAAATAAGCATCTTTTCATTTTGTCTCTATATATTAGAATGTTTGATTATTACTTATGAGTGAGAAATACAATAAGAAGAATCCAACCTCTTCAAACCGTTTTACAGTTTTTACAGAGGTAAACTTCTCAGATGTTTAGAGACTATTCTGAATCTTCTATGTAACATAATTTATGTGAGTTTGTATATACTAGAAAAATAGCTTTCCTACACATGATAAAACACTGGAAATCCTAAGTAGAAACATGTTTTGCTCTACCTTCAAAAATGAAAATTATTAGCTAAAGGTTACTCGTAGCGTTCAGAATTTTAGCAGTACTATCCTAGTTTGACTTAGCTGGTCAATATGCAAACACGTGACTTAGAACATTTGTCGGTACATTTCACACATCAGCTTAATAATAAGGCTGATCAGATCATATGATGCTAGTAAAAGCAAAGGTCACTTGGAAAAGTGGAAAATTTAATTTTAATACAAACCAGTCAAAACATTCTTGTTTCAACCATTATGTTGGAGATATAAAGAAAATGCTAATTTCTATTGCCGTTCATGCAAAAATTGTCCAATGAGCAAGCACATATATTTTTTTTATTATATTAGTTTTTGGTTGGTTTGTTTTTTTGGTATATCTTTGAAGGTGTAACGAGGGGTTACATAGGTTCACATTGCAGCTGGTGAATAGGTTTAGCGCTGTTTTGTTTGCACATTATATGGTGGTCCACTACAAATATGGCGTATAAGTCGTCTTCATTGGCATGTTTGCTCTCCCAGAACACTCTCTCTGTTGTGCACACAGGGAACATTTTCGGCATACACAGCTCACTTAACAACAACAGAATCAAACATCAAGTAACAAAAGGTTTTATCTATACATGTGCTAGCACTTTTCACGGAGAAGACAGTACTTACCAAAGTTTTATGTTACTTTTGCCATTTGCTTTTAGCTAGTTATAGGCACCAAAAAAAAAATGGGCGCCACAACTTCAGCCAGTTACTTAGTAGCTGCCATACACACCCTGATATGAAAAGAGCCACCAGTTCCAGATTTGTTGTCTTTCTATCCTATTGTTGTTTCTCAGCATGATTCTCAGCAAATTATTAGCTGTCTAAATGTTGGATGAAAACCAATGTAGTCAGAAACATCACTCCTATGTAGTGACCCACCAAGTACTATATTAAAATATTTAAATTCATTCATTTTATGTATTCATTTTTTATTTAAGCATTTAATCAGAACAGGTAGCAATAGAAAATAAAAAGATGGAATACCTTCATCTTGGAGTATTACAACTACAAATAATCATTATAAACTGTGTTATGCTGCTTTGTAGAAAATGGACAAATGTAGGTAGAAAAAAAATTTCACAGGTGCTGATGGATATAGTTATTTAAAATACGAAATATAAATGTTTTATCACAAATCCACAATACCAAATGACAGGTTTTTTTTAAATTATTAAAATTTACGGGTGACATTCTTGTTCGCCACCTTCTGGACATTTTAAGCCATTACATGCTGCAGGTTCTGTTCTCTATTGTAATATTGAAATTGGCTATGCTTGAATTGTATATTAAGTATTAGCAGACTACAAATTTCCCAAATTAATATTGATTTTTTCACTTTTTTGCCAAAAAAAAGATTTAAGATTTTTAGATTAATAAGAATACCAAAATTAAAAACAAAACAAAGTTTTCTGATTCACTGAGACGTTTCAACCTTTTGTTTTGAAGAGATTAAGTTGGATGTTAATTCTGTTGTATGTGCTGCTGGACCAAGTATGCGTGAGAAGGGTTTGTTTAAGAGAGCATTCTGTTTTGCGCGACATATCCCAAGGGAACTCTGGTTCCTCTGAATCCCTGCTGTAACACTCAGATAAGTGATAAAAATATACACCGGTGGTGATAACAATCTGCTTAAAAGTAAATATGAAACTGAAGCTTTCTCTTATACTGAAAAAGGAGTAACATATAAAATTAACTTCTGGAATGAGTATTTCTCTTATCTTAGATCTATATACACACACACAGGCTCTTGCAATGGAACATCTAGTCTGTCTATGATACTACAGATATAGATATATATAGATATATATATATATATATATATATAGATATATATATATATATATCTATCTATATATATATATATATATATATATATATATAGTAAATTTAATTTGTCTTGAATAAATCAAAATTATTATTATTTTGTTCTATTGATTTTCAGGTTAACCCAACTGCTAGCAAAGCAGTTGATGTCATGGAAATAGTTTGCAAAGCCATAAAACCAGAATTCCAGCCTCCCACAGACAAGTGCAAAGTAGTCCTAGGGTACAATAATGAAAAGAACAATGAGGTAGCGATACTGGAAGCTGTAGTGGAAAGTAAGTACTGGGTCAAAAGTACAGCAGTGGAAATGGCTGATATCTGTTATAATGTAGAAATCCTTGTCTTTAATTAATACAAAGTTGATTGAACATAGGGTATCCAACATACTTGGAAAATTTCTGGGGTTGTCATGGCAATCACAGGCAATTAATAGGCCTTGTATCTCCAGCTGTGAAGGAGAAACATTTGACCTTGGGCTCTACCTCCCCTCACCTTCCACGAGGAGCAGGAGAGGAGAGCCCCCCATGTAGATACTATATACCGTATTGGCTCGAATATAGGCCGCACTTTTTCCCCCCACTTTAAGACTTTAAAGTGGGGGTGCGGCCTATATTCGGGGTCTAGCGCCCGACGCCCGGCACATGCAGTCCCGGGCGCCGGGCAGGCAGCGGGGTTAGGATACAGATCCCCCGCAGCGGTGCAGGGGACCTGTATCCTACTGTCTGATACGCTCAGACAGCCTCCCCTGCCAGCACTTCCCACGGGGGGGGGCTTGTGCCGGCACGGGAGGTTGTCTAAGCGCATCGTGCGGATGCGTTTTATCTCTGCACCCCCCCGGACTTACCGGAGCAGACTCCCGGGTGTCTTGCGGGGTCGGCGGGGGATGTACCCCGCCGACCCCGCAAGACACCCGGGAGTCTGCTCCGGTAAGTTGGGGAGGGGGGGCAGAGGAGGACAGTGGCAGCGTATCTCGGGGAGGGAGGACAGTGGCAGCGTATCTCGGGGAGGGAGGACAGTGGCTTTTTCTTTAAAAAAGCACCAAACTTTTAGGGTGCGGCCTATATACGGGGGCGGCCTATATCCGAGCCAATACGGTATATATAAATTTAGCTTGTATAACTAGAAAGATCTGTAAACAAATTATTGGGCAGTACACATACACATACTTTTATTTTCTAATATGACCAGTATTGTATTTGTAAGGTACTTTGCTATTACTTAGTAATAATTCACCATTATGTTTAGCATGCAAACAATCACAATAACATCTTTTGCAAAATCAACCAGAATTTGTGTATACTGTTATACGTTAAGCAAACTTTAATTCATCTGTTTTCCTTTTAGCACATCTAAATACAAATGATCTTCATTCAAAACTTAAGAGCATCAAAAATGAGGTATATTTTTTAATATTCCTTTTCCTTCCTGTCGTTTACAGCCAAGGTTCGTGCTCAGTGTGTTTACTGAAACCTTTTTATTCCCTTCATTTTCAGGATGGAACACCCATGTTTGTATATAACTCTGTGGAACACAACACTTATTACGAAGATTGGTTAAGCATGCCCCTTATCATAACTATTGTATGTCTGGCAGTGTCCCTGCTTATTATAGCAGGTGTTTACGGATGTTGGCATCAGAGACAATCTCATAAGAGAGAGCAGGTAACTGCGGTTCAATTAAATGTTTTAACACGTTTAAGTATAACATACTAGGTTTGTTCAGCACAGGTAGTTTTGCACTTACAATCAGTATGGAAACTTCAATATGTAGTTATTACTTGATAAAGACCTCATTGTGAGGTCGAAACGTTGTGTATTTTAAAGGGCCAACCTTGCTGGGCTTCTCCTCCAGGAGCAGCTGGCCCTGCTCATAATGCACAGTTAAACTAGCAATCCACGCTATTTCATTTAACTTTATCTGCTAAACTCTGCAATAGCAGATTACACTGTTCAGGGTTGGTCGATAAATTTTCTGTTGTGTTTTTTTGTAGAGGCTCACAGAAGAACTCCAGACCATGGAAAATGGTTATCATGATAATCCAACCCTTGAGGTGATGGAGACCTCTCCAGAGATGCAGGAGAAAAAGGGAGGTCTGAATGGGGAGCTTGGGGACAGCTGGATTGTCCCACTGGACAACCTTACAAGGGAAGACCTGGAGGAGGAAGAAGACACCCATTTATAAATAATAGGGATATCGGTAAAGAGTGACTAAGGAATCCAGCAATATCAAGCAAAGAAAACATATGATATGGCTGGTCAAGCAAAGCAGGCCCTGATCTGTCCCATTACACAAAGTGCCATCCATAAAATAACATGCCTTCCCTGTGATCTGTTATATCCACATTCATTTAGTAGGATGTGATCAAATGCATACAACAACCTGTTATTAATTGACTATTTCAGATATGTCATAGAGGAGGGGACTTGTTTTCCTGCATCCAGGAGCACTTCAGTTGTATTCCTCAAAATCAGAATTATAAAGCATTTGGGTGGAATATGTGCTTTATGTACACACACTGTGTTATATACCTAGGTTATAATGCACTCCATGTTGTCTTTACAATGCACAAATGAAGACACTAAATAGAAATAGAATAGAATGTCAGTGTTCAATGAACTCTTGGTGAAAAAAAACCCACACACACTTGTTACCCCCTTTTAAAGAAAAACCAGTTACGGTGAAAGAAAGGAGACTGGTTGCATGCTCTTCAATGCTGGATTAAATGTAAGTGTGAGAAATCTCTTTGAACTTGTACTTTATATGCAAAGGGAGCAGAAAGTTGTATTTAATGTATATATAGCACTATATATATACAGGGATGTGTCTTACATGATTTGCTTAGATTTTGCCGACGTATTTTATTGGCGGTATCTCTATCATGTGTAAGTTTGCGGGAAAAAGCAACTTGACTAAAAACCTAATTACTCGGGTGCCACTGGTAAATCACGACTTAACTGAAGCTATGACAAGTGCTACTGAGAGGTTTTCTGTTTTTGAAACTTTTTTTTAAGATGTATGTGCCATGCATTTTTATATTTGCTAATTTTATATAAGGTCACAATATATATTTTACAATTTTCACCTTTCTAACTTGACCAATACAAAGATTTTAGTTTGCTATGTAATTCTTACACTTCCGCTGTAACATTTTAATGTATGTCCATGTCACATGCAGATATTTGCTTTGGATATTACACATTTGTTATTTGGTATTAGATATAATTGTGCATTTTACCTTGTACAACATACCGATTATTATTATTTATATTGACTTGTATAGCACCACCAATATTCCAGTTGACAACTGACGCAAGGTGGACTGCATTATGAGCTTGATCCATGCATGACAACCAAACTGCTGTTAAACTACTGAAATTATAATCAAGCAACACCTAGGAGTCATACTAATCTCACTAAATTGAGAAAACAGAGAATGTTCCAATATTATTATTTTGTTTTAGTTATATAGCACCAAGAATTTATGCAGAAATGACAGACTACCAAAAGGTAAAGAGGGCCGTGCTCGCAAGCTTATAATAGTAATGTGAACTTTCTTCACGTGTTACTGTGTAACACGAGATCAAACATTTATTGTACGACAGAAAGCCACATTTAGGATTGCTGTATATGCCTGGAGTGCTTGCTTGGCTGGATCTAATCTGTACTGCTTTATCTGATCACTGTTATATTTCTTATGAGCTCCTCTGTTTCCTTGAATTTTATTTATTGCCTATTTTTGACATCTTAACCCCTTAATGACAAAGCCCGTACATGTACGGGCTCAAAATGCATTGTTTTCAATGGGTTTAGGGACCGCCCATTGTCCTTAAGGGGTTAATATGAATACAACTATTGCCCTAAACCCTAGCTGAATTAAGTGCCAATGTATTCCACAATAGATAAGTATAATTTCATTAAATTCTTGCCTAAAATGTAAAAAGTTTTGAAAAACTTTATTATTACCGTATTCAGCTCTTAGAAGCATTATGTAGCACAACAGTGTATTTTAATTTATGCCCATTATACTAATGTGAAAAGGGCAAGGGATGACATATAATGTATACAAGACATAAGTGCAACTGGAATAAGCTTTGCTAGGTTGCCAAATGTTTGTCAGCAAGAACCAGGTGAAAGGAGGCAACATTCGTAATGCTTTATTGATTACCCGCTACTTAATGCCTGTCTTCCTAGTGCTGTATATATTCCTGGGTTATATCCCAAAAAATGGAATGTTTATTAAAGTCTTATAGGTTAGATACAAACAAATTGTTTTTTTACATGTAGGCAGTTAACAACTCCCATCATACTCTGAGACAAGGCTGCTTCCAGCTGAGGTAGAGAAATATTAGTGATTTATGGAATTTAAGCTATTTTGCAATATTGTTGACTGTTTTTGGCAGCGGACAAGGGTCAGAAGCCCCATACGCAACAAAACTGCGATGCACTGCGTTTCTATCTATTAATTTTTCCAGCAAATTGAGCTACAGTAGCTTGTCTGTTGGATTTGACCAGACAAGCCAGCCTTCGCTACTCACGTCCATCAATGAGCATTGGCTGCCCCAGTCACCAATTTACTGCATATCCTTCCTTGGACCACTTTTGATTTTTTTTTTTTTTTGGTACTGACCACTGCAGACCAGGACCCCACAAGAGCTGCAGCTTTGCAGATGTTCTAACCCAGTCTTCTAACCATAACAATTTGGCCCATTTTTCCCACTTCTGTGAGGACAAAATGTTTACTTTCTGCCTAATATATCCCACCCACTGACAGGTGAAAGGAGAAATGCTGATAAACTTGTTATCATGGCACCTGTCAGTGGTTATGGCTAATCGTGTTGAGCTTAAACTTATATCATGTTGTATATTTTGACAAAGTATTAGTCCATTTTAGTTCATTATACACTTGACCTTCATGACAGTTCTCAATGTTCAGTGTCGACTCTTCACATTAGCTTTTATATTTTACCTATCATTACTAGGTATACTTTAATGTACTCAATCAGTTCAGACAACGTGTCTATAGTAAGACACATGAGCATTAGGGCTTTAGTCAGGAACAGACCGCATAAGCATGTAAATATAAAATACAATTCGTTTATCGGGAGCAGTTTTATAATAGATGACACATTTTGTAGCCATTGCAACATAGACCATTTTTTATGTGGGAGAGAGTACTACTCTCATAGAGCTCAATTGAATTAATACGTTATAGGCGATTGCAGCACCTAAGACAGTGATTATGTTTTGCACATGGCAGAAACTGCCTCTTTTGAGAATAATTCTTTAACGGAAGATATTACTGAAAACAGGAAACATTGGTCCAAATAAATTTGTTTGCATTGTTCAAATTCAGACGCAGCCTTTCAAAAATGGGTTATATCTGGGATCGCCGCTAAATCATCCAAAATAACCTCCAGAAATAAATAAAAATACTTGTGAAGAAGACAACCAAATATGTAATGTTACATCTTGCAGAAAAATCCCTAGTTATAGCTGGGTGATTCCACTCATGTAGACTGGAGTAGGGCGAGTGGAGTAGAGCAGCGATGACTCAGATGACTCCTCTGGACTAAGGCTTACTGGCCTCGCAAGCATCCAAGCCGGGTCAGTTGTCTTACTAAATCAAGACTTGGCTCCATCTCTGATGAAATAACCCTTACAAAGTGAAAATTAAGAAAACTGAAGTCTGCAGGGCTGCAGTAAAATTTATGTAAAGTACAAATTAATTTTATAAGCTTTACCCTGTTTTTAACACCATCTACAGAAAAATGGCAAATTTTATGGGACCTTTAAGGATACCTTTATATGTATTGCGTATGATGGCTAGAGTGTCCCTCTAATAGAACAAAAATACAGTAAATGCAACGAAGCCAACTGTGTTCTAATGTATTATACTATAGTGTATCATATTGTTAGCACCACTATGCACTAATCTGATGTATTGCTTCCAATGCCCTCCTAAAAAAAAACCTGGAAGGCTTTGTTTTGTTAAAGGGAATATTTTTATTGTTAAAATGACATGTGCTTCTAGATTCTGAGATTGTATAAGAAACTGTGTGTTGGATGTTTTATGCCTTATAGGGCTGCTTGATAATTACAATTTTATTGTTATAGGAACAGGGGTCTATTACACACTGGAATTTTCTGAACTGGACTTTCACAGCACATAGTTTCATACAATTTATATTTTCAAAAATATATAAACTGATAATAAACCTTTTTGAGTACAATGTATGCTTTTCTTTGACATAGAGATGTCAGGTGCAGTTTTATGGTGTTTATACTTTAAGATTTTTTTTTTTTTTTTTTTTTTTTATTAACAAATCCTATTTCCAGGGTGGTTCATTTGATATATGGAAAAAATGCCTTTTTTCAAAAACCTAAACAAAACTGGTTCACACTTATCACAGTTGCTCTGAGCTTAAATTTGTCTTGATATCAAAAGATGGCAGGAGCTGTAAATAACGGTAAAATGTGGAAACATGTATTGTTATATTGAAAATAGAAGGCATTTATCCTCACAACAAAACACTATGTACTGTACTATGAAATCCCTTCTGCACGGCCCCCCAAAAAATCTTTAGCTACTTAAGTCAGAAATTACTTTTTGTTTCTGTGTCTACCTCCTCCTGTATTCTCTATTGGGCTTCGTTTGTATTCAAAAGGAGTAGTGCCGGCTGGTCGCATATATTCTTACTGTTCAGCTATGATTATCTGCTGCTACCCTCTTTCAATTCAAACTGAAACTCAGCTTTAACGGGAGTCCTACAGAGCGTGTGCATGAAGAATACTTAGGTATCCATCCTGCTTTCAGCAGAGGCACCTGGGGTGGGGAGAAGATGACTTCTTTCTCTAACACAAATAACTAAATACATGCCCCAATGTGCATGCACAAAAATGCATTAGAACCAATGCACAATTTAACAAAGACATAGGTCTGGGGTGGTCCAGTGGTTACTGTAGAAGCATGTGGAAAGAAGCCTGCTTTTTAGGATAACTTGCAAGGAAACTAAATTTCCCAGCTCTAGTTATAAAATTCATACACAGTACATTGAGTTTATTTACTAAGTAGTAAATTGTGATGAAGTGTTTTAGCTCACTGCATTAAGGATAATCACATTTTCTTCCATGAAATGCAGAGTTGGCTC
Organism: Spea bombifrons; assembly: GCF_027358695.1. NCBI lineage: Eukaryota > Metazoa > Chordata > Amphibia > Anura > Pelobatidae > Spea > Spea bombifrons. The sequence goes on along the minus strand of NC_071090.1, from coordinate 68,277,710 downwards.
TTTACACAGGACAGTCAGTATGATGGGTATCACACGTTGACTCAAAACGTATGTATAAATACAACTATTACCTACGCACACCAAGTTCCACCAACTGTGCATTGTGAAATGCAAAAGCACATGATTTTTGTTTGACCAATGACCGATACCCAGTGATGCATAAATACTTACATCATTTCACAGCAAAAGGTGTGTTTTATGAGAGGCTGACCTGAGTTCAGGCACAGTTAAGAAGATTTCTTGTACCCAGAGAAGGATTAAAAAAGCCTTTATTCTGTAACCTCAGGAGGTAACCTCTAAAACATTAGCTCTTACCAACTTCAGTTGCAATTTCCAGTTCCAATTTCTTTGGCTACCACGCTCAAAAGCTCCTCTTTATTGTTTGACATGTATCCAATGTATTTTTCATAATCTTTTCACATTCATGTATTTAGCATGCATCTTAATCTGACAACTGAGTAAATGAGCATAAGTGTTGTGTAGGGTCTTCAGCTGACTATAAAGAAATGGATGAGCCAATGTAAGCATAGATATCGTATTCTACAAACATTAATTCTCAATTTACTGCAAGAGAACCAGTTAAAGTCTACTGGATCAATGCCACCCTCCAAGTGAATTGTGGATAACACGTTTGCCTTATTCCTACAGTTTTGGGCAACTTCTGAAGGGAAAGACCAAATTGATAGTGGTTTTCTTGCTTGTAAAAAGATTACTGTTTCACTTGTTTAAGATTATATGGGTTAAATATTTAGATTTTTTTTTTTAACACGACAATAAATATAGAATGTGTACATATGTACTGAAAGACCAAAAACAACCATCTAATTAAAGCACCTGCCGCCGACACTGCATAGATTACACGTCTAAGTATTATGGTTATGCATATTAACAGTAGACAAAAGAATTAAAGAACGTAGGAAAAAAAGTGCTAATGGCACAACTAGGCAATGACAAGATTTACTTTGCCATATATTTCAAAACATGACAGAACAAAACGTTGGTGACAACATAGAGGCCACTACAATGATAAATGCGAATAATGGGAATAATTGAATGTCCAACAGAGTAAATCATGTAATGTACACTGAAGGCAATTTGAACCCCGATATAAGTACTTCTTATATCAAGGAGCACAGTGTTGCAATAAAAACCATGTATCATTATACAAACTTACCATTCTTTTTAATAAATGTTGATGCTAAGGGTCTACGAAAAGCTGGTTGGCAACTTATCTGCTTAATTGTGAATTTGCTTTTGTTGATGACATCATTGATGAACTCCATGGCTTTCTCATTATAGAGCAGTAAGATTGCTCAACTTTAATGACAAGGAGGCAAAATACAGTTTGAAACACGCTAGCAAACAATCAGTTAAAAGACTTGTCAGTGTCTTAGAGTACTGCAGTGCATCCAAGCTATGATGTCATCAAAGAGGCTGTCATTCACAATAATTCACTTGGAAAATGCAAAGCACAATAGTCTGGTTTTAAAAGAACCATTGAATAAGAAAGAAAAAAATATCTATAAAAAAATCAAACTAATTTGCTTATAAACGTGTGCTCTTTTATATAAGAGATACTTCAGTTTGAGAACCCTGCTGGATTATAAAGAAGCCGGTGCGGTGCACAAATACATTTGGTGCCTAACCCCCCTCATTTCTGTGATGTACAGCAATAGAATGGTATGTATTTAATGGATCTGACCGCAAATAAATACATATATAGTTTTCTAATGCAATATCCCACAACATCAATTAAGGTGGCCTCACATTTTACCTTTGCAACCTTGGGTTTAAATGATGAAGGTTGCAAAGCAATTAAAGAAAAAAGCTATATTCATATTTCACATTTTTATACAGAGAATACAGTAAGCTGTACAAGAGGTTAGCCAGTGTGACCCTGATAATTACTTTCAGCGAGTGACTGACTTCTGGTCACCCATAATTAAACTTTGTTTTTATATGTTACCATAACATATGCATATTACCCCTACACTTCAAATAGGATTAAAAGAAAAAAAATACTTCTAGAAATGAAGGCCACACATTAATCCCTTTTGCCAATTTATAAAAATGGGAGAAAAAAAAATATGTTTGCACCAAGGCAGCATGGAAAAAACAAAAAGAAACTTTCTGCCAAGTGCTCCTGGCAATCAGCACGATCTCTTTAGAGAGGGGTACCTACCAACATTTCACAAAGCTGTCTCTTTTGTGCACCAACTGCATTTCATCTATACAGCCACAGTGCCAATTAAAAAAAACGAAAAAGTCACTCAAATTTTATTGTCTTTGTAGTCCAGAGTATCGTCTTCACAATGTAATAAGATCAACCAGGTTGCCTTTCGGAGGGGTCATACTGTCAGGGAAGAAGTTAACCAAAGAATCAAAAAGCTGCGTCCTCTGGGCATAGGTGTGATCAACATCAGAGAAGCCTGACAACAGATAAGATAAAAAAAACCGCATCATTAGCAAAACTACATTTTAGTTATGAAAATCAAAATGTGCTTGGATCAATAGGACTGTTAGCAAGTGCTCAAGCATTAAGATGTTTGGAAGTCATGCATTGCCACAAAAATGCATCAGAATAGTTATATTATTTTACAGTTTAATAAAAAATATTTATGAGATCCAGGAACAGCCACTTAAAGTAGAAAGATCCACATGGGATTGTTTTCCTGTACGGTAATTGGCGGCATTTAGCTGGAATCTCAGCGAGGAGGAGTTTTCGTGTGCAGCTAAGCAGCAGCATCGTTCTGAACAAGGTAAGTCATATTCTTTGATGCAGAATGTAAAACTTAAATACTTTAACATGCATTCGTGTCTTGTGAGGCTGTTTGGGGCAGTAATATGTCCCATTTAAATAATTTGTGTTACTATTCAGACTTGGGATGGGCAAATACTGCTTAGAACACTTACCCAACGGAGTAAAATCCTTGCTGGTTTTGAACAGTGCAGAAGGGAGAAGCTGAAACTAAACAAACAAAAAAAAAAAAAAACAACATATCCCATCATTTTCTTGTCAGTGTTTTAAAGCAAAACAAGTAGGACGTTTGAGATACAACAACAAAAACATGAAAATTGTGGGACATGTAGACACCTGAAGATTCCTTATCAATATGCAACACTTAGGAGTAAAACAGTAAAATAACTAGTGATGTTCCACAATGTCTACAAATCGGAGAGGATTGGCACGGTAGTTACTAGTACAGAAGAAAATACTGTCCACAGGCCTGACACACAAACAGTGGTTGTGTAGATTAAGGCTCACAGTCTGTGTCTGTGCGGTGTAATATATAACATATGGATTACTTCTCACTGGACATCATTAATTACCCAAACTGATAACAGCAGGGAAAAGTTCATATACTTGAAAAAAGTGCCAAGCGGTATCTTGGTAACTAGTTAAGAAACAGTGGTCTAGGTGGTTTATTTAAACTATAGTGCAGTGAGTAATGATATTACTGTCCTTGTATATTGAATTAATTCATCTATTGGCATGTGCTTTATACAAAGAAGACATCTTCATCTAGACTCATGTTCCCACCAAACTCCTCACCTCTTTAGTTTCCTCAGGGTCAGAGTGATCTACCGTGACAAATAAATCATTCTGCAAGTATTTGAGTGCACTGAGGGGTTCCGTTTGAGCACGTTCTTCATACCTGCAATATATAAAAGCAAACCGAATGGACGATTACAGATAGTAAAAGGCGGTAACTTTTCCAACAAAGTTTCATAAACCATTAAAACTTTCAAATCAATCTATTCATCATACATACTACTACAAGTCATACCCACATACACATTCAAGAAATTGCATTTAATTACACTTGATAGCAAGAAACAAATAGCCTACTTTGGTATGTGAATACATTTAAATTCAAACATTAAATTAATGAAAGGGATTCATGTTATTATCTATTAGGATAAGGAGAAATTGGGAGATTTTTTTTTGTAAGGGTAAGAAACTGCTGCTATAGCTCAGAACACTTAACTGGCCAATAACAGTCCTGTTTACTACAATCACTATACAAAAAAAAAAAAATACTGCCAGGGATGAGAGGTGGTGTGCGGAGAACATAGCAGAAAGCTGGGAATTTAGATGGGAGTGCAGGAAAGGGGCAAATGCATCTACAAAACGGACTACACACCTATCGCATGCATTAAAGTGCATATGATGGACTGGAATGTCCCTTTAAGTGTCAGAGGAATAAAAAAGTAAATGTAAAATCCATTTACTACCATTTATTACTAGCTCAGTGAAAGTTGTTTTTTGAGAGAATTACCTGTGTTTCCGAATTAGGTATTTACAGTGTCTCAGCAAGTATTCTTTGGAAGGCCGGCAAAGCTTTAATGACCAGAAGTCATCCAACCTCATCTTTGGAGAGCAGGACTTCCCTGGGTTTCCTCCAAACAGATAATGAACCTAGAAATATAAAGGTCTATGTTGAATATGTGTTTCCTTATATACATTTAAACTTGTTTTTATAAACAAAATAGCCAATTAACTAAACGTATCGGGGAAATTCTTAGAAAACCCAGAGTCCATTCCTTTCTACAATGACTGCTCTACATTAAGACTTTGCACTGGAATGTACCCAGCGTTAAACACCGTCAACGTCCTTCATACACGTCATATCCTTTACAAAAGTTACATTTGCAGGACAAAGTTTTTACACAGTTATGAAGGGTTGTTTGTGAGCTTTCCCCCCCCCGCGCGAAGGGTTAACTTGACTCTGTATAATGCATGGCCAAATAAACAATTTACAATTCTGAGATTTACAAAGAAAATACCAAGATTTCTTTATCGACAGTACTGGCTCACTGTATATTTTTGAAGGCGTAAACATAAAACGCATGCTTCATTACTAATACAACCTTATATGACTTAGAAGGCTATTCAGAAAACAGAGTCTCTGAGAAATCACATAAAAAAAACTGAAGGCTATTGTGGCTTTCCATACAGTGTTTCCACCAGCCTTCTGAAATTGATTAGCAAAGAACCATTACGAGTTAATGCTAAACTCTTGTTTTAGACATGTTTTAGTTCCTGACAGTAACTTGCATTTCCACGGTGCAAGAATTTTTTTTATTTATTTTTTGTTTTCCCACAGAATGCGCAAATATGAGATATACCTTGTGCAATTCATCATACACTAACTGGTGTGCAAATCTTGGGCAAGGTTCCTCTTCTTGAAGGTTTTTGTTTGGATTTTCTTTTGATGCTTGATCATTCTTGTAGACACAAGACCTAAAAAGGAAAATAAGATGTTCTTTATCTGAATGTTACATTGTTCCAATGAGGGTCTGCTGTCCTGATAGCTTCTTAGGCTGTTCAGTTTCTAATTACAAAGCTATAATTTAGCAACCTGTTACATCAGGACCTTTTTTAGACTAAATTTTTAGATAAATTGCTGTTAAAATCATAAAAACCTAAACCATATTCAGGTGATCAGTAGCAGACAAATGCATCAAATTATACTATGTCAAAGGGGTTTCTAGAGAGAGCACTGTATAAATGTAAACAATTGGGATTGAGATTTTCACTTTGTGGCTATTTAAAAGTGTACATGGCCTGCAGCAATGCTTAGGTGGGTAGTTCATTTCAAAGTAACATCTACATGAATAGCAGGTTTCCCTGCAGAACATTGCCCAAAGCATCACACCACCTCTGCCTGCTTGCCTCCTTCCCATATAGTACATCCTGGTACTATTTTGTTCTTCAAGTAAGCGACATACACGCCATCCACACGAGGTAAAACAAAACATGACTCACAAGACCAAGCTCCGTGGTCTTATGCTTACAACGTAGAAGCTGCTCTCTTATGTTATAATTCTGGCCACTAATTTACTGAAGCAGTGGCAGGAAAGCATTTCCATTGAAACCAATGGCAATGTTCTCTGGGCATAAGCATGATGCTCTGGAATACACACAAATGCATGGAGATGCGTTTGGCTGGACACAGGTCTTGCATGGGTTATATAGATGGGGGGTATAAAAAATGGAAACTGCATATAAGTGGATTCTGTATACATTTACAAGGGGCACATATAGCTATCATATGGATTAAAGTGCATACATGGTGATCATGGAAGAATATCCAAACTTACAATCATTAACGCAAGTGAATTTAATATGTACATTTCAGATATTTTACAATGAACTACAGAGGCTCTTATATCCCCTTAAGGACTGGGCTCGTTTTTTTCTTTTTGTACCCTGTGGGACCGAGGCTGTTTTAATACTTTTGTGGTGCTTGTGTTCAGCTGTAATTTTCGCCTCACCCATTTAGTGTACCCACATAAGTTATATATTGTTTTTTTCCAGGACAAGATGGGTTTTCTTCCGATACCATTATTTTGATCATATCTTATTTACTATAAAAAAAAAATTACAAAAACATGGTGAAAAATTGAAAAAAAACACACTTTATGACTTTTATTTGAAAAACCTTTTACTCACCTAAAAAAGCAAGTAAAAAAACTAGCTAAATAGATTCTACTACTTGTCCTGAGTTTAGAAATACCCAATGTTTTTATGTTTCTTTGCTGTTTTTTGTAAGTTATAGGGCAATAAGTACAAGCAGCGTTTTATGATTTCCAAACCTTTTTTAACAAATCTGGTCAGTCTGCCTCCATCTCCTCTTTGGAACATCTTTGAAGCCAGTTAACTCAATTTAACCCATTCAAAGCATATATTTTTGAAAACTAGACACCCCAGGGTATTCCAAATGCTGTTATTTTAACCCTTTCCATGCAACAGTTATACAACCACACTTTGTCAAACTTTGTAATAGTAATTTTTTTCATTTTTTTTTTTTACACAAATTGTTCTTTAGTTATAGATAAACAACACCCCACTGTCAAACAACACCCCAATGTGTGTTCAGGAACATCTCCTGAGTACAGCGATATCCCACATGCATGGGTTTGTCAGATTGTTTGGCTGGTAAAAGGCTACTTTTGGTGCATGTGTAATTCAGGTGGTCATTTGGTCATTCTGCCTCCATCTCCTCTTTGGAATATCTTTGAATCTGGTTAACTCAATTTAACCCCGTCAAACCATATATTTTTGAAAACTAGACAGCCCAGGGTATTCCAAATGCTGTTATTTTAACCCTTTCCATGCACCAATTATACAACTACACTTTGTCAAACTTTGTAATAGTAATTTGTTTTATTTATTTTTTTCACACAAATTGTACTTTAGTTATAGATATACAGGTTCTGGTATATGTCACTGTCAAACAACACCCCAATGTGGGTTCAGGAACATCTCCTGAGTGCAGTGATACCCGACATGCATGGGTTTGTCGTGTTGTTTGAGATTTAAAATGCCACATTTGGGAAGTGCGCTTTTTTTCTCCATTTTGGTCAGTCTGTACCTATGCCCTATCTTTGAGCTCGGCCACTCCAATTTACCCCATCAGCCATTTTTTTTTTATTATTTTTTTTTTTTTTTATATTGGACACCCCTTGGGTATGGGTATTTGAAGTGCTTTTATTTTAACTCTTTGTTAAGATTTTTGAGAAATTTTAGCACTTGCTCAAAATAATAAACTTTATTTTTTTTATTTTATTTTTTTAATACTTTTTTTTATATTTAAGGGGATATTTGATGTATTGTATATAAATTTAGAAACTATATAAATACCGAATAGTCTGCAACCCTGTAATAGCTGATAAAGTTCCAGCTAAATTCATTGTGCAGATTTATCATTTTTCTGGGACAAATACTAAATAAAAAACACTTTGCTAGAAAGACAAAAGTGGTTTGTGTTTTTTGAAACACTAGTGTGTCATGCTACAACACAAGCCAGAACCTGCAGAGAAATTGGCTACCCTTTAAAAAAAAAAAAAAACGTGGAAAATGATGAATAGTGAGATGACGTTAGCTCCTTAATGGCTTGTGATCAACATATTTTTCCAAATGTATTTAGTAAAAAATTGACATGTGGAAGAATCAGTAGCCAGAACCCTAATTCTGTAACACAAACAAATTTGAATAATTAGTCATTGCTCATCCATCTCTGGATGCTAAGCTTGCATTAACTCCATATTGGGTTTAACAAAGATAAGGGTATGCATCAATGGTCAATCAAGGAGGTGCAAACTCGCACTATTTGACATTACAATGCATCTACACAGTCTTATCTGTTACATCGCAAATTTCATGTGTAGCACACGATATGCTTACCAGCTATTCCGAACAATGTCATAGATCCAAAATGAGTTCCTCACATTCTCCTCGCGTTTCTCTTTATCCTTACTGAGACCCGACAAAACGTGAATTTCATTCAGCTCAGGGTCTATAGTAGCCCTTTGGGTGAAGCCAGTCATAGGGACTAAAAAAGTAAAATAGCAGCATTAAAAAAAAAGGTATTTGCTTTGATCTGCAACAACATTTTTCCCCATAGAGGGTGCTCCTATCTCTCCTGGATTATTTCACCAGTAATACGTTAAGGCAGCAAGACTTACAAGGCTGGGCCAATATGGACCTCTGTCTGACCTGCATCCATATTTACAGGCATTAAATGGATAGTTGCAGTTTTAAAAGCCTTTCACCGCTTAGAAAATTGGGGCAGGTTTAATTGCCAAAATTCATCAATTTGTACGAATCTGAATGTACAAGTCTGTTAGTAACTATGTCAAGGCTTTTAAATTTTCTTTAACAAAACCTCTAACGAGAGATCATTCTGACCAAACAGTTAACACACATTTTTCAAAATGTAAGCCAATACAATCTGTCCCAAATTGGAAATATAGCGCCTGTGCAGCTTAAGCTTGTCCACTCGATGGCAGTCTAATGTTGAAAGCAGGGGATGATTTTTTACAGACACTTTTTTTTGTTCTGTGAAAAAACAATTGTGTCAGCCTAAACGACTGCATTATGATGGAACAGGCCAGTGTCTCAAGGTAATATGGTCAAAAGGTCAAAAATTCTGAAATCCACTATAAAAAAGGGAGTCATTTTCCCCCCAAATGTCCATTAAGCCAATTCAGAGTGTACCCTTATCTCCTTTCTTGACTTTGAAAGCATATATAATGTAAAGGTTTTACAATTTTGGATACGCAAAGGAGAGGCTTTTTTGTAGTCATCATATAAATATATATATAAAAAAAAAGTGCGTGTGTACTTTATAGAAGCTGTGTGGGTGGACAGGGAAATGGGTTTTCATTTTCCAGGTAGGAAGCTCACAGATCATTACCTCAAGTGCTTTGTAAGTATGGTTGCTTTAAAAAAAAACAAAAAAAAACAAAACTGTAGGATAACTCTTGCGCTCACATGATCAACTCAATTCCTTTATTATTATTATAGCGCCAACAATTTACATAGCATTTACTTTAGAAAGTAAAACCATTTATCTAATTACCACTAAACATTACACATTTGGTACAGTCAATTCCTACAAAAAAGGACAAAAAAAACCCCAACCCCACCCCATAAATGAAGCAAATTATTGAAGTTCCAAGCCAGCAAGGTAGCTGGTAGTTAATGTCTTACCATCTGAAACTGCCCCACATTTAAGACCAATTTATGAACAAGACTAACCATGTTTCCTGATGTATACAGATGGTACTGTAGTACATTATTGAACCGTGTCTATGTATGTACAGTCTCATCATGAATACCTCCCAATTATCAGAACCAGCCCGTGGATGTATGCACAGCAGTGCATTGAGATTGACATGCGCATACAGGTACATAAAAAATAAGTTGTGTGTTAATAGAGTCTTGAGTGTAACATTGACATTTTAGATTTTCCTTACCCATGCCAGAGTCTTTCTTGGTACCATCTGATATGATCTCCACATGATCATTGTCCACATCATAGCTAAAAAAGTCATTTAAGTATGTCTTTGATCTCTGTCCTCCAAATACATACAAACATCGATTTTTCTAAGAACAAAGAACACAGTAAGTAATTAGACGCACAAAGCAAACTAAGTAGGCCAGCCTTTGTAAAAGTGGTACAACTTTGTTACATTACAAAAGCAAGAAGAATCTACAAACATTTATACAACACACACACGCACAATAACCCTAATTCAATGTCTTACTGAGTGGAAAAGCATGCAGTGTCCTATCCGGGATTGAATGTCCTCTGGTCCAGCATTACAAGAGTCTTCTCTAAGTAGTTTCCATGTCTGTGTTTGGCAATCAAAAGCAAAAAGTCCACTAAACTGGGGCTCAGTGGCCCTACTGTCATCTACATTGCCATTACATGTCAAAATGCGGCCTCCGAAAGTGTAGATCATGTGCTTTTCTGAATCCATACACATCTGCCAGAAGACAAGATATATGACAAAGGTTATTACTATTAATAAAATTAATACATGCAAACATTCAAATTGTTAGAATGAATGTTTTTTCAAAAAGTATCAGCATATCCACTGACAGCCTAGCTCCAGCTAATGAAAAAAATAGCATGTGATGTCATTCCGCCTGCAACCCAATTAAATCAATTTGTCCAAGAAAATGACTGAAATATGCACTCACTAATGATACCATTAAATTGGCTTCCCCTTATCGTACCATCTTGCGGTTTACTTAACGATAAGCTCCAGAATAAAGCGGTTTTATCGCTGACAGCATACTTACCATTGATAGCAAACTCACTTTAAGGAGCCAGTATACCTGAAAAAATATGCTGGTGTATTTGGCAGATGGATCAGCTGGTATTTTGAGAGAATACCATGTATTTTCTGAGATCCATGGAGTTTTCTCACTAAGCAACTTAAAGACACTGGTTAACACTTAAGTTTGCATTCTTAAATACTACAGAGATTAATAAGGCAAAGGATGAATTTATGTTTCTGAAATTTCTGATGCTACCAGACTGGGGGCTCCAATAAATATTATAGTATTGCTAACGATGTAAAACAGTAAGCTTGTAGGTAAGACTGTTAGCTGAAATATTAACACTAACTGCAAAGTTTAAAGCGCCAACTCCAGCTAACTTCCCTTGCAAGAGGGCATGTTTCCCACCTTATAATTCATAGTTAATGTGGAGACAACTGAATCAATCATTGAACAGAACCCTCTTAGCTCTTCTTGAAGGAGAAGCTCAGGGGGTGGGCTTCAGAATGCTGAACTCATCTGCAAATCCAGGATTTAGTGAACAAACCAGTTAGTCTAAAAACAAGGAAATCATAGCATAACACAGCAAACTCAGCATGTTCAGGGTTTGCAAGAGAAGAGAGCGTCCCATGAAGAAACCTATATAAAATCATATAGTCTAGTGCGTTGAAGCAATGCACAACACTATCCATCATAAACAAACCATCATAAACAAACATTGAAAATCACCGCTTTAAAGATAAAGTATGTCAAGTTACCACTGACCTGATGATCAAACACAAGCTTAGGTCCTCCATCGGCAGAGGTATCCTCACTTAGCAGCGACCATGTGTTTGTGTCAATGTCATATTGGTAGAAATCACTTTTTAATGACTTGCTGTTTCTTACAGAGGAATCCAGATATCTACCCAGTGTATAAATCTGCCTGCGTTGAGTGTCAATGCACATCTTGTGACATGACCTGGCACTTGGACCGTTCTGGGGGTAAAAACATAAAACACAATAGCGTTTGTGAAAGGGTTGATTAGCTCATGAATGGTTTATTTATACATTATTAAAATCAAAGTTTATACCCTTTAAGGTAGAAGTGTTGGAAATGCTTTTGGATAGCTTTAATGAGGCTTTACAAATCAACCATATGTTCATAGTGTAGGGAAATTCTGGAGCCACCGAGATTAGCTCATTGCAAGTTTGGATGGTAGCAAGCGTGAGCTCCCCCGTCAGTGTCACTGATGTTCAGTTTATGTATATGACTTACATTAATTGGAATGTATTTCAATGTAAATCAATTAAAAATCAGGGACAATTTAGATGCAAAGCAATGAGTTACACTGGTAACAATCCCTAAAATATGTTAGATAATTTAACATTGGGATTATTTTACCTAATTAAGTGCTCATTAAGTAAAATATTTTGAAGGGAGAAAAGCAGATTTTTAGATCCGAGTTTCAATATCAGCAAAGATAAAAGTTTAAAAATATCTTCCATTAATCATTGATATTTAGTCTCCCTAATAATCCATAAATAACCTTTCCAAAATACCTAAAGGGTCCTCTACATCCGTCATCTGAAAATTAATTAACCTTTGATGGCATTAAGAACATCTAGTCAAGGACCTCTGCAAACTGAAGAGTTGGAAAGGATAGCAGCTGTTTCAGATTTTGGATAAATACAACACTTCAATGCTAGCCATACTGAACCAATGATGTACTACAATCAAGCCCTTTCCTCATTAAATAATGTCCATAAGAAGTGTATTGTGCCAACAAGAAATGTTGTTTATCAACACAATTTACATTTTCCATAACAACCCATAGAAATAATTTTATTCCTTAAGTGCTGTCAACGACATCGCACCATTACTTAATTTAAGATATTTTTAGCTTGTGTTTTGTTTTCCAACTAGTGTAACTCTTTTGTGTTGAAATGTTTGATTTGAAAGTGAGGGAGATTGAATAAAAGTCCTCTGGCTTCGCCTCATTCCACTTCTTATAAAGTCTCCCAAAAGAGCTGCCATCAACAGGAAGAATACAAGCATCTTATTAATGAAAAGGAATCATAAAAATCTTTAAAACAATACGTCAATATTGGTGCCTAAATGATCAATATATAACTCATATCTATTGTCTCCCTCTCTTTGTAAATTACATCAATATATCAAAGGATTACTCCAGACATCATATGCCCATTAATGCATATGATAGTCAAGTGTCAACTATACCATTTAGCAAAAAATTAATGATGCCACAAGCTATACCACATAAATGATATCTTGAATATCTTGAATATGACAAAGCCAAGTACAGTTCATTGTCTTTAAGAAATAAGAAAAAGTGGTAAGACCATGCAAGATAAACATGTTGATCAACAAATTAATGAAGAATGCAACATTTTAAAACATATATAAAACAAGACAGTTACAGTTATATGTTTTCTACCAGAGTCATAAGTATTTGAACGGTTAAAGAATAAAATGTTTTAGGCTTACCTCTTTTTCAGTATCTCTGGATATGCAGATCCAATGGTTGTCTCGGACACTGTAAGCCCAGAAGTCAGCCAGGTCCTGGGTTCCATCCCAGCCACCAAATAAATATACAGTCTCTATTGATTGGAAAACAAGAAAGAAAGACATATGAATGCACTAAAGTCCACAGAAAACGTTCTATGCAACATATCCACATATCAGCAGTTTTGGTTTTTGCAGGACAAAACCAATTTTTGGGAACTGTCCCAGGTAGCGGCCCCACTGTCCAATTTTTGTGGGTAGTGGGGATCATGAGAGAGTCAGAGATTCTCTAATAATCCCTGACTGCCCCAGGGAGCTGTAAAATAATAACCAAGGGTCTGTGCTATTGCACCCA